>NC_137694.1:77726595-78073595 GCF_964034855.1 Anser brachyrhynchus
AACCTTAGTCGCAGTCCAGCCATTCATCCTACTAGCCTTTTCCACCACAGAACTAGCACTATTTTACATCTCATTTGAAGCAACCCTCATTCCCACCCTAATCTTAATCACCCGATGGGGGAACCAACCAGAACGCCTAAGCGCTGGCATCTACCTGCTATTCTACACGCTAGTAAGCTCTCTACCCCTGCTAATCACAATCATACACCTATACGTGAAAATTGGCACCCTGCACCTGCCAACCCTACAACTAACCCACCCAACCCTATCCACCTCATGGACAGGAATACTATCAGGTCTAGCACTGCTCATAGCATTCATAGTAAAAGCCCCACTATACGGCCTACACCTCTGACTGCCAAAAGCCCACGTAGAAGCACCCATCGCAGGCTCAATACTCCTCGCCGCCCTACTACTAAAGCTAGGAGGATACGGAATTATACGAGTCACTCTATTTATGGGCCCACTGTCCAACCTCCTGCACTACCCCTTCCTAACCCTGGCCCTATGAGGCGCCCTAATGACTAGCTCAATCTGCCTACGACAGACAGACCTAAAATCACTAATCGCTTATTCATCCGTTAGCCACATAGGCCTAGTTATCGCCGCAGGAATAATCCAAACCCACTGATCATTCTCAGGGGCAATGATCCTAATAATTTCCCATGGACTAACTTCCTCCATACTATTCTGCCTAGCCAACACAAACTATGAACGTACGCACAGCCGAATTCTACTACTCACACGAGGCCTACAACCTCTCCTACCACTCATAGCTACCTGATGATTGCTGGCCAATCTAACAAACATAGCCTTACCCCCAACAACAAACCTCATAGCAGAGCTAACCATTATAATCACCTTATTCAACTGATCTGCCTTCACGATCATCCTAACAGGAATCGCAACCCTACTAACCGCCTCCTACACCTTATTCATACTACTAATGACCCAACGAGGCTCAATCCCCTCCCACATCACATCTATGCAAAACTCAACCACGCGAGAACACCTGCTCATAACACTCCACATTATCCCAATATTCCTCCTAATCCTCAAACCCGAACTGATCTCCGGAATCCCCTCATGCAAGTATAGTTTAAACCAAACATTAGACTGTGATTCTAAGAATAGAAGTTCAAACCTTCTTACCTGCCGAGGGGAGGGTTTAACCAACAAGAGCTGCTAACTCTTACATCTGAGCCTAAAACCTCAGCCCCCTTACTTTTAAAGGTTAACAGCAATCCACTGGTCTTAGGAACCACCCATCTTGGTGCAAATCCAAGTAAAAGTAGTGAACCCCACACTACTAATCAACTCCCTCACACTACTCACGCTGACAATCCTCCTAACCCCAATCATCCTGCCATTTCTATTTAAAAACTTTAAAAACACCCCACAAGCCACCACCCGCGCTGTTAAAACCGCATTCCTAATTAGCCTAGCCCCTACAACCGCATTCATCTACTCGGGAGTAGAATCTGTCACCTGCCACTGGGAGTGAAAATTCATTATAAACTTTAAAATCCCCCTGAGCCTAAAAATAGACCAATACTCAATAACATTTCTTCCAATCGCCCTATTTGTAACATAATCAATCCTACAATTCGCCATATGATACATGGCCTCAGAGCCATACGTAACAAAATTTTTCACCTACCTACTGACATTCCTAGTCGCCATACTCCTCCTAACAACCGCAAACAACATATTCCTCCTATTCGTAGGCTGGGAAGGAGTAGGAATCATGTCCTTCCTTCTCATCGGCTGATGACAAGGCCGAGCAGATGCCAACACCGCCGCCCTACGAGCCGTAATCTACAACCGAATCGGAGACATCGGACTGATCCTGAGCATAGCATGACTAGCTTCAACATTCAACACCTGAGAGATCCAACAAGCCGTACACCCCCACCAAACCCCAATCCTCCCCCTCATAGGATTAATCCTCGCAGCCGCAGGAAAATCCGCCCAATTTGGACTCCACCCATGACTGCCCGCAGCAATAGAAGGCCCCACCCCAGTATCAGCCCTACTGCACTCCAGTACCATAGTAGTAGCCGGAATCTTCCTGCTCATCCGCATGCACCCCCTGCTAGCCACCAACCAGACAGCCCTAACTGCCTGCCTATGCCTAGGTGCTCTATCAACCCTATTCGCTGCCACATGCGCCCTAACCCAAAATGACATCAAAAAAATCATTGCTTTCTCAACATCCAGCCAACTAGGACTAATAATAGTCACTATCGGACTAAACCTCCCACAACTAGCCTTCCTACACATCTCAACCCATGCCTTCTTTAAAGCCATACTATTCCTATGCTCAGGGTCTATCATCCACAACCTAAACGGAGAACAAGATATCCGAAAGATAGGAGGCCTACAGAAAATACTCCCAGTCACTACTTCCTGCCTAACCATCGGAAACCTGGCGCTGATAGGAACCCCATTCCTAGCCGGATTCTACTCAAAAGACCTCATCATCGAAAGCTTAAACACATCATACCTAAATACTTGAGCCCTACTCCTAACCCTTATAGCCACAGCATTCACCGCAACCTACAGCATCCGCATAACCATCCTAGTCCAAGCTGGACAAACCCGAATCCCCCCAATAGTATCAATAAACGAAAACAACCCACTAATCACCGCCCCCCTAACCCGACTCGCCCTAGGCAGCATTACAGCAGGAATAATCATTACCTCTTTCATCACACCAACCAAAGCCCCCCCAATAACCATACCCCTTATCACCAAAACCGCTGCCATCCTCATAACAATCCTAGGAATCATCCTAGCCCTAGAACTATCGAACATAACACACACCCTCACTCACCCCAAACCAAACCCCCTCATAAACTTCTCCTCTGCATTAGGGTACTTCAACCCCCTAGTACACCGATTCTTCTCCAAAAACCTACTAGAAAAGGGACAAAACATTGCCCTACACTTGATCGACCTCTCCTGACTCAAAAAAATAGGGCCAGAGGGCCTTGCTGAACTACAAGTAGCCGCAAGCAAAGCCGCAACCTCAATACACACAGGGCTAATTAAGGCCTACCTAGGATCCTTCGCCCTCTCCATCCTGGTAATAATCCTAATAACACACAGACTCACTAATGGCCCCTAACATCCGCAAATCCCATCCCCTACTAAAAATAATCAACAACTCCCTAATCGACCTACCCGCCCCCTCCAACATCTCTGCCTGATGAAACTTCGGCTCCCTTCTAGCCATCTGCTTAGCCACACAAATCCTAACAGGCCTGCTACTAGCCATACACTACACCGCAGACACTTCACTCGCCTTCTCCTCAGTAGCTCACACATGCCGAGACGTCCAGTACGGATGGCTCATCCGCAACCTCCACGCCAACGGTGCTTCGCTCTTCTTTATCTGCATCTACTTACACATCGGACGAGGCCTCTACTACGGCTCCTACCTATACAAAGAAACCTGAAACACAGGAGTAATCCTCCTACTCACCCTAATAGCAACTGCCTTCGTAGGGTATGTCCTACCATGAGGACAAATGTCAATCTGAGGGGCCACCATAATCACCAACCTATTCTCAGCCATCCCGTACATTGGGCAAACTCTAGTAGAATGAGCCTGAGGAGGATTCTCAGTAGACAATCCAACCTTAACCCGATTCTTCGCCATCCACTTCCTACTGCCCTTCCTAATTGCAGGAATCACCCTAGTCCACCTAACCTTCCTACACGAATCAGGCTCAAATAACCCACTAGGAATCGTATCAGACTGCGACAAAATCCCATTCCACCCATACTTCTCCATTAAAGACAGCTTAGGGCTTACCCTAATAATAACCCCTCTAATAGCACTAGCCCTATTTTCACCGAAACTCCTGGTTCTTGGAATCCTAGTTGGGAGTGGTTGGCCACATGAGATGTACAGGATTTTTACCTGTGATTTAGTCTTGACAAGGCTATGTAATTGGTTTACTAACGTCTCATAAGAAAGAAGCATGAGCGGTTAATGCAGTTGGCTTGAAACCCATCCCCAGTGGTGCCAGTGCACTCTCTGAACTCACTGAAGTGCATCCCCAGTGGTGCGAGTGCACTCTCTGCACTCACTGCACTGCATCCCCAGTGGTGCCAGTGCGCTCTCTGGAGTCACAGCACTGCATCCCCAGTGGTGCCAGTGCACTCTCTGGACTCACTGCACTGCATCCCCAGTGGTGCCAGTGCAATCTCTGGACTCACTGCAGAGCATCCCCAGTGGTGCCAGTGCACTCTCTGGACTCACTGCAGGGCATCCCCAGTGGTGCCAGTGCTCTCTCTGGACTCACTGCACTGCATCCCCAGTGGTGCCAGTGCACTCTCTGGACTCACTGCAGTGCATCCCCAGTGGTGCCAGTGCACTCTCTGGACTCACTGCACTGCAGCCCCAGTGGTGCCAGTGCACTCTCTGGACTCACTGCACTGCATCCCCAGTGGTGCCAGTGCACTCTCTGGACTCACTGCACTGCATCCCCAGTGGTGCCAGTGCACTCTCTGGACTCACTGCAGTGCATCCCCAGTGGTGCCAGTGCACTCTCTGGACTCACTGCACTGCATCCCCAGTGGTGCCAGTGCACTCTCTGCACTCACTGCACTGCATCCCCAGTGGTGCCAGTGCGCTCTCTGGAGTCACAGCACTGCATCCCCAGTGGAGCCAGTGCAATCTCTGGACTCACTGCACTGCATCCCCAGTGGTGCCAGTGCACTCTCTGGACTCACTGAAGTGCATCCCCATTGGTGCCATTGCACTCTCTGCACTCACTGCACTGCATCCCCAGTGGTGCCAGTGCACTCACTGGACTCACTGCACTGCATCCCCAGTGGTGCCAGTGCGCTCTCCGGAGTCACAGCACTGCATCCCCAGTGGTGCCAGTGCACTCACTGGACACACTGTACTGCATCACAGGTGGTGCCAGTGCACTCTCTGCACTCACTGCACAGCATCCCCAGTGGTGCCAGTGCATTCACTGGACTCACTGGATTGCATCCCCAGTGGTGCCAGTGCACTCTCTGGACTCACTGCACTGCATCCCCAGTGGTGCCAGTGTACTCTCTGGACTCACTGCACTGCATCCCCAGTGGTGCCAGTGTACTCACTGGACTCACTGCACTGCATCCCCAGTGGTGCCAGTGCCCTCTCTGGACTCACTGAAGTGCATCCCCCGTGGTGCCAGTGCACTCTCTGGACTCACTGCACTGCATCCCCAGTGGTGTCAGTGCACTCTCTGTACTCACTGAACTGCATCCCCAGTGGTGCCAGTGCACTCTCTGGACTCACTGCAGTGCATCCCCAGTGGTGCCAGTGCACTCTCTGGACTCACTGCACTGCATCCCCAGTGGTGCCAGTGCAATCTCTGGACTCACTGTAGTGCATCCGCAGTGGTGCCAGTGCACTCTCTGGACTCACTGCAGTGCATCCCCAGTGGTGCCAGTGCACTCTCTGGACTCACTGTACTGCATCACCAGTGGTGCCAGTGCACTCTCTGGACTCACTGCACTGCATCCCCAGTGGTGCCAGTGCACTCTCTGGACTCACTGCACTGCATCCCCAGTGGTGCCAGTGCACTCTCTGGACTCACTGTACTGCATCCCCAATGTGCCAGTGCACTCTCTGCACTCACTGCACTGCATTCCCAGTGGTGCCAATGAAGCCTCTGGACTCACTGCACTGCATCCCCAGTGGTGCCAGTGCAATCTCTGGACTCACTGCACTGCATCCCCATTGGTGCCAGTGCACTCTCTGGACTCACTGAACTGCATCCCCAGTGGTGCCAGTGCACTCTGTGGACTCACTGTACTGCATCCCCAGTGGTGCCAGCGCAATCTCTGGACTCACTGCAGTGCATCCCCAGTGGTGCCAGTGCACTCTCTGGACTCACTGCACTGCATCCCCAGTGGTGCCAGTGCACTCTCTGGACTCACTGCACTGCATCCCCAGTGGTGCCAGTGCACTCTCTGGACTCACTGCAGTGCATCCCCAGTGGTACCAGTGCACTCTCTGGACTCACTGCACTGCATCCCCAGTAGTGCCAGTGCACTCTCTGGACTCACTGCAGTGCATCCCCAGTGGTGCCAGTGCACTCTCTGGACTCACTGCACTGCATCCCCAGTGGTGCCAGTGCACTCTCTGGACTCACTGCAGTGCAACCCCAGTGGTGCCAGTGCACTCTCTGGACTCACTGCACTGCATCACCAGTGGTGCCAGTGTACTCTCTGGACTCACTGCACTGCATCCCCAGTGGTGCCAATGCACTCTCTCGAGTCACTGCACTGCATCCCCAGTGGTGCCAGTGCACTCACTGGGCTCACTGTACTGCATCATCGGTGGTGCCAGTGCACTCTCTGGACTCACTGCACTGCATCTCCAGTGTTGCCAGTGCACTCTCTGGACTCACTGCACTGCAGGACCAGTGGTGCCAGTGCACTCACTGGACTCACTGTACTGCATCACCAGTGGTGCCAGTGCACTCTCTGGACTCACTGCACTGCATCCCCAGTGGTTCCAGTGCATTCACTGGACTCACTGTTCTGCATCTCCAGTGGTGCCAGTGCACTCTCTGGACTCACTGCAGTGCATCCCCAGTGGTGCCAGTGAGCTCTCTGGACTCACTGCACTGCACCCCCAGTGGTGCCAGTGTACTAACAGGATTCACTGCACTGCATCCCCAGTGGTGCTAGTGCACTCTCTGGACTCACTGCAGTGCATCCCCGGTGGTGCCAGTGCACTCTCTGGACTCACTGAAGTGCATTCTCAGTGGTGCCAGTGCACTCTCTGGGCTCACTGCAGTGCATCCCCAGTGGTGCCAGTACACTCACTGGACTCACTGCACTGCATCCCCAATGGTGCCAGTGCACTCTCTGGACTCACTGCACTGCATCCCCAGTGGTGCCAGTGCACTCTCTGGACTCACTGTAGTGCATCCCCAGTGGTGCCAGTGCACTCTCTGGACTCACTTCATTGCATCCCCAGTGGTGCCAGTGCACTCTCTGCACTCACTTCACTGCATCTCCAGTGGTGCCAGTGCACTCTCTGTACTCACTGCAGTGCATCCCCAGTGGTGCCAGTGCACTCTCTGGACTCACTGCAGGGCATCCCCATTGGTGCCAGTGCACTCTCTGGAGTCACTGAAGTGCATCCCCCGTGGTGCCAGTGCACTCTCTGGACTCACTGCACTGCATCCCCAGTGGTGCCAGTGCACTCTCTGGACTCACTGTACTGCATCCCCACTGGTGCCAGTGCACGCTCTGGACTCACTCTACTGCATCCCCAGTGGTGCCAGTGCACTCTCTGGACTCACTGCAGTGCATCCCCAGTGGTGCCAGTGCACTCTCTGGACTCACTGCACTGCATCCCCAGTGGTGCCAGTGCGCTCTCTGGAGTCACAGCACTGCATCCCCAGTGGTGCCAGTGCACTCACTGGACTCACTGCACTGCATCCCCAGTGGTGCCAGTGCACTCTCTGGACACACTGCAGTGAATCCCTGGTGGTGCCAGTTCACTCTCTGCAGTCACTGCACTGCATCCCCAGTGGTGCCAGTGCACTCACTGGACTCACTGGACACATCCCCAGTGGTGCCAGTGCACTCTCTGGACTCACTGCACTGCATCCCCAGTGGTGTCAGTGCACTCTCTGGACTCACTGAAGTGCATCCCCAGTTGTGCCAGTGCACTCTCTGAACTCAATGCACTGCATCCCCAGTGGTGCCAGTGCACTCTCTGGACTCACTGCACTGCATCCCCAGTGGTGCCAGTGCAATCTCTGGACTCACTGTAGTGCATCCGCAGTGGTGCCAGTGCACTCTCTGGACTCACTGCAGTGCATCCCCAGTGGTGCCAGTGCACTCTCTGGACTCACTGTACTGCATCACCAGTGGTGCCAGTGCACTCTCTGGACTCACTGCAGTGCATCCCCAGCGGTGCCAGTGCACTCTCTGGACTCACTGCACTGCATCCCCAGTGGTGCCAGTGCAATCTCTGGACTCACTGCAGTGCATCCCCAGTGGAGCCGGTGCAATCTCTGGACTCACTGCAGTGCATCCCCAGTGGTGCCAGTGCACTCTCTGGACTCACTGCACTGCATCCCCAGTGGTGCCAGTGCACTCTCTGGACTCACTGTACTGCATCCCCGGTGGTGCCAGTGCACTCTGTGGACTCACTGCACTGCACCCCCAGTGGTGCCAGTGTACTAACAGGATTCACTGCACTGCATCCCCAGTGGTGCCAGTGCACTCTCTGGACTCACTGCACTGCATCCCCAGTGGTGCCAGTGCACTCTCTGGACTCACTACACTGCAGCCCCAGTGGTGCCAGTGCACTCTCTGGACACACTGCAGTGCATCCCCAGTGGTGCCAGTGCACTCTCTGGACTCACTGCACTGCATCCCCAGTGGTGCCAGTGCACTCTCTGGACTCACTGTACTGCATCCCCAGTGGTGCCAGTGCACTCTCTGGACTCACTGCACTGCATCCCCAGTGGTGCCAGTGCACTCTCTGGACTCACTGTACTGCATCCCCAGTGGTGCAAGTGCACTCTCTCGAGTCATTGCACTACATCCCCAGTGGTGCCAGTGCACTCACTGGACTCACTGTACTGCATCATCTGTGGTGCCAGTGCACTCTCTGGACTCACTAAACTGCATACCCAGTGGTGCCAGTGCACTCTCTGCGCTCACTGCAGTGCATCCACAGTGGTGCCAGTGCACTCTCTGGACTCACTGCACTGCATCCACATTGGTCCCAGTGCATTCTCTGGACTCACCGCACTGCACCCTGAGTGGTGCCAGTGAACTCTCTGGACTCACTGCACCGCATCCCCAGTGGTGCCAGTGCACTCTCTGGAGCCACTGCACTGCATCCCCAGTGGTGCCAGTGCACTCTCTGGACTCACTGCAGTGCATCCCCAGTGGTGCCAGTGCACTCACTGGACTCACTGCACTGCATCCCCAGTGGTGCCAGTGCACTCACTGGACTCACTAAACTGCATACCCAGTGGTGCCAGTGCACTCTCTGGACTCACTGCACTGCATCCCCAGTGCTGCCAGTGCATTCACTGGACTCACTGTACTGCATCTCCAGTGGTGCCAGTGCACTCTCTGGGCTCACTGCAGTGCATCCCCAGTGGTGCCAGTGCACTCTCTGCACTCACTGCACTGCATCCCCAGTGGTGCCGGTGCACTCTCTGGACTCACTGAAGTGCATTCTCAGTGGTGCCAGTGCACTCTCTGGACTCACTGCAGTGCATCCCCAGTGGTGCCAGTACACTCTCTGGACTCACTGCACTGCATCCCCAGTGGTGCCAGTGCACTCTCTGGACTCACTGAAGTGAATTCTCAGTGGTGCCAGTGCACTCTCTGGACTCACTGCAGTGCATCCCCAGTGGTGCCAGTGCACTCTCTGGACTCACTGCACTGCATCCCCAGTGGTGCCAGTGCACTCTCTGGACTCACTGCAGTGCATCCCCAGTGGTGCCAGTGCACTCTCTGGACTCACTGCACTGCATCCCCAGTGGTGCCAGTGCACTCTCTGGACTCACTGCAGTGCATCCCCAGTGGTGCCAGTGCACTCTCTGGACTCACTGCAGTGCATCCCCAGTGGTGCCAGTGCACTCTCTGGACTCACTGAAGTGCATTCTCAGTGGTGCCAGTGCACTCTCTGGACTCACTGCAGTGCATCCCCAGTGGTGCCAGTAGACTCTGTGGACTCACTGCACTGCATCCCCAGTGGTGCCAGTGCACTCTCTGGACTCACTGCACTGCATCCCCAGTGGTGCCAGTGCACTCTCTGGACTCACTGCACTGCATCCCCAGTGGTGCCAGTGCACTCTCTGGACTCACTGCAGTGCATCCCCAGTGGTGCCAGTGCACTCTCTGGACTCACTGCACTGCATCCCCACTGGTGCCAGTGCACTCTCTGGACTCACTGCACTGCATCCACATTGGTCCCAGTGCATTCTCTGGACTCACCTCACTGCACCCTGAGTGGTGCCAGTGCACTCTCTTGACTCACTGCACCGCATCCCCTGTGGTGCCAGTGCACTCTCTGGACTCACTGCACTGCATCCCCAGTGGTGCCAGTGCACTCTCTGGACTCACTGCACTGCATCCCCAGTGGTGCCACTGCACTCTCTGGACTCACTGCAGTGCATCCCCAGTGGTGCCAGTGCACTCTCTGGACTCACTGAAGTGCATTCTCAGTGGTGCCATTGCACTCTCTGGACTCACTGCAGTGCATCCCCAGTGGTGCCAGTACACTCACTGGACTCACTGCACTGCATCCCCTGTGGTGCTAGTGCACTCACTGGACTCACTAAACTGCATCACCAGTGGTGCCAGTGCACTCTCTGGACTCACTGCACTGCATCCCCAGTGCTGCCAGTGCATTCACTGGACTCACTGTACTGCATCTCCAGTGGTGCCAGTGCACTCTCTGGGCTCACTGCAGTGCATCCCCAGTGGTGCCAGTGCACTCTCTGGACTCACTGCACTGCATCCCCAGTGGTGCCAGTGCACTCACTGGATTCACTGCACTGCATCCCCAGTGGTTCTAGTGCACTCTCTGGACTCACTGCAGTGCATCCCCAGTGGTGCCAGTGCACTCTCTGGACTCACTGAAGTGCATTCTCAGTGGTGCCAGTGCACTCTCTGGACTCACTGCAGTGCATCCCCAGTGGTGCCAGTGCACTCTCTGGACTCACTGCACTGCATCCCCAGTGCTGCCAGTGCACTCTCTGGACTCACTGCACTGCATCCCCAGTGGTTCCACTGAACTCTCTGGACTCACTGCACTGCTTCCCCAGTGGTGCCAGTGCACTCTCTGGACTCACTGCACTGCATCCCCAGTGGTGCCAGTGCAATCTCTGGACTCACTGCAGAGCATCCCCAGTGGTGCCAGTGCACTCTCTGGACTCACTGCACTGCATCCACATTGGTCCCAGTGCATTCTCTGGACTCAACGCACTGCACCCTGAGTGGTGCCAGTGCACTCTCTGGACTCACTGCACCGCATCCCCAGTGGTGCCAGTGCACTCTGTGGACTCACTGTACTGCACCCCCAGTGGTGCCAGTGCAGTCTCTGGAGTAACTGCAGTGCATCCCCAGTGGTGCCAAAGCACTCTCTGGACTCCCGGCACCACATCCCCAGTGGTGCCAGTGCACTCTCTGGACTCACTGCACTGCATCCCCAGTGGTGCCAGTGCACTCTCTGGACTCACTGCAGTGCATCCCCAGTGGTGCCAGTGCACTCTCTGGACTCACTGCACTGCATCCCCAGTGCTGCCAGTGCACTCTCTGGACTCACTGCACTGCATCCCCAGTGGTGCCAGTGCACAATCTGGACTCACTGCAGTGCATCCCCAGTGGAGCCAGTGCACTCTCTGGACTCACTGCAGTGCATCCGCAGTGGTGCCATTGCACTCTCTGGAATCACTGCACTGCATCCCCAGTGGTGCCAGTCCACTCTCTGGACTCACTGCACTGCACCCCCAGTGCTGCCAGTGCACTCTCTGGACTCACTGCAGTGCATCCCCAGTGGTGCCAAAGCACTCTCTGGACTCCCGGCACCGCATCCCCAGTGGTGCCAGTGCACTCTCTGGGCTCACTGCACTGCATCCCCAGTGCTGCCAGTGCACTCTCTGGAGTCACTGCACTGCATCCCCAGTGGTGCCAGTGCACTCTCTGGACTCATTGCACTGCATCACCTGTGGTGCCAGTGAACTCTCTGGACTCACTGCAGTGCATCCCCAGTGCTGCCAGTGCACTCTCTGGACTCACTGCACTGCATCCCCAGTGGTGCCAGTGCACTCTCTGGACTCACTGTACTGCATCCCCAGTGGTGCCAGTGCACTCTCTGGACTCACTGCACTGCATCCCCAGTGGTGCCAGTGCACTCTCTGGACTCACTGCACTGCATCCCCAGTGCTGCCAGTGCACTCTCTGGACTCACTGCAGTGCATCCCCAGTGGAGCCAGTGCACTCTCTGGACTCACTGCAGTGCATCCCCAGTGGTGCCAGTGCACTCTCTGGACTCACTGTACTGCATCCCCAGTGGTGCCAGTGCACTCTCTGGACTCACTGCACTGCATCCCCAGTGGTGCCAGTGCACTCTCTGGACTCACTGCACTGCATCCCCAGTGCTGCCAGTGCACTCTCTGGACTCACTGCACTGCATCCCCAGTGCTGCCAGTGCACTCTCTGGAGTCACTGCACTGCATCCCCCGTGGTGCCAGTGCACTCTCTGGACTCACTGCAGTGCATCCACAGTGGTGCCAGTGCACTCTCTGGACTCACTGCAGTGCATCCCCAGTGCTGCCAGTGCACTCTCTGGACTCACTGCACTGCATCCCCAGTGGTGCCAGTGCACTCTCTGGACTCACTGTACTGCATCCCCAGTTGTGCCAGTGCACTCTCTGAACTCAATGCACTGCATCCCCAGTGGTGCCAGTGCACTCTCTGGACTCACTGCACTGCATCCCCAGTGGTGCCAGTGCAATCTCTGGACTCACTGTAGTGCATCCGCAGTGGTGCCAGTGCACTCTCTGGACTCACTGCAGTGCATCCCCAGTGGTGCCAGTGCACTCTCTGGACTCACTGTACTGCATCACCAGTGGTGCCAGTGCACTCTCTGGACTCACTGCAGTGCATCCCCAGCGGTGCCAGTGCACTCTCTGGACTCACTGCACTGCATCCCCAGTGGTGCCAGTGCAATCTCTGGACTCACTGCACTGCATCACAGGTGGTGCCAGTGCACTCTCTGGACTCACTGCACTGCATCCCCAGTGGTGCCAGTGCACTCTCTGCACTCACTGCACTGCATTCCCAGTGGTGCCAGTGAAGTCTCTGGACTCACTGCAGTGCATCCCCAGTGGAGCCGGTGCAATCTCTGGACTCACTGTACTGCATCCCCGGTGGTGCCAGTGCACTCTGTGGACTCACTGCACTGCACCCCCAGTTGTGCCAGTGTACTAACAGGATTCACTGCACTGCATCCCCAGTGGTGCCAGTGCACTCTCTGGACTCACTGCACTGCATCCCCAGTGGTGCCAGTGCACTCTCTGGACTCACTACACTGCAGCCCCAGTGGTGCCAGTGCACTCTCTGGACACACTGCAGTGCATCCCCAGTGGTGCCAGTGCACTCTCTGGACTCACTGCACTGCATCCCCAGTGGTGCCAGTGCACTCTCTGGACTCACTGCACTGCATCCCCAGTGGTGCCAGTGCACTCTCTGGACTCACTGCACTGCATCCCCAGTGGTGCCAGTGCACTCTCTGGACTCACTGTACTGCATCCCCAGTGGTGCAAGTGCACTCTCTCGAGTCATTGCACTACATCCCCAGTGGTGCCAGTGCACTCACTGGACTCACTGTACTGCATCATCTGTGGTGCCAGTGCACTCTCTGGACTCACTAAACTTCATACCCAGTGGTGCCAGTGCACTCTCTGCGCTCACTGCAGTGCATCCACAGTGGTGCCAGTGCACTCTCTGGACTCACTGCACTGCATCCACATTGGTCCCAGTGCATTCTCTGGACTCACCGCACTGCACCCTGAGTGGTGCCAGTGCACTCTCTGGACTCACTGCACCGCATCCCCAGTGGTGCCAGTGCACTCTCTGGAGCCACTGCACTGCATCCCCAGTGGTGCCAGTGCACTCTCTGGACTCACTGCAGTGCATCCCCAGTGGTGCCAGTGCACTCACTGGACTCACTGCACTGCATCCCCAGTGGTGGCAGTGCACTCACTGGACTCACTAAACTGCATACCCAGTGGTGCCAGTGCACTCTCTGGACTCACTGCACTGCATCCCCAGTGCTGCCAGTGCATTCACTGGACTCACTGTACTGCATCCCCAGTGGTTCCACTGAACTCTCTGGACTCACTGCACTGCTTCCCCAGTGGTGCCAGTGCACTCTCTGCACTCACTGCACTGCATCCCCAGTGGTGCCAGTGCAATCTCTGGACTCACTGCAGAGCATCCCCAGTGGTGCCAGTGCACTCTCTGGACTCACTGCACTGCATCCACATTGGTCCCAGTGCATTCTCTGGACTCAACGCACTGCACCCTGAGTGGTGCCAGTGCACTCTCTGGACTCACTGCACCGCATCCCCAGTGGTGCCAGTGCACTCTGTGGACTCACTGTACTGCACCCCCAGTGGTGCCAGTGCAGTCTCTGGAGTAACTGCAGTGCATCCCCAGTGGTGCCAAAGCACTCTCTGGACTCCCGGCACCACATCCCCAGTGGTGCCAGTGCACTCTCTGGACTCACTGCAGTGCATCCCCAGTGCTGCCAGTGCACTCTCTGGACTCACTGCACTGCATCCCCAGTGGTGCCAGTGCACTCTCTGGACTCACTGTACTGCATCCCCAGTTGTGCCAGTGCACTCTCTGAACTCAATGCACTGCATCCCCAGTGGTGCCCGTGCACTCTCTGGACTCACTGTACTGCATCCCCAGTGGTGCCAGTGCACTCTCTGGACTCACTGCAGTGCATCCCCAGCGGTGCCAGTGCACTCTCTGGACTCACTGCACTGCATCCCCAGTGGTGCCAGTGCAATCTCTGGACTCACTGCACTGCATCACAGGTGGTGCCAGTGCACTCTCTGGACTCACTGCACTGCATCCCCAGTGGTGCCAGTGCACTCTCTGCACTCACTGCACTGCATTCCCAGTGGTGCCAGTGAAGTCTCTGGACTCACTGCAGTGCATCCCCAGTGGAGCCGGTGCAATCTCTGGACTCACTGCAGTGCATCCCCAGTGGTGCCAGTGCACTCTCTGGACTCACTGCACTGCATCCCCAGTGGTGCCAGTGCACTCTGTGGACTCACTGTACTGCATCCCCGGTGGTGCCAGTGCACTCTGTGGACTCACTGCACTGCACCCCCAGTGGTGCCAGTGTGCTAACAGGATTCACTGCACTGCATCCCCAGTGGTGCCAGTGCACTCTCTGGACTCACTGCACTGCATCCCCAGTGGTGCCAGTGCACTCTCTGGACTCACTACACTGCAGCCCCAGTGGTGCCAGTGCACTCTCTGGACACACTGCAGTGCATCCCCAGTGGTGCCAGTGCACTCTCTGGACTCACTGCACTGCATCCCCAGTGGTGCCAGTGCACTCTCTGGACTCACTGCACTGCATCCCCAGTGGTGCCAGTGCACTCTCTGGACTCACTGCACTGCATCCCCAGTGGTGCCAGTGCACTCTCTGGACTCACTGTACTGCATCCCCAGTGGTGCAAGTGCACTCTCTCGAGTCATTGCACTACATCCCCAGTGGTGCCAGTGCACTCACTGGACTCACTGTACTGCATCATCTGTGGTGCCAGTGCACTCTCTGGACTCACTAAACTGCATACCCAGTGGTGCCAGTGCACTCTCTGCGCTCACTGCAGTGCATCCACAGTGGTGCCAGTGCACTCTCTGGACTCACTGCACTGCATCCACATTGGTCCCAGTGCATTCTCTGGACTCACCGCACTGCACCCTGAGTGGTGCCAGTGCACTCTCTGGACTCACTGCACCGCATCCCCAGTGGTGCCAGTGCACTCTCTGGAGCCACTGCACTGCATCCCCAGTGGTGCCAGTGCACTCTCTGGACTCACTGCAGTGCATCCCCAGTGGTGCCAGTGCACTCACTGGACTCACTGCACTGCATCCCCAGTGGTGGCAGTGCACTCACTGGACTCACTAAACTGCATACCCAGTGGTGCCAGTGCACTCTCTGGACTCACTGCACTGCATCCCCAGTGCTGCCAGTGCATTCACTGGACTCACTGTACTGCATCCCCAGTGGTTCCACTGAACTCTCTGGACTCACTGCACTGCTTCCCCAGTGGTGCCAGTGCACTCTCTGCACTCACTGCACTGCATCCCCAGTGGTGCCAG
This sequence comes from Anser brachyrhynchus, assembly GCF_964034855.1. Taxonomy (NCBI): domain Eukaryota; kingdom Metazoa; phylum Chordata; class Aves; order Anseriformes; family Anatidae; genus Anser; species Anser brachyrhynchus. Next base: position 77,742,499 of record NC_137694.1, read on the forward strand.
TGCAATCTCTGGACTCACTGCAGAGCATCCCCAGTGGTGCCAGTGCACTCTCTGGACTCACTGCACTGCATCCACATTGGTCCCAGTGCATTCTCTGGACTCAACGCACTGCACCCTGAGTGGTGCCAGTGCACTCTCTGGACTCACTGCACCGCATCCCCAGTGGTGCCAGTGCACTCTGTGGACTCACTGTACTGCACCCCCAGTGGTGCCAGTGCAGTCTCTGGAGTAACTGCAGTGCATCCCCAGTGGTGCCAAAGCACTCTCTGGACTCCCGGCACCACATCCCCAGTGGTGCCAGTGCACTCTCTGGACTCACTGCAGTGCATCCCCAGTGCTGCCAGTGCACTCTCTGGACTCACTGCACTGCATCCCCAGTGGTGCCAGTGCACTCTCTGGACTCACTGTACTGCATCCCCAGTTGTGCCAGTGCACTCTCTGAACTCAATGCACTGCATCCCCAGTGGTGCCAGTGCACTCTCTGGACTCACTGCACTGCATCCCCAGTGGTGCCAGTGCAATCTCTGGACTCACTGTAGTGCATCCGCAGTGGTGCCAGTGCACTCTCTGGACTCACTGCAGTGCATCCCCAGTGGTGCCAGTGCACTCTCTGGACTCACTGTACTGCATCACCAGTGGTGCCAGTGCACTCTCTGGACTCACTGCAGTGCATCCCCAGCGGTGCCAGTGCACTCTCTGGACTCACTGCACTGCATCCCCAGTGGTGCCAGTGCAATCTCTGGACTCACTGCACTGCATCACAGGTGGTGCCAGTGCACTCTCTGGACTCACTGCACTGCATCCCCAGTGGTGCCAGTGCACTCTCTGCACTCACTGCACTGCATTCCCAGTGGTGCCAGTGAAGTCTCTGGACTCACTGCAGTGCATCCCCAGTGGAGCCGGTGCAATCTCTGGACTCACTGCAGTGCATCCCCAGTGGTGCCAGTGCACTCTCTGGACTCACTGCACTGCATCCCCAGTGGTGCCAGTGCACTCTCTGGACTCACTGTACTGCATCCCCGGTGGTGCCAGTGCACTCTGTGGACTCACTGCACTGCACCCCCAGTGGTGCCAGTGTACTAACAGGATTCACTGCACTGCATCCCCAGTGGTGCCAGTGCACTCTCTGGACTCACTGCACTGCATCCCCAGTGGTGCCAGTGCACTCTCTGGACTCACTACACTGCAGCCCCAGTGGTGCCATTGCACTCTCTGGACTCACTGCAGTGCATCCCCAGTGGTGCCAGTGCACTCTCTGGACTCACTGCACTGCATCCCCAGTGGTGCCAGTGCACTCTCTGGACTCACTGCACTGCATCCCCAGTGGTGCCAGTGCACTCTCTGGACTCACTGCACTGCATCCCCAGTGGTGCCAGTGCACTCTCTGGACTCACTGCACTGCATCCCCAGTGGTGCCAGTGCACTCTCTGGACTCACTGCACTGCATCCCCAGTGCTGCCAGTGCATTCACTGGACTCACTGTACTGCATCCCCAGTGGTTCCACTGAACTCTCTGGACTCACTGCACTGCTTCCCCAGTGGTGCCAGTGCACTCTCTGCACTCACTGCACTGCATCCCCAGTGGTGCCAGTGCAATCTCTGGACTCACTGCAGAGCATCCCCAGTGGTGCCAGTGCACTCTCTGGACTCACTGCACTGCATCCACATTGGTCCCAGTGCATTCTCTGGACTCACCGCACTGCACCCTGAGTGGTGCCAGTGCACTCTCTGGACTCACTGCACCGCATCCCCAGTGGTGCCAGTGCACTCTCTGGAGCCACTGCACTGCATCCCCAGTGGTGCCAGTGCACTCTCTGGACTCACTGCAGTGCATCCCCAGTGGTGCCAGTGCACTCACTGGACTCACTGCACTGCATCCCCAGTGGTGCCAGTGCACTCACTGGACTCACTAAACTGCATACCCAGTGGTGCCAGTGCACTCTCTGCGCTCACTGCACTGCATCCCCAGTGCTGCCAGTGCACTCTCTGGACTCACTGCACTGCATCCACATTGGTCCCAGTGCATTCTCTGGACTCACCGCACTGCACCCTGAGTGGTGCCAGTGCACTCTCTGGACTCACTGCACCGCATCCCCAGTGGTGCCAGTGCACTCTCTGGAGCCACTGCACTGCATCCCCAGTGGTGCCAGTGCACTCTCTGGACTCACTGCAGTGCATCCCCAGCGGTGCCAGTGCACTCTCTGGACTCACTGCACTGCATCCCCAGTGGTGCCAGTGCACTCACTGGACTCACTAAACTGCATACCCAGTGGTGCCAGTGCACTCTCTGGACTCACTGCACTGCATCCCCAGTGCTGCCAGTGCATTCACTGGACTCACTGTACTGCATCCCCAGTGGTTCCACTGAACTCTCTGGACTCACTGCACTGCTTCCCCAGTGGTGCCAGTGCACTCTCTGCACTCACTGCACTGCATCCCCAGTGGTGCCAGTGCAATCTCTGGACTCACTGCAGAGCATCCCCAGTGGTGCCAGTGCACTCTCTGGACTCACTGCACTGCATCCACATTGGTCCCAGTGCATTCTCTGGACTCAACGCACTGCACCCTGAGTGGTGCCAGTGCACTCTCTGGACTCACTGCACCGCATCCCCAGTGGTGCCAGTGCACTCTGTGGACTCACTGTACTGCACCCCCAGTGGTGCCAGTGCAGTCTCTGGAGTAACTGCAGTGCATCCCCAGTGGTGCCAAAGCACTCTCTGGACTCCCGGCACCACATCCCCAGTGGTGCCAGTGCACTCTCTGGACTCACTGCAGTGCATCCCCAGTGCTGCCAGTGCACTCTCTGGACTCACTGCACTGCATCCCCAGTGGTGCCAGTGCACTCTCTGGACTCACTGTACTGCATCCCCAGTTGTGCCAGTGCACTCTCTGAACTCAATGCACTGCATCCCCAGTGGTGCCAGTGCACTCTCTGGACTCACTGCACTGCATCCCCAGTGGTGCCAGTGCAATCTCTGGACTCACTGTAGTGCATCCGCAGTGGTGCCAGTGCACTCTCTGGACTCACTGCAGTGCATCCCCAGTTGTGCCAGTGCACTCTCTGAACTCAATGCACTGCATCCCCAGTGGTGCCAGTGCACTCTCTGGACTCACTGCACTGCATCCCCAGTGGTGCCAGTGCAATCTCTGGACTCACTGTAGTGCATCCGCAGTGGTGCCAGTGCACTCTCTGGACTCACTGCAGTGCATCCCCAGTGGTGCCAGTGCACTCTCTGGACTCACTGTACTGCATCACCAGTGGTGCCAGTGCACTCTCTGGACTCACTGCAGTGCATCCCCAGCGGTGCCAGTGCACTCTCTGGACTCACTGCACTGCATCCCCAGTGGTGCCAGTGCAATCTCTGGACTCACTGCACTGCATCACAGGTGGTGCCAGTGCACTCTCTGGACTCACTGCACTGCATCCCCAGTGGTGCCAGTGCACTCTCTGCACTCACTGCACTGCATTCCCAGTGGTGCCAGTGAAGTCTCTGGACTCACTGCAGTGCATCCCCAGTGGAGCCGGTGCAATCTCTGGACTCACTGCAGTGCATCCCCAGTGGTGCCAGTGCACTCTCTGGACTCACTGCACTGCATCCCCAGTGGTGCCAGTGCACTCTCTGGACTCACTGTACTGCATCCCCGGTGGTGCCAGTGCACTCTGTGGACTCACTGCACTGCACCCCCAGTGGTGCCAGTGTACTAACAGGATTCACTGCACTGCATCCCCAGTGGTGCCAGTGCACTCTCTGGACTCACTGCACTGCATCCCCAGTGGTGCCAGTGCACTCTCTGGACTCACTACACTGAAGCCCCAGTGGTGCCATTGCACTCTCTGGACTCACTGCAGTGCATCCCCAGTGGTGCCAGTGCACTCTCTGGACTCACTGCACTGCATCCCCAGTGGTGCCAGTGCACTCTCTGGACTCACTGCACTGCATCCCCAGTGGTGCCAGTGCACTCTCTGGACTCACTGCACTGCATCCCCAGTGGTGCCAGTGCACTCTCTGGACTCACTGCACTGCATCCCCAGTGGTGCCAGTGCACTCTCTGGACTCACTGCACTGCATCCCCAGTGCTGCCAGTGCATTCACTGGACTCACTGTACTGCATCCCCAGTGGTTCCACTGAACTCTCTGGACTCACTGCACTGCTTCCCCAGTGGTGCCAGTGCACTCTCTGCACTCACTGCACTGCATCCCCAGTGGTGCCAGTGCAATCTCTGGACTCACTGCAGAGCATCCCCAGTGGTGCCAGTGCACTCTCTGGACTCACTGCACTGCATCCACATTGGTCCCAGTGCATTCTCTGGACTCACCGCACTGCACCCTGAGTGGTGCCAGTGCACTCTCTGGACTCACTGCACCGCATCCCCAGTGGTGCCAGTGCACTCTCTGGAGCCACTGCACTGCATCCCCAGTGGTGCCAGTGCACTCTCTGGACTCACTGCAGTGCATCCCCAGTGGTGCCAGTGCACTCACTGGACTCACTGCACTGCATCCCCAGTGGTGCCAGTGCACTCACTGGACTCACTAAACTGCATACCCAGTGGTGCCAGTGCACTCTCTGCGCTCACTGCACTGCATCCCCAGTGCTGCCAGTGCACTCTCTGGACTCACTGCACTGCATCCACATTGGTCCCAGTGCATTCTCTGGACTCACCGCACTGCACCCTGAGTGGTGCCAGTGCACTCTCTGGACTCACTGCACCGCATCCCCAGTGGTGCCAGTGCACTCTCTGGAGCCACTGCACTGCATCCCCAGTGGTGCCAGTGCACTCTCTGGACTCACTGCAGTGCATCCCCAGTGGTGCCAGTGCACTCACTGGACTCACTGCACTGCATCCCCAGTGGTGCCAGTGCACTCACTGGACTCACTAAACTGCACACCCAGTGGTGCCAGTGCACTCTCTGGACTCACTGCACTGCATCCCCAGTGCTGCCAGTGCATTCACTGGACTCACTGTACTGCATCCCCAGTGGTTCCACTGAACTCTCTGGACTCACTGCACTGCTTCCCCAGTGGTGCCAGTGCACTCTCTGCACTCACTGCACTGCATCCCTAGTGGTGCCAGTGCAATCTCTGGACTCACTGCAGAGCATCCCCAGTGGTGCCAGTGCACTCTCTGGACTCACTGCACTGCATCCACATTGGTCCCAGTGCATTCTCTGGACTCAACGCACTGCACCCTGAGTGGTGCCAGTGCACTCTCTGGACTCACTGCACCGCATCCCCAGTGGTGCCAGTGCACTCTGTGGACTCACTGTACTGCACCCCCAGTGGTGCCAGTGCAGTCTCTGGAGTAACTGCAGTGCATCCCCAGTGGTGCCAAAGCACTCTCTGGACTCCCGGCACCACATCCCCAGTGGTGCCAGTGCACTCTCTGGACTCACTGCAGTGCATCCCCAGTGCTGCCAGTGCACTCTCTGGACTCACTGCACTGCATCCCCAGTGGTGCCAGTGCACTCTCTGGACTCACTGTACTGCATCCCCAGTTGTGCCAGTGCACTCTCTGAACTCAATGCACTGCATCCCCAGTGGTGCCAGTGCACTCTCTGGACTCACTGCACTGCATCCCCAGTGGTGCCAGTGCAATCTCTGGACTCACTGTAGTGCATCCGCAGTGGTGCCAGTGCACTCTCTGGACTCACTGCAGTGCATCCCCAGTGGTGCCAGTGCACTCTCTGGACTCACTGTACTGCATCACCAGTGGTGCCAGTGCACTCTCTGGACTCACTGCAGTGCATCCCCAGCGGTGCCAGTGCACTCTCTGGACTCACTGCACTGCATCCCCAGTGGTGCCAGTGCAATCTCTGGACTCACTGCACTGCATCACAGGTGGTGCCAGTGCACTCTCTGGACTCACTGCACTGCATCACAGGTGGTGCCAGTGCACTCTCTGCACTCACTGCACTGCATTCCCAGTGGTGCCAGTGAAGTCTCTGGACTCACTGCAGTGCATCCCCAGTGGAGCCGGTGCAATCTCTGGACTCACTGCAGTGCATCCCCAGTGGTGCCAGTGCACTCTCTGGACTCACTGCACTGCATCCCCAGTGGTGCCAGTGCACTCTCTGGACTCACTGTACTGCATCCCCGGTGGTGCCAGTGCACTCTGTGGACTCACTGCACTGCACCCCCAGTGGTGCCAGTGTACTAACAGGATTCACTGCACTGCATCCCCAGTGGTGCCAGTGCACTCTCTGGACTCACTGCACTGCATCCCCAGTGGTGCCAGTGCACTCTCTGGACTCACTACACTGCAGCCCCAGTGGTGCCAGTGCACTCTCTGGACACACTGCAGTGCATCCCCAGTGGTGCCAGTGCACTCTCTGGACTCACTGCACTGCATCCCCAGTGGTGCCAGTGCACTCTCTGGACTCACTGCACTGCATCCCCAGTGGTGCCAGTGCACTCTCTGGACTCACTGCACTGCATCCCCAGTGGTGCCAGTGCACTCTCTGGACTCACTGTACTGCATCCCCAGTGGTGCAAGTGCACTCTCTGGACTCACTGCACTGCATCCCCAGTGGTGCCAGTGCACTCTCTGGACTCACTGCACTGCATCCCCAGTGGTGCCACTGCACTCTCTGGACTCACTGCAGTGCATCCCCAGTGGTGCCAGTGCACTCTCTGGACTCACTGAAGTGCATTCTCAGTGGTGCCATTGCACTCTCTGGACTCACTGCAGTGCATCCCCAGTGGTGCCAGTACACTCACTGGACTCACTGCACTGCATCCCCTGTGGTGCTAGTGCACTCACTGGACTCACTAAACTGCATCACCAGTGGTGCCAGTGCACTCTCTGGACTCACTGCACTGCATCCCCAGTGCTGCCAGTGCATTCACTGGACTCACTGTACTGCATCTCCAGTGGTGCCAGTGCACTCTCTGGGCTCACTGCAGTGCATCCCCAGTGGTGCCAGTGCACTCTCTGGACTTACTGCACTGCATCCCCAGTGGTGCCAGTGCACTCACTGGATTCACTGCACTGCATCCCCAGTGGTTCTAGTGCACTCTCTGGACTCACTGCAGTGCATCCCCAGTGGTGCCAGTGCACTCTCTGGACTCACTGAAGTGCATTCTCAGTGGTGCCAGTGCACTCTCTGGACTCACTGCAGTGCATCCCCAGTGGTGCCAGTGCACTCTCTGGACTCACTGCACTGCATCCCCAGTGCTGCCAGTGCACTCTCTGGACTCACTGCACTGCATCCCCAGTGGTTCCACTGAACTCTCTGGACTCACTGCACTGCTTCCCCAGTGGTGCCAGTGCACTCTCTGGACTCACTGCACTGCATCCCCAGTGGTGCCAGTGCAATCTCTGGACTCACTGCAGAGCATCCCCAGTGGTGCCAGTGCACTCTCTGGACTCACTGCACTGCATCCACATTGGTCCCAGTGCATTCTCTGGACTCAACGCACTGCACCCTGAGTGGTGCCAGTGCACTCTCTGGACTCACTGCACCGCATCCCCAGTGGTGCCAGTGCACTCTGTGGACTCACTGTACTGCACCCCCAGTGGTGCCAGTGCAGTCTCTGGAGTAACTGCAGTGCATCCCCAGTGGTGCCAAAGCACTCTCTGGACTCCCGGCACCACATCCCCAGTGGTGCCAGTGCACTCTCTGGACTCACTGCACTGCATCCCCAGTGGTGCCAGTGCACTCTCTGGACTCACTGCAGTGCATCCCCAGTGATGCCAGTGCACTCTCTGGACTCACTGCACTGCATCCCCAGTGCTGCCAGTGCACTCTCTGGACTCACTGCACTGCATCCCCAGTGGTGCCAGTGCACAATCTGGACTCACTGCAGTGCATACCCAGTGGAGCCAGTGCACTCTCTGGACTCACTGCAGTGCATCCGCAGTGGTGCCATTGCACTCTCTGGAATCACTGCACTGCATCCCCAGTTGTGCCAGTCCACTCTCTGGACTCACTGCACTGCACCCCCAGTGCTGCCAGTGCACTCTCTGGACTCACTGCAGTGCATCCCCAGTGGTGCCAAAGCACTCTCTGGACTCCCGGCACCGCATCCCCAGTGGTGCCAGTGCACTCTCTGGGCTCACTGCACTGCATCCCCAGTGCTGCCAGTGCACTCTCTGGAGTCACTGCACTGCATCCCCAGTGGTGCCAGTGCACTCTCTGGACTCACTGTACTGCATCCCCAATGTGCCAGTGCACTCTCTGCACTCACTGCACTGCATTCCCAGTGGTGCCAATGAAGCCTCTGGACTCACTGCACTGCATCCCCAGTGGTGCCAGTGCAATCTCTGGACTCACTGCACTGCATCCCCATTGGTGCCAGTGCACTCTCTGGACTCACTGAACTGCATCCCCAGTGGTGCCAGTGCACTCTGTGGACTCACTGTACTGCATCCCCAGTGGTGCCAGCGCAATCTCTGGACTCACTGCAGTGCATCCCCAGTGGTGCCAGTGCACTCTCTGGACTCACTGCACTGCATCCCCAGTGGTGCCAGTGCACTCTCTGGACTCACTGCACTGCATCCCCAGTGGTGCCAGTGCACTCTCTGGACTCACTGCAGTGCATCCCCAGTGGTACCAGTGCACTCTCTGGACTCACTGCACTGCATCCCCAGTAGTGCCAGTGCACTCTCTGGACTCACTGCAGTGCATCCCCAGTGGTGCCAGTGCACTCTCTGGACTCACTGCACTGCATCCCCAGTGGTGCCAGTGCACTCTCTGGACTCACTGCAGTGCAACCCCAGTGGTGCCAGTGCACTCTCTGGACTCACTGCACTGCATCACCAGTGGTGCCAGTGTACTCTCTGGACTCACTGCACTGCATCCCCAGTGGTGCCAATGCACTCTCTCGAGTCACTGCACTGCATCCCCAGTGGTGCCAGTGCACTCACTGGGCTCACTGTACTGCATCATCGGTGGTGCCAGTGCACTCTCTGGACTCACTGCACTGCATCTCCAGTGTTGCCAGTGCACTCTCTGGACTCACTGCACTGCAGGACCAGTGGTGCCAGTGCACTCACTGGACTCACTGTACTGCATCACCAGTGGTGCCAGTGCACTCTCTGGACTCACTGCACTGCATCCCCAGTGGTTCCAGTGCATTCACTGGACTCACTGTTCTGCATCTCCAGTGGTGCCAGTGCACTCTCTGGACTCACTGCAGTGCATCCCCAGTGGTGCCAGTGAGCTCTCTGGACTCACTGCACTGCACCCCCAGTGGTGCCAGTGTACTAACAGGATTCACTGCACTGCATCCCCAGTGGTGCTAGTGCACTCTCTGGACTCACTGCAGTGCATCCCCGGTGGTGCCAGTGCACTCTCTGGACTCACTGAAGTGCATTCTCAGTGGTGCCAGTGCACTCTCTGGGCTCACTGCAGTGCATCCCCAGTGGTGCCAGTACACTCACTGGACTCACTGCACTGCATCCCCAATGGTGCCAGTGCACTCTCTGGACTCACTGCACTGCATCCCCAGTGGTGCCAGTGCACTCTCTGGACTCACTGTAGTGCATCCCCAGTGGTGCCAGTGCACTCTCTGGACTCACTTCATTGCATCCCCAGTGGTGCCAGTGCACTCTCTGCACTCACTTCACTGCATCTCCAGTGGTGCCAGTGCACTCTCTGTACTCACTGCAGTGCATCCCCAGTGGTGCCAGTGCACTCTCTGGACTCACTGCAGGGCATCCCCATTGGTGCCAGTGCACTCTCTGGAGTCACTGAAGTGCATCCCCCGTGGTGCCAGTGCACTCTCTGGACTCACTGCACTGCATCCCCAGTGGTGCCAGTGCACTCTCTGGACTCACTGTACTGCATCCCCACTGGTGCCAGTGCACGCTCTGGACTCACTGCACTGCATCCCCAGTGGTGCCAGTGCACTCTCTGGACTCACTGCAGTGCATCCCCAGTGGTGCCAGTGCACTCTCTGGACTCACTGCACTGCATCCCCAGTGGTGCCAGTGCGCTCTCTGGAGTCACAGCACTGCATCCCCAGTGGTGCCAGTGCACTCACTGGACTCACTGCACTGCATCCCCAGTGGTGCCAGTGCACTCTCTGGACACACTGCAGTGAATCCCTGGTGGTGCCAGTGTACTCTCTGCAGTCACTGCACTGCATCCCCAGTGGTGCCAGTGCACTCACTGGACTCACTGGACACATCCCCAGTGGTGCCAGTGCACTCTCTGGACTCACTGCACTGCATCCCCAGTGGTGTCAGTGCACTCTCTGGACTCACTGAAGTGCATCCCCAGTTGTGCCAGTGCACTCTCTGAACTCAATGCACTGCATCCCCAGTGGTGCCAGTGCACTCTCTGGACTCACTGCACTGCATCCCCAGTGGTGCCAGTGCAATCTCTGGACTCACTGTAGTGCATCCGCAGTGGTGCCAGTGCACTCTCTGGACTCACTGCAGTGCATCCCCAGTGGTGCCAGTGCACTCTCTGGACTCACTGTACTGCATCACCAGTGGTGCCAGTGCACTCTCTGGACTCACTGCAGTGCATCCCCAGCGGTGCCAGTGCACTCTCTGGACTCACTGCACTGCATCCCCAGTGGTGCCAGTGCAATCTCTGGACTCACTGCACTGCATCACAGGTGGTGCCAGTGCACTCTCTGGACTCACTGCACTGCATCCCCAGTGGTGCCAGTGCACTCTCTGCACTCACTGCACTGCATTCCCAGTGGTGCCAGTGAAGTCTCTGGACTCACTGCAGTGCATCCCCAGTGGAGCCGGTGCAATCTCTGGACTCACTGCAGTGCATCCCCAGTGGTGCCAGTGCACTCTCTGGACTCACTGCACTGCATCCCCAGTGGTGCCAGTGCACTCTCTGGACTCACTGTACTGCATCCCCGGTGGTGCCAGTGCACTCTGTGGACTCACTGCACTGCACCCCCAGTGGTGCCAGTGTACTAACAGGATTCACTGCACTGCATCCCCAGTGGTGCCAGTGCACTCTCTGGACTCACTGCACTGCATCCCCAGTGGTGCCAGTGCACTCTGTGGACTCACTGCACTGCATCCCGAGTGGTGCCAGTGCACTCTCTGGACTCACTGCAGTGCATCCCCAGTGGTGCCAGTGCACTCTCTGGACTCACTGCACTGCAGTCCTAGTGGTGCCAGTGCACTCTCTGGACTCACTGTACTGCATCCCCAGTGGTGCCAGTGCACTCTCTGGACTCACTGCACTGCATCCCCAGTGGTGCCAGTGCACTCTCTGGACTCACTGTACTGCATCCCCAGTGGTGCAAGTGCACTCTCTCGAGTCATTGCACTACATCCCCAGTGGTGCCAGTGCACTCACTGGACTCACTGTACTGCATCATCTGTGGTGCCAGTGCACTCTCTGGACTCACTAAACTGCATACCCAGTGGTGCCAGTGCACTCTCTGCGCTCACTGCAGTGCATCCACAGTGGTGCCAGTGCACTCTCTGGACTCACTGCACTGCATCCACATTGGTCCCAGTGCATTCTCTGGACTCACCGCACTGCACCCTGAGTGGTGCCAGTGAACTCTCTGGACTCACTGCACCGCATCCCCAGTGGTGCCAGTGCACTCTCTGGAGCCACTGCACTGCATCCCCAGTGGTGCCAGTGCACTCTCTGGACTCACTGCAGTGCATCCCCAGTGGTGCCAGTGCACTCACTGGACTCACTGCACTGCATCCCCAGTGGTGCCAGTGCACTCACTGGACTCACTAAACTGCATACCCAGTGGTGCCAGTGCACTCTCTGGACTCACTGCACTGCATCCCCAGTGCTGCCAGTGCATTCACTGGACTCACTGTACTGCATCTCCAGTGGTGCCAGTGCACTCTCTGGGCTCACTGCAGTGCATCCCCAGTGGTGCCAGTGCACTCTCTGCACTCACTGCACTGCATCCCCAGTGGTGCCGGTGCACTCTCTGGACTCACTGAAGTGCATTCTCAGTGGTGCCAGTGCACTCTCTGGACTCACTGCAGTGCATCCCCAGTGGTGCCAGTACACTCTCTGGACTCACTGCACTGCATCCCCAGTGGTGCCAGTGCACTCTCTGGACTCACTGAAGTGAATTCTCAGTGGTGCCAGTGCACTCTCTGGACTCACTGCAGTGCATCCCCAGTGGTGCCAGTGCACTCTCTGGACTCACTGCACTGCATCCCCAGTGGTGCCAGTGCACTCTCTGGACTCACTGCAGTGCATCCCCAGTGGTGCCAGTGCACTCTCTGGACTCACTGCACTGCATCCCCAGTGGTGCCAGTGCACTCTCTGGACTCACTGCAGTGCATCCCCAGTGGTGCCAGTGCACTCTCTGGACTCACTGCAGTGCATCCCCAGTGGTGCCAGTGCACTCTCTGGACTCACTGAAGTGCATTCTCAGTGGTGCCAGTGCACTCTCTGGACTCACTGCAGTGCATCCCCAGTGGTGCCAGTAGACTCTGTGGACTCACTGCACTGCATCCCCAGTGGTGCCAGTGCACTCTCTGGACTCACTGCACTGCATCCCCAGTGGTGCCAGTGCACTCTCTGGACTCACTGCACTGCATCCCCAGTGGTGCCAGTGCACTCTCTGGACTCACTGCAGTGCATCCCCAGTGGTGCCAGTGCACTCTCTGGACTCACTGCACTGCATCCCCACTGGTGCCAGTGCACTCTCTGGACTCACTGCACTGCATCCACATTGGTCCCAGTGCATTCTCTGGACTCACCTCACTGCACCCTGAGTGGTGCCAGTGCACTCTCTTGACTCACTGCACCGCATCCCCTGTGGTGCCAGTGCACTCTCTGGACTCACTGCACTGCATCCCCAGTGGTGCCAGTGCACTCTCTGGACTCACTGCACTGCATCCCCAGTGGTGCCACTGCACTCTCTGGACTCACTGCAGTGCATCCCCAGTGGTGCCAGTGCACTCTCTGGACTCACTGAAGTGCATTCTCAGTGGTGCCATTGCACTCTCTGGACTCACTGCAGTGCATCCCCAGTGGTGCCAGTACACTCACTGGACTCACTGCACTGCATCCCCTGTGGTGCTAGTGCACTCACTGGACTCACTAAACTGCATCACCAGTGGTGCCAGTGCACTCTCTGGACTCACTGCACTGCATCCCCAGTGCTGCCAGTGCATTCACTGGACTCACTGTACTGCATCTCCAGTGGTGCCAGTGCACTCTCTGGGCTCACTGCAGTGCATCCCCAGTGGTGCCAGTGCACTCTCTGGACTCACTGCACTGCATCCCCAGTGGTGCCAGTGCACTCACTGGATTCACTGCACTGCATCCCCAGTGGTTCTAGTGCACTCTCTGGACTCACTGCAGTGCATCCCCAGTGGTGCCAGTGCACTCTCTGGACTCACTGAAGTGCATTCTCAGTGGTGCCAGTGCACTCTCTGGACTCACTGCAGTGCATCCCCAGTGGTGCCAGTGCACTCTCTGGACTCACTGCACTGCATCCCCAGTGCTGCCAGTGCACTCTCTGGACTCACTGCACTGCATCCCCAGTGGTTCCACTGAACTCTCTGGACTCACTGCACTGCTTCCCCAGTGGTGCCAGTGCACTCTCTGGACTCACTGCACTGCATCCCCAGTGGTGCCAGTGCAATCTCTGGACTCACTGCAGAGCATCCCCAGTGGTGCCAGTGCACTCTCTGGACTCACTGCACTGCATCCACATTGGTCCCAGTGCATTCTCTGGACTCAACGCACTGCACCCTGAGTGGTGCCAGTGCACTCTCTGGACTCACTGCACCGCATCCCCAGTGGTGCCAGTGCACTCTGTGGACTCACTGTACTGCACCCCCAGTGGTGCCAGTGCAGTCTCTGGAGTAACTGCAGTGCATCCCCAGTGGTGCCAAAGCACTCTCTGGACTCCCGGCACCACATCCCCAGTGGTGCCAGTGCACTCTCTGGACTCACTGCACTGCATCCCCAGTGGTGCCAGTGCACTCTCTGGACTCACTGCAGTGCATCCCCAGTGGTGCCAGTGCACTCTCTGGACTCACTGCACTGCATCCCCAGTGCTGCCAGTGCACTCTCTGGACTCACTGCACTGCATCCCCAGTGGTGCCAGTGCACAATCTGGACTCACTGCAGTGCATCCCCAGTGGAGCCAGTGCACTCTCTGGACTCACTGCAGTGCATCCGCAGTGGTGCCATTGCACTCTCTGGAATCACTGCACTGCATCCCCAGTGGTGCCAGTCCACTCTCTGGACTCACTGCACTGCACCCCCAGTGCTGCCAGTGCACTCTCTGGACTCACTGCAGTGCATCCCCAGTGGTGCCAAAGCACTCTCTGGACTCCCGGCACCGCATCCCCAGTGGTGCCAGTGCACTCTCTGGGCTCACTGCACTGCATCCCCAGTGCTGCCAGTGCACTCTCTGGAGTCACTGCACTGCATCCCCAGTGGTGCCAGTGCACTCTCTGGACTCATTGCACTGCATCACCTGTGGTGCCAGTGAACTCTCTGGACTCACTGCAGTGCATCCCCAGTGCTGCCAGTGCACTCTCTGGACTCACTGCACTGCATCCCCAGTGGTGCCAGTGCACTCTCTGGACTCACTGTACTGCATCCCCAGTGGTGCCAGTGCACTCTCTGGACTCACTGCACTGCATCCCCAGTGGTGCCAGTGCACTCTCTGGACTCACTGCACTGCATCCCCAGTGCTGCCAGTGCACTCTCTGGACTCACTGCAGTGCATCCCCAGTGGAGCCAGTGCACTCTCTGGACTCACTGCAGTGCATCCCCAGTGGTGCCAGTGCACTCTCTGGACTCACTGTACTGCATCCCCAGTGGTGCCAGTGCACTCTCTGGACTCACTGCACTGCATCCCCAGTGGTGCCAGTGCACTCTCTGGACTCACTGCACTGCATCCCCAGTGCTGCCAGTGCACTCTCTGGACTCACTGCACTGCATCCCCAGTGCTGCCAGTGCACTCTCTGGAGTCACTGCACTGCATCCCCCGTGGTGCCAGTGCACTCTCTGGACTCACTGCACTGCATCACCTGTGGTGCCAGTGCACTCTCTGGACTCACTGCAGTGCATCCCCACTGCTGCCAGTGCACTCTCTGGACTCACTGCACTGCATCCCCAGTGGTGCCAGTGCACTCTCTGGACTCACTGTACTGCATCCCCAGTTGTGCCAGTGCACTCTCTGAACTCAATGCACTGCATCCCCAGTGGTGCCAGTGCACTCTCTGGACTCACTGCACTGCATCCCCAGTGGTGCCAGTGCAATCTCTGGACTCACTGTAGTGCATCCGCAGTGGTGCCAGTGCACTCTCTGGACTCACTGCAGTGCATCCCCAGTGGTGCCAGTGCACTCTCTGGACTCACTGTACTGCATCACCAGTGGTGCCAGTGCACTCTCTGGACTCACTGCAGTGCATCCCCAGCGGTGCCAGTGCACTCTCTGGACTCACTGCACTGCATCCCCAGTGGTGCCAGTGCAATCTCTGGACTCACTGCACTGCATCACAGGTGGTGCCAGTGCACTCTCTGGACTCACTGCACTGCATCCCCAGTGGTGCCAGTGCACTCTCTGCACTCACTGCACTGCATTCCCAGTGGTGCCAGTGAAGTCTCTGGACTCACTGCAGTGCATCCCCAGTGGAGCCGGTGCAATCTCTGGACTCACTGTACTGCATCCCCGGTGGTGCCAGTGCACTCTGTGGACTCACTGCACTGCACCCCCAGTGGTGCCAGTGTACTAACAGGATTCACTGCACTGCATCCCCAGTGGTGCCAGTGCACTCTCTGGACTCACTGCACTGCATCCCCAGTGGTGCCAGTGCACTCTCTGGACTCACTACACTGCAGCCCCAGTGGTGCCAGTGCACTCTCTGGACACACTGCAGTGCATCCCCAGTGGTGCCAGTGCACTCTCTGGACTCACTGCACTGCATCCCCAGTGGTGCCAGTGCACTCTCTGGACTCACTGCACTGCATCCCCAGTGGTGCCAGTGCACTCTCTGGACTCACTGCACTGCATCCCCAGTGGTGCCAGTGCACTCTCTGGACTCACTGTACTGCATCCCCAGTGGTGCAAGTGCACTCTCTCGAGTCATTGCACTACATCCCCAGTGGTGCCAGTGCACTCACTGGACTCACTGTACTGCATCATCTGTGGTGCCAGTGCACTCTCTGGACTCACTAAACTTCATACCCAGTGGTGCCAGTGCACTCTCTGCGCTCACTGCAGTGCATCCACAGTGGTGCCAGTGCACTCTCTGGACTCACTGCACTGCATCCACATTGGTCCCAGTGCATTCTCTGGACTCACCGCACTGCACCCTGAGTGGTGCCAGTGCACTCTCTGGACTCACTGCACCGCATCCCCAGTGGTGCCAGTGCACTCTCTGGAGCCACTGCACTGCATCCCCAGTGGTGCCAGTGCACTCTCTGGACTCACTGCAGTGCATCCCCAGTGGTGCCAGTGCACTCACTGGACTCACTGCACTGCATCCCCAGTGGTGGCAGTGCACTCACTGGACTCACTAAACTGCATACCCAGTGGTGCCAGTGCACTCTCTGGACTCACTGCACTGCATCCCCAGTGCTGCCAGTGCATTCACTGGACTCACTGTACTGCATCCCCAGTGGTTCCACTGAACTCTCTGGACTCACTGCACTGCTTCCCCAGTGGTGCCAGTGCACTCTCTGCACTCACTGCACTGCATCCCCAGTGGTGCCAGTGCAATCTCTGGACTCACTGCAGAGCATCCCCAGTGGTGCCAGTGCACTCTCTGGACTCACTGCACTGCATCCACATTGGTCCCAGTGCATTCTCTGGACTCAACGCACTGCACCCTGAGTGGTGCCAGTGCACTCTCTGGACTCACTGCACCGCATCCCCAGTGGTGCCAGTGCACTCTGTGGACTCACTGTACTGCACCCCCAGTGGTGCCAGTGCAGTCTCTGGAGTAACTGCAGTGCATCCCCAGTGGTGCCAAAGCACTCTCTGGACTCCCGGCACCACATCCCCAGTGGTGCCAGTGCACTCTCTGGACTCACTGCAGTGCATCCCCAGTGCTGCCAGTGCACTCTCTGGACTCACTGCACTGCATCCCCAGTGGTGCCAGTGCAATCTCTGGACTCACTGTAGTGCATCCGCAGTGGTGCCAGTGCACTCTCTGGACTCACTGCAGTGCATCCCCAGTGGTGCCAGTGCACTCTCTGGACTCACTGTACTGCATCACCAGTGGTGCCAGTGCACTCTCTGGACTCACTGCAGTGCATCCCCAGCGGTGCCAGTGCACTCTCTGGACTCACTGCACTGCATCCCCAGTGGTGCCAGTGCAATCTCTGGACTCACTGCACTGCATCACAGGTGGTGCCAGTGCACTCTCTGGACTCACTGCACTGCATCCCCAGTGGTGCCAGTGCACTCTCTGCACTCACTGCACTGCATTCCCAGTGGTGCCAGTGAAGTCTCTGGACTCACTGCAGTGCATCCCCAGTGGAGCCGGTGCAATCTCTGGACTCACTGCAGTGCATCCCCAGTGGTGCCAGTGCACTCTCTGGACTCACTGCACTGCATCCCCAGTGGTGCCAGTGCACTCTCTGGACCCACTGTACTGCATCCCCGGTGGTGCCAGTGCACTCTGTGGACTCACTGCACTGCACCCCCAGTGGTGCCAGTGTACTAACAGGATTCACTGCACTGCATCCCCAGTGGTGCCAGTGCACTCTCTGGACTCACTGCACTGCATCCCCAGTGGTGCCAGTGCACTCTCTGGACTCACTACACTGCAGCCCCAGTGGTGCCAGTGCACTCTCTGGACACACTGCAGTGCATCCCCAGTGGAGCCAGTGCACTCTCTGGACTCACTGCACTGCATCCCCAGTGGTGCCAGTGCACTCTCTGGACTCACTGCACTGCATCCCCAGTGGTGCCAGTGCACTCTCTGGACTCACTGCACTGCATCCCCAGTGGTGCCAGTGCACTCTCTGGACTCACTGTACTGCATCCCCAGTGGTGCAAGTGCACTCTCTCGAGTCATTGCACTACATCCCCAGTGGTGCCAGTGCACTCACTGGACTCACTGTACTGCATCATCTGTGGTGCCAGTGCACTCTCTGGACTCACTAAACTGCATACCCAGTGGTGCCAGTGCACTCTCTGCGCTCACTGCAGTGCATCCACAGTGGTGCCAGTGCACTCTCTGGACTCACTGCACTGCATCCACATTGGTCCCAGTGCATTCTCTGGACTCACCGCACTGCACCCTGAGTGGTGCCAGTGCACTCTCTGGACTCACTGCACCGCATCCCCAGTGGTGCCAGTGCACTCTCTGGAGCCACTGCACTGCATCCCCAGTGGTGCCAGTGCACTCTCTGGACTCACTGCAGTGCATCCCCAGTGGTGCCAGTGCACTCACTGGACTCACTGCACTGCATCCCCAGTGGTGCCAGTGCACTCACTGGACTCACTAAACTGCATACCCAGTGGTGCCAGTGCACTCTCTGGACTCACTGCACTGCATCCCCAGTGCTGCCAGTGCATTCACTGGACTCACTGTACTGCATCCCCAGTGGTTCCACTGAACTCTCTGGACTCACTGCACTGCTTCCCCAGTGGTGCCAGTGCACTCTCTGCACTCACTGCACTGCATCCCCAGTGGTGCCAGTGCAATCTCTGGACTCACTGCAGAGCATCCCCAGTGGTGCCAGTGCACTCTCTGGACTCACTGCACTGCATCCACATTGGTCCCAGTGCATTCTCTGGACTCAACGCACTGCACCCTGAGTGGTGCCAGTGCACTCTCTGGACTCACTGCACCGCATCCCCAGTGGTGCCAGTGCACTCTGTGGACTCACTGTACTGCACCCCCAGTGGTGCCAGTGCAGTCTCTGGAGTAACTGCAGTGCATCCCCAGTGGTGCCAAAGCACTCTCTGGACTCCCGGCACCACATCCCCAGTGGTGCCAGTGCACTCTCTGGACTCACTGCAGTGCATCCCCAGTGCTGCCAGTGCACTCTCTGGACTCACTGCACTGCATCCCCAGTGGTGCCAGTGCACTCTCTGGACTCACTGTACTGCATCCCCAGTTGTGCCAGTGCACTCTCTGAACTCAATGCACTGCATCCCCAGTGGTGCCCGTGCACTCTCTGGACTCACTGTACTGCATCCCCAGTGGTGCCAGTGCACTCTCTGGACTCACTGCAGTGCATCCCCAGCGGTGCCAGTGCACTCTCTGGACTCACTGCACTGCATCCCCAGTGGTGCCAGTGCAATCTCTGGACTCACTGCACTGCATCACAGGTGGTGCCAGTGCACTCTCTGGACTCACTGCACTGCATCCCCAGTGGTGCCAGTGCACTCTCTGCACTCACTGCACTGCATTCCCAGTGGTGCCAGTGAAGTCTCTGGACTCACTGCAGTGCATCCCCAGTGGAGCCGGTGCAATCTCTGGACTCACTGCAGTGCATCCCCAGTGGTGCCAGTGCACTCTCTGGACTCACTGCACTGCATCCCCAGTGGTGCCAGTGCACTCTGTGGACTCACTGTACTGCATCCCCGGTGGTGCCAGTGCACTCTGTGGACTCACTGCACTGCACCCCCAGTGGTGCCAGTGTGCTAACAGGATTCACTGCACTGCATCCCCAGTGGTGCCAGTGCACTCTCTGGACTCACTGCACTGCATCCCCAGTGGTGCCAGTGCACTCTCTGGACTCACTACACTGCAGCCCCAGTGGTGCCAGTGCACTCTCTGGACACACTGCAGTGCATCCCCAGTGGTGCCAGTGCACTCTCTGGACTCACTGCACTGCATCCCCAGTGGTGCCAGTGCACTCTCTGGACTCACTGCACTGCATCCCCAGTGGTGCCAGTGCACTCTCTGGACTCACTGCACTGCATCCCCAGTGGTGCCAGTGCACTCTCTGGACTCACTGTACTGCATCCCCAGTGGTGCAAGTGCACTCTCTCGAGTCATTGCACTACATCCCCAGTGGTGCCAGTGCACTCACTGGACTCACTGTACTGCATCATCTGTGGTGCCAGTGCACTCTCTGGACTCACTAAACTGCATACCCAGTGGTGCCAGTGCACTCTCTGCGCTCACTGCAGTGCATCCACAGTGGTGCCAGTGCACTCTCTGGACTCACTGCACTGCATCCACATTGGTCCCAGTGCATTCTCTGGACTCACCGCACTGCACCCTGAGTGGTGCCAGTGCACTCTCTGGACTCACTGCACCGCATCCCCAGTGGTGCCAGTGCACTCTCTGGAGCCACTGCACTGCATCCCCAGTGGTGCCAGTGCACTCTCTGGACTCACTGCAGTGCATCCCCAGTGGTGCCAGTGCACTCACTGGACTCACTGCACTGCATCCCCAGTGGTGGCAGTGCACTCACTGGACTCACTAAACTGCATACCCAGTGGTGCCAGTGCACTCTCTGGACTCACTGCACTGCATCCCCAGTGCTGCCAGTGCATTCACTGGACTCACTGTACTGCATCCCCAGTGGTTCCACTGAACTCTCTGGACTCACTGCACTGCTTCCCCAGTGGTGCCAGTGCACTCTCTGCACTCACTGCACTGCATCCCCAGTGGTGCCAGTGCAATCTCTGGACTCACTGCAGAGCATCCCCAGTGGTGCCAGTGCACTCTCTGGACTCACTGCACTGCATCCACATTGGTCCCAGTGCATTCTCTGGACTCAACGCACTGCACCCTGAGTGGTGCCAGTGCACTCTCTGGACTCACTGCACCGCA
Organism: Anser brachyrhynchus; assembly: GCF_964034855.1. NCBI lineage: Eukaryota > Metazoa > Chordata > Aves > Anseriformes > Anatidae > Anser > Anser brachyrhynchus. The sequence goes on from NC_137694.1 coordinate 77,763,164, forward strand.
TCCCCAGTGGTGCCAGTGCACTCTGTGGACTCACTGTACTGCACCCCCAGTGGTGCCAGTGCAGTCTCTGGAGTAACTGCAGTGCATCCCCAGTGGTGCCAAAGCACTCTCTGGACTCCCGGCACCACATCCCCAGTGGTGCCAGTGCACTCTCTGGACTCACTGCAGTGCATCCCCAGTGCTGCCAGTGCACTCTCTGGACTCACTGCACTGCATCCCCAGTGGTGCCAGTGCACTCTCTGGACTCACTGTACTGCATCCCCAGTTGTGCCAGTGCACTCTCTGAACTCAATGCACTGCATCCCCAGTGGTGCCAGTGCACTCTCTGGACTCACTGCACTGCATCCCCAGTGGTGCCAGTGCAATCTCTGGACTCACTGTAGTGCATCCGCAGTGGTGCCAGTGCACTCTCTGGACTCACTGCAGTGCATCCCCAGTGGTGCCAGTGCACTCTCTGGACTCACTGTACTGCATCACCAGTGGTGCCAGTGCACTCTCTGGACTCACTGCAGTGCATCCCCAGCGGTGCCAGTGCACTCTCTGGACTCACTGCACTGCATCCCCAGTGGTGCCAGTGCAATCTCTGGACTCACTGCACTGCATCACAGGTGGTGCCAGTGCACTCTCTGGACTCACTGCACTGCATCCCCAGTGGTGCCAGTGCACTCTCTGCACTCACTGCACTGCATTCCCAGTGGTGCCAGTGAAGTCTCTGGACTCACTGCAGTGCATCCCCAGTGGAGCCGGTGCAATCTCTGGACTCACTGCAGTGCATCCCCAGTGGTGCCAGTGCACTCTCTGGACTCACTGCACTGCATCCCCAGTGGTGCCAGTGCACTCTCTGGACTCACTGTACTGCATCCCCGGTGGTGCCAGTGCACTCTGTGGACTCACTGCACTGCACCCCCAGTGGTGCCAGTGTACTAACAGGATTCACTGCACTGCATCCCCAGTGGTGCCAGTGCACTCTCTGGACTCACTGCACTGCATCCCCAGTGGTGCCAGTGCACTCTCTGGACTCACTACACTGCAGCCCCAGTGGTGCCTATGCACTCTCTGGACTCACTGCAGTGCATCCCCAGTGGTGCCAGTGCACTCTCTGGACTCACTGCACTGCATCCCCAGTGGTGCCAGTGCACTCTCTGGACTCACTGCACTGCATCCCCAGTGGTGCCAGTGCACTCTCTGGACTCACTGCACTGCATCCCCAGTGGTGCCAGTGCACTCTCTGGACTCACTGCACTGCATCCCCAGTGGTGCCAGTGCACTCTCTGGACTCACTGCACTGCATCCCCAGTGCTGCCAGTGCATTCACTGGACTCACTGTACTGCATCCCCAGTGGTTCCACTGAACTCTCTGGACTCACTGCACTGCTTCCCCAGTGGTGCCAGTGCACTCTCTGCACTCACTGCACTGCATCCCCAGTGGTGCCAGTGCAATCTCTGGACTCACTGCAGAGCATCCCCAGTGGTGCCAGTGCACTCTCTGGACTCACTGCACTGCATCCACATTGGTCCCAGTGCATTCTCTGGACTCACCGCACTGCACCCTGAGTGGTGCCAGTGCACTCTCTGGACTCACTGCACCGCATCCCCAGTGGTGCCAGTGCACTCTCTGGAGCCACTGCACTGCATCCCCAGTGGTGCCAGTGCACTCTCTGGACTCACTGCAGTGCATCCCCAGTGGTGCCAGTGCACTCACTGGACTCACTGCACTGCATCCCCAGTGGTGCCAGTGCACTCACTGGACTCACTAAACTGCATACCCAGTGGTGCCAGTGCACTCTCTGCGCTCACTGCACTGCATCCCCAGTGCTGCCAGTGCACTCTCTGGACTCACTGCACTGCATCCACATTGGTCCCAGTGCATTCTCTGGACTCACCGCACTGCACCCTGAGTGGTGCCAGTGCACTCTCTGGACTCACTGCACCGCATCCCCAGTGGTGCCAGTGCACTCTCTGGAGCCACTGCACTGCATCCCCAGTGGTGCCAGTGCACTCTCTGGACTCACTGCAGTGCATCCCCAGTGGTGCCAGTGCACTCACTGGACTCACTGCACTGCATCCCCAGTGGTGCCAGTGCACTCACTGGACTCACTAAACTGCATACCCAGTGGTGCCAGTGCACTCTCTGGACTCACTGCACTGCATCCCCAGTGCTGCCAGTGCATTCACTGGACTCACTGTACTGCATCCCCAGTGGTTCCACTGAACTCTCTGGACTCACTGCACTGCTTCCCCAGTGGTGCCAGTGCACTCTCTGCACTCACTGCACTGCATCCCCAGTGGTGCCAGTGCAATCTCTGGACTCACTGCAGAGCATCCCCAGTGGTGCCAGTGCACTCTCTGGACTCACTGCACTGCATCCACATTGGTCCCAGTGCATTCTCTGGACTCAACGCACTGCACCCTGAGTGGTGCCAGTGCACTCTCTGGACTCACTGCACCGCATCCCCAGTGGTGCCAGTGCACTCTGTGGACTCACTGTACTGCACCCCCAGTGGTGCCAGTGCAGTCTCTGGAGTAACTGCAGTGCATCCCCAGTGGTGCCAAAGCACTCTCTGGACTCCCGGCACCACATCCCCAGTGGTGCCAGTGCACTCTCTGGACTCACTGCAGTGCATCCCCAGTGCTGCCAGTGCACTCTCTGGACTCACTGCACTGCATCCCCAGTGGTGCCAGTGCACTCTCTGGACTCACTGTACTGCATCCCCAGTTGTGCCAGTGCACTCTCTGAACTCAATGCACTGCATCCCCAGTGGTGCCAGTGCACTCTCTGGACTCACTGCACTGCATCCCCAGTGGTGCCAGTGCAATCTCTGGACTCACTGTAGTGCATCCGCAGTGGTGCCAGTGCACTCTCTGGACTCACTGCAGTGCATCCCCAGTTGTGCCAGTGCACTCTCTGAACTCAATGCACTGCATCCCCAGTGGTGCCAGTGCACTCTCTGGACTCACTGCACTGCATCCCCAGTGGTGCCAGTGCAATCTCTGGACTCACTGTAGTGCATCCGCAGTGGTGCCAGTGCACTCTCTGGACTCACTGCAGTGCATCCCCAGTGGTGCCAGTGCACTCTCTGGACTCACTGTACTGCATCACCAGTGGTGCCAGTGCACTCTCTGGACTCACTGCAGTGCATCCCCAGCGGTGCCAGTGCACTCTCTGGACTCACTGCACTGCATCCCCAGTGGTGCCAGTGCAATCTCTGGACTCACTGCACTGCATCACAGGTGGTGCCAGTGCACTCTCTGGACTCACTGCACTGCATCCCCAGTGGTGCCAGTGCACTCTCTGCACTCACTGCACTGCATTCCCAGTGGTGCCAGTGAAGTCTCTGGACTCACTGCAGTGCATCCCCAGTGGAGCCGGTGCAATCTCTGGACTCACTGCAGTGCATCCCCAGTGGTGCCAGTGCACTCTCTGGACTCACTGCACTGCATCCCCAGTGGTGCCAGTGCACTCTCTGGACTCACTGTACTGCATCCCCGGTGGTGCCAGTGCACTCTGTGGACTCACTGCACTGCACCCCCAGTGGTGCCAGTGTACTAACAGGATTCACTGCACTGCATCCCCAGTGGTGCCAGTGCACTCTCTGGACTCACTGCACTGCATCCCCAGTGGTGCCAGTGCACTCTCTGGACTCACTACACTGCAGCCCCAGTGGTGCCATTGCACTCTCTGGACTCACTGCAGTGCATCCCCAGTGGTGCCAGTGCACTCTCTGGACTCACTGCACTGCATCCCCAGTGGTGCCAGTGCACTCTCTGGACTCACTGCACTGCATCCCCAGTGGTGCCAGTGCACTCTCTGGACTCACTGCACTGCATCCCCAGTGGTGCCAGTGCACTCTCTGGACTCACTGCACTGCATCCCCAGTGGTGCCAGTGCACTCTCTGGACTCACTGCACTGCATCCCCAGTGCTGCCAGTGCATTCACTGGACTCACTGTACTGCATCCCCAGTGGTTCCACTGAACTCTCTGGACTCACTGCACTGCTTCCCCAGTGGTGCCAGTGCACTCTCTGCACTCACTGCACTGCATCCCCAGTGGTGCCAGTGCAATCTCTGGACTCACTGCAGAGCATCCCCAGTGGTGCCAGTGCACTCTCTGGACTCACTGCACTGCATCCACATTGGTCCCAGTGCATTCTCTGGACTCACCGCACTGCACCCTGAGTGGTGCCAGTGCACTCTCTGGACTCACTGCACCGCATCCCCAGTGGTGCCAGTGCACTCTCTGGAGCCACTGCACTGCATCCCCAGTGGTGCCAGTGCATTCTCTGGACTCACTGCAGTGCATCCCCAGTGGTGCCAGTGCACTCACTGGACTCACTGCACTGCATCCCCAGTGGTGCCAGTGCACTCACTGGACTCACTAAACTGCATACCCAGTGGTGCCAGTGCACTCTCTGCGCTCACTGCACTGCATCCCCAGTGCTGCCAGTGCACTCTCTGGACTCACTGCACTGCATCCACATTGGTCCCAGTGCATTCTCTGGACTCACCGCACTGCACCCTGAGTGGTGCCAGTGCACTCTCTGGACTCACTGCACCGCATCCCCAGTGGTGCCAGTGCACTCTCTGGAGCCACTGCACTGCATCCCCAGTGGTGCCAGTGCACTCTCTGGACTCACTGCAGTGCATCCCCAGTGGTGCCAGTGCACTCACTGGACTCACTGCACTGCATCCCCAGTGGTGCCAGTGCACTCACTGGACTCACTAAACTGCACACCCAGTGGTGCCAGTGCACTCTCTGGACTCACTGCACTGCATCCCCAGTGCTGCCAGTGCATTCACTGGACTCACTGTACTGCATCCCCAGTGGTTCCACTGAACTCTCTGGACTCACTGCACTGCTTCCCCAGTGGTGCCAGTGCACTCTCTGCACTCACTGCACTGCATCCCTAGTGGTGCCAGTGCAATCTCTGGACTCACTGCAGAGCATCCCCAGTGGTGCCAGTGCACTCTCTGGACTCACTGCACTGCATCCACATTGGTCCCAGTGCATTCTCTGGACTCAACGCACTGCACCCTGAGTGGTGCCAGTGCACTCTCTGGACTCACTGCACCGCATCCCCAGTGGTGCCAGTGCACTCTGTGGACTCACTGTACTGCACCCCCAGTGGTGCCAGTGCAGTCTCTGGAGTAACTGCAGTGCATCCCCAGTGGTGCCAAAGCACTCTCTGGACTCCCGGCACCACATCCCCAGTGGTGCCAGTGCACTCTCTGGACTCACTGCAGTGCATCCCCAGTGCTGCCAGTGCACTCTCTGGACTCACTGCACTGCATCCCCAGTGGTGCCAGTGCACTCTCTGGACTCACTGTACTGCATCCCCAGTTGTGCCAGTGCACTCTCTGAACTCAATGCACTGCATCCCCAGTGGTGCCAGTGCACTCTCTGGACTCACTGCACTGCATCCCCAGTGGTGCCAGTGCAATCTCTGGACTCACTGTAGTGCATCCGCAGTGGTGCCAGTGCACTCTCTGGACTCACTGCAGTGCATCCCCAGTGGTGCCAGTGCACTCTCTGGACTCACTGTACTGCATCACCAGTGGTGCCAGTGCACTCTCTGGACTCACTGCAGTGCATCCCCAGCGGTGCCAGTGCACTCTCTGGACTCACTGCACTGCATCCCCAGTGGTGCCAGTGCAATCTCTGGACTCACTGCACTGCATCACAGGTGGTGCCAGTGCACTCTCTGGACTCACTGCACTGCATCCCCAGTGGTGCCAGTGCACTCTCTGCACTCACTGCACTGCATTCCCAGTGGTGCCAGTGAAGTCTCTGGACTCACTGCAGTGCATCCCCAGTGGAGCCGGTGCAATCTCTGGACTCACTGCAGTGCATCCCCAGTGGTGCCAGTGCACTCTCTGGACTCACTGCACTGCATCCCCAGTGGTGCCAGTGCACTCTCTGGACTCACTGTACTGCATCCCCGGTGGTGCCAGTGCACTCTGTGGACTCACTGCACTGCACCCCCAGTGGTGCCAGTGTACTAACAGGATTCACTGCACTGCATCCCCAGTGGTGCCAGTGCACTCTCTGGACTCACTGCACTGCATCCCCAGTGGTGCCAGTGCACTCTCTGGACTCACTACACTGCAGCCCCAGTGGTGCCAGTGCACTCTCTGGACACACTGCAGTGCATCCCCAGTGGTGCCAGTGCACTCTCTGGACTCACTGCACTGCATCCCCAGTGGTGCCAGTGCACTCTCTGGACTCACTGCACTGCATCCCCAGTGGTGCCAGTGCACTCTCTGGACTCACTGCACTGCATCCCCAGTGGTGCCAGTGCACTCTCTGGACTCACTGTACTGCATCCCCAGTGGTGCAAGTGCACTCTCTGGACTCACTGCACTGCATCCCCAGTGGTGCCAGTGCACTCTCTGGACTCACTGCACTGCATCCCCAGTGGTGCCACTGCACTCTCTGGACTCACTGCAGTGCATCCCCAGTGGTGCCAGTGCACTCTCTGGACTCACTGAAGTGCATTCTCAGTGGTGCCATTGCACTCTCTGGACTCACTGCAGTGCATCCCCAGTGGTGCCAGTACACTCACTGGACTCACTGCACTGCATCCCCTGTGGTGCTAGTGCACTCACTGGACTCACTAAACTGCATCACCAGTGGTGCCAGTGCACTCTCTGGACTCACTGCACTGCATCCCCAGTGCTGCCAGTGCATTCACTGGACTCACTGTACTGCATCTCCAGTGGTGCCAGTGCACTCTCTGGGCTCACTGCAGTGCATCCCCAGTGGTGCCAGTGCACTCTCTGGACTTACTGCACTGCATCCCCAGTGGTGCCAGTGCACTCACTGGATTCACTGCACTGCATCCGCAGTGGTTCTAGTGCACTCTCTGGACTCACTGCAGTGCATCCCCAGTGGTGCCAGTGCACTCTCTGGACTCACTGAAGTGCATTCTCAGTGGTGCCAGTGCACTCTCTGGACTCACTGCAGTGCATCCCCAGTGGTGCCAGTGCACTCTCTGGACTCACTGCACTGCATCCCCAGTGCTGCCAGTGCACTCTCTGGACTCACTGCACTGCATCCCCAGTGGTTCCACTGAACTCTCTGGACTCACTGCACTGCTTCCCCAGTGGTGCCAGTGCACTCTCTGGACTCACTGCACTGCATCCCCAGTGGTGCCAGTGCAATCTCTGGACTCACTGCAGAGCATCCCCAGTGGTGCCAGTGCACTCTCTGGACTCACTGCACTGCATCCACATTGGTCCCAGTGCATTCTCTGGACTCAACGCACTGCACCCTGAGTGGTGCCAGTGCACTCTCTGGACTCACTGCACCGCATCCCCAGTGGTGCCAGTGCACTCTGTGGACTCACTGTACTGCACCCCCAGTGGTGCCAGTGCAGTCTCTGGAGTAACTGCAGTGCATCCCCAGTGGTGCCAAAGCACTCTCTGGACTCCCGGCACCACATCCCCAGTGGTGCCAGTGCACTCTCTGGACTCACTGCACTGCATCCCCAGTGGTGCCAGTGCACTCTCTGGACTCACTGCAGTGCATCCCCAGTGATGCCAGTGCACTCTCTGGACTCACTGCACTGCATCCCCAGTGCTGCCAGTGCACTCTCTGGACTCACTGCACTGCATCCCCAGTGGTGCCAGTGCACAATCTGGACTCACTGCAGTGCATCCCCAGTGGAGCCAGTGCACTCTCTGGACTCACTGCAGTGCATCCGCAGTGGTGCCATTGCACTCTCTGGAATCACTGCACTGCATCCCCAGTGGTGCCAGTCCACTCTCTGGACTCACTGCACTGCACCCCCAGTGCTGCCAGTGCACTCTCTGGACTCACTGCAGTGCATCCCCAGTGGTGCCAAAGCACTCTCTGGACTCCCGGCACCGCATCCCCAGTGGTGCCAGTGCACTCTCTGGGCTCACTGCACTGCATCCCCAGTGCTGCCAGTGCACTCTCTGGAGTCACTGCACTGCATCCCCAGTGGTGCCAGTGCACTCTCTGGACTCATTGCACTGCATCACCTGTGGTGCCAGTGAACTCTCTGGACTCACTGCAGTGCATCCCCAGTGCTGCCAGTGCACTCTCTGGACTCACTGCACTGCATCCCCAGTGGTGCCAGTGCACTCTCTGGACTCACTGTACTGCATCCCCAGTGGTGCCAGTGCACTCTCTGGACTCACTGCACTGCATCCCCAGTGGTGCCAGTGCACTCTCTGGACTCACTGCACTGCATCCCCAGTGCTGCCAGTGCACTCTCTGGACTCACTGCAGTGCATCCCCAGTGGAGCCAGTGCACTCTCTGGACTCACTGCAGTGCATCCCCAGTGGTGCCAGTGCACTCTCTGGACTCACTGTACTGCATCCCCAGTGGTACCAGTGCACTCTCTGGACTCACTGCACTGCATCCCCAGTGGTGCCAGTGCACTCTCTAGACTCACTGCACTGCATCCCCAGTGCTGCCAGTGCACTCTCTGGACTCACTGCACTGCATCCCCAGTGCTGCCAGTGCACTCTCTGGAGTCACTGCACTGTATCTCCCGTGGTGCCAGTGCACTCTCTGGACTCACTGCACTGCATCACCTGTGGTGCCAGTGCACTCTCTGGACTCACTGCAGTGCATCCCCAGTGCTGCCAGTGCACTCTCTGGACTCACTGCACTGCATCCCCAATGGTGCCAGTGCACTCTCTGGACTCACTGTACTGCATCCCCACTGGTGCCAGTGCACTCTCTGGACTCACTGCACTGCATCCCCAGTGGTGCCAGTGCACTCTCTGGACTCACTGCACTGCATCCGCAGTGGAGCCAGTGCACTCTCTGGACTCACTGCAGTGCATCCCCAGTGGTGCCAAAGCACTCTCTGGACTCCCGGCACCGCATCCCCAGTGGTGCCAGTGCACTCTCTGGAGTAACTGCAGTGCATCCCCACTGGTGCCAAAGCACTCTCTGGACTCCCGACACCGCATCCCCAGTTGTGCCAGTGCACTCTCTGGAGTAACTGCAGTGCATCCCCAGTGGTGCCAAAGCACTCTCTGGACTCACTGTACTGCATCCCCACTGGTGCCAGTGCACTCTCTGGACTCACTGCACTGCATCCCCAGTGGTGCCAGTGCACTCTCTGGACTCACTGCACTGCATCCCCAGTGGTGCCAAAGCACTCTCTGGACTCCCGGCACCGCAACCCCAGTGGTGCCAGTGCACTCTCTGGACTCAATGCACTGCATCCCCAGTGGTGCCAGTGCACTCTCTGGACTCACTGCTGTGCATCCCCAGTGGTGCCAGTGCACTCACTGGACTCACTTCACTGCATCCCCAGTGGTGCCAGAGCACTCTCTGGACTCACTGCACTGCATCCCCAGTGGTGCCAGTGCACTCTCTGGACTCACTGCAGTGCATCCCCAGTGGTGCCATTGCACTCTCTGGACTCACTGCACTGCATCCCCAGTGGTGCCAGTGCACTCTCTGGAGTCACTGCACTGCATCCCCTGTGGTGCAAGTGCACTCTCTGGACTCACTGCAGTGCATCACCAGTGGTGCCAGTGCACTCTCTGGACTCACTGCAGTGCATCCCCAGTGGTGCCAGTGCACTCTCTGGACTCACTGCACTGCAGACCCAGTGGTGCCAGTGCACTCTCTTGACTTACAGCTCTGCATCCGCAATGGTGCCAGAGCACTCTCTGGACTCACTGCACTGCATCCCCAGTGGTGCCAGTGCACTCTCTGGACTCACTGCACTGCATCCCCAGTGCTGCCAGTGCACTCTCTGGAGTCACTGCACTGCATCCCCTGTGGTGCAAGTGCACTCTCTGTACTCACTGCAGTGCATCACCAGTGGTGCCAGTGCACTCTCTGGACTCACTGCAGTGCATCCCCAGTGGTGCCATTGCACTCTCTGGACTCACTGCAGTGCATCCCCAGTGGTGCCAGTCCACTCTCTGGACTCACTGCACTGCACCCCCAGTGCTGCCAGTGCACTCTCTGGACTCACTGCAGTGCATCCCCAGTGGTGCCAAAGCACTCTCTGGACTCCCGGCACCGCATCCCCAGTGGTGCCAGTGCACTCTCTGGGCTCACTGCACTGCATCCCCAGTGCTGCCAGTGCACTCTCTGGAGTCACTGCACTGCATCCCCAGTGGTGCCAGTGCACTCTCTGGACTCACTGCACTGCATCACCTGTGGTGCCAGTGAACTCTCTGGACTCACTGCAGTGCATCCCCAGTGCTACCAGTGCACTCTCTGGACTCACTGCACTGCATCCCCAGTGGTGCCAGTGCACTCTCTGGACTCACTGTACTGCATCCCCAGTGGTGCCAGTGCACTCTCTGGACTCACTGGACTGCATCACCAGTGGTGCCAGTGCACTCTCTGGACTCACTGCACTGCATCCCCAGTGCTGCCAGTGCACTCTCTGGACTCACTGCAGTGCATCCCCAGTGGAGCCAGTGCACTCTCTGGACTCACTGCAGTGCATCCGCAGTGGTGCCATTGCACTCTCTGGAATCACTGCACTGCATCCCCAGTGGTGCCAGTCCACTCTCTGGACTCACTGCACTGCATCCCCAGTGCTGCCAGTGCACTCTCTGGACTCACTCCAGTGCATCCCCAGTGGTGCCAAAGCACTCTCTGGACTCCCGGCACCGCATCCCCAGTGGTGCCAGTGCACTCTCTGGACTCACTGCAATGCATCCCCAGTGGTGCCAAAGCACTCTCTGGACTCCCGACACCGCATCCCCAGAGGTGCCAGTGCACTCTCTGGAGTAACTGCAGTGCATCCCCAGTGGTGCCAAAGCACTCTCTGGACTCACTGCAGTGCATCCCCAGTGGTGCCAGTGCACTCTCTGGACTCACTGCAGGGCATCCCCAGTGGAGCCAGTGCACTCTCTGGACTCACTTCACTGCATCCCCAGTGGTGCCAGTGCAATCTCTGCACTCACTGCACTGCATCCCCAGTGGTGCCAGTACACTCTCTGGACACACTGCACTGCATCCCCAGTGCTGCCAGTGCACTCTCTGGACTCACTGCACTGCATCCCCCGTGGTGCAAGTGCACTCTCTGGACTCACTGCACTGCATCCCCAGTGGTACCAGTGCACTCTCTGGAGTCACTGCACTGCATCCCCAGTGGTGCCAATGCACTCTCTGGACCTCCGGCACCGCATCCGCAGTGGTGCCAGTGCACTCTCTGGACTCGCGGCACTGCATCCGAAGTGGTGCCAGTGCACTCTCTCGAGTCACTGCACTACATCCCCAGTGGTGCCAGTGCACTCACTGGACTCACTGTACTGCATCATCAGTGGTGCCAGTGCACTCTCTGGACTCACTGCACTGCATCCCCAGTGCTGCCAGTGCACTCTCTGGACTCCCTGCACTGCATCCCCAGTGGTGCCAGTGCACTCTCTGGACTCCCTGTACTGCATCACCAGTGGTGCCAGTGCACTCTCTTGGACTCACTGCACTGCATCCCCAGTGCTGCCAGTGCATTCACTGGACTCACTGTACTGCATCTCCAGTGGTGCCTGTGCACTCTCTGGACTCACTGCACTGCATCACCAGTGGTGCCAGTGCACTCACTGGATTCACTGCACTGCATCCCCAGTGGTGCTAGTGCACTCTCTGGACTCACTGCAGTGCATCCCCAGTGGTGCCAGTGCACTCTCTGGACTCACTGCAGTGCATCCCCAGTGGTGCCAGTGCACTCTCTGGACTCACTGCAGTGCATCCCCAGTGGTGCCAGTGCACTCTCTGGACTCACTGCAGGGCATCCCCAGTGGTGCCAGTGCACTCTCTGCACTCACTGCCTTGCATCCCCAGTGGTGCCAGTGCTATCCCTGGACTCACTGTAGTGCATTCCCAGTGGTGCCAGTGCACTCTCTGGACTCACTGCACTGCATCCCCAGTGGTGCCAGTGCACTCTCTGGACTCACTGCAGTGCATCCCCAGTAGTGCCAGTGCACTCTCTGCACTCACATCACTGCATCCCCAGTGGTGCCAGTGCACTCTCTGGACTCACTGCACTGCATTCCCAGTGGTGACTGTGAAGTCTTTGGACTCACTGCACTCCATCCCCACTGGTGCCTTTGCACTCCCTGGACTTACTGCACTGCTCCAGCCGCGGCAGCCACTCCAGCCGCGGTAGCCCTCCAGCCGTGGCAGCCGCTCCACTCGGTAGCGGCTGGATCGGCTGCTGCGGCTGGAGCGCCTGGAGCGGCTGCCGCGGCTGGAGAGGCTGCCGCGGTTGGAGCGGCTGCCGCGGCTGGAGCGGCTGGAGCGGCTGGAGGGGCTACCGCGGCTGGAGCAGTGCAGTGAGTCCAGAGAGTGCACTGGCACCATGGGGATGCAGTGCAGTGGGTAAGGAGAGTGCACTCGCAACATTGGGGATGCAGTGCAGTGAGTACAGAGAGTGCACTGGCACCACTGGGGATGCAGTGCAGTGAGTCCGGAGTGCACTAGCACCACTGGGGATGCAGTGCAGTGAGTCCAGAGATTGCACTGGCACCACTGGGGATGCAGTGCAGTGAGTCCAGAGAGTGCACTGGCACCACTGAGAATGCATTTCAGTGTGTCCAGAGAGTGCACTGGCACCACAGGGGATGCAGTGCAGTGAGTCCAGAGAGTGCACTGGCACCACTGGGGATGCACTGCAGTGAGTCCAGAGAGTGCACTGGCACCACTGGGGATGCAGTGCAGTGAGTCCAGAGAGTGCCGCTCCAGCCGCGGAAGCTGCTCCAGCCGCTCCAGCCGCGGCTGCCGCTCCAGCCCCTCCAGCCGCGCCAGCCTCTCCAGCCGCGGCAGCCGCTCCAGCCGCTCCAGCCACGGAAGCCGCTCTAGCCGCTCCAGCCGCGGCAGCCGCTCCATCCGCGGCAGCCGCTCCAGCCGCGGCAGCCGCTCCAGCCGCTCCAGCCGCGGCAGCCGCTCCAGCCGCTACCGAGTGGAGCGTCTGCCACGGCTGGAGGGCTACCGCGGCTGGAGCGTATGCCGCGGCTGGAGCAGTGCAGTGAGTCCAGGGAGTGCACTGGCACCACTGGGGATGCAGTGCAGTGACTCCAGAGAGTGCACTGGCACCACTCAGGGTGCAGTGCGGTGAGTCCAGAGAGTGCACTGGCACCTTGGGGATGCAGTACTGTGAGTCCAGAGAGTGCACTGGCACCACTGGGGATGCAGTGCAGTGAGTCCAGAGAGTGCACTGGCACCTTGGGGATGCATTGCAGTGAGTAAAGAGAGTGCACTGGCACCATTGGGGATGCAGTGCAGTGAGTCCAGAGAGTGCACTGGCACCACTGGGGATGCAGTGCAGTGAGTCCAGAGAGTGCACTGGCACCACTGGGGATGCGGTGCACTGAGTCCAGAGAGTGCACTGGCACCAATCAGGGTGCAGTGCCGTGAGTCCAGAGAATGCACTGACACCACTGAGGAAACGGTGCCGGGAGTCCAGAGAGAGCACTGACACCACTGGGGATGCGGTGCCTGGAGCCCAGAGAGTGCTTTGGCACCACTGGGGATGCACTGCAGTTACTCCAGAGAGTGCACTGACACCAGTGGGAATGCGGTGCAGTGAGTCCAGAGAGTGCAATGGCACCACTCAGGGTGCAGTGCGGTGAGTCCAGAGAGTGCACTGGCACCACTGGGGATGCAGCGCAGTGACTCCAGAGAGTGCACTGACACCACTGGGTATGCGGTGCAGTGAGTCCAGAGTGTGCACTGGCACCACTCAGGGTGCAGTGCTTTGAGTCCAGAGAGTGCACTGGCACCTAGGGGATGCAGTGCAGTGAGTCCAGAGAGTGCACTGGCACCATTGGGGATGCAGTGCAGTGAGTCCAGAGAGTGCACTGGCACCACTGGGGATGCAGTGCCGCGAGTCCAGAGAGTGCACTGGCACCACTGGGAATGCACTACAGTGACTGCACAGAGTGCACTGACACCACTGCGAATGCAGTGCCGCGAGTCCAGAGAGTGCACTGGCACCACTGGGGATGCGGTGCCGTGAGTCCAGAGAGTGCACTGGCTCCACTGGGCATGCGTTGCACTGTGTCCAGAGAGTGCACTGGCACCAATCAGGGTGCAGTGCCGTGAGTCCAGAGAATGCACTGGCACCACTGAGGAAACGGTGCCGGGAGTCCAGAGAGAGCACTGACACCACTGGGGATGCGGTGCCTGGAGTCCAGAGAGTGCTTTGGCACCAGTGGGGATGCACTGCAGTTACTCCAGAGAGTGCACTGACACCAGTGGGAATGCGGTGCAGTGAGTCCAGAGAGTGCAATGGCACCACTCAGGGTGCAGTGCGGTGAGTCCAGAGAGTGCATTCGCACCACTGGGGATGCACTGCAGTGAGTCCAGAGTGCACTAGCACCACTGGGGATGCATTTCAGTGTGTCCAGAGAGTGCACTGGCACCACAGGGGATGCACTGCAGTGAGTCCAGAGAGTGCACTGGCACCACTGGGGATGCAGTGCAGTGAGTGCAGAGAGTGCCGCTCCAGCCGCGGAAGCCGCTCCAGCCGCTCCAGCCGCGGCAACCGCTCCAGCCCCTCCAGCCGCGCCAGCCTCTCCAGCCACGGCAGCCGCTCTAGCCGCTCCAGCCGCGGCAGCCGCTCCAGCCGCTCCATCCGCGGCAGCCGCTCCAGCCGCTACCGAGTGGAGCGTCTGCCACGGCTGGAGGGCTACCGCGGCTGGAGCGTATGCCGCGGCTGGAGCAGTGCAGTGAGTCCAGGGAGTGCACTGGCACCACTGGGGATGCAGCGCAGTGACTCCAGAGAGTGCACTGACACCACTGGGGATGCACTGCAGTGAGAACAGAGAGTGCACTGGCACCACTCAGGGTGCAGTGCGGTGAGTCCAGAGAGTCCACTGGCACCACTGGGGATGCAGTACTGTGAGTCCAGAGAGTGCACTGGCACCACTGGGGATGCAGTGTAGTGAGTCCAGAGAGTGCACTGGCACCACTGGGATGCACTGCAGTGAGTCCAGAGTGTACTAGCACCACTGGGGATGCACTGCAGTGAGTCCAGAGAGTGCACTGGCACCACTGGGGATTCACTTCGGTGAGTCCAGAGAGTGCACGGGCACCACTGGGGCTGCAGTGCAGTGAGTCCAGAGAGTGCACTTGCACCACAGAGAATGCACTTCAGTGTGTCCAGAGAGTGCACTGGCACCACTGGGGATGCAGTGCAGTGAGTCCAGAGAGTGCACTGGCACCAATGGGGATGCAGTGCAGTGAGTCCAGAGAGTGCACTAGCACCACTGGGGATGCACTGCAGTGAGTCCAGAGAGTACACTGGCACCAGTGGGGATGCAGTGCAGTGAGTCCAGAGAGTGCACTGGCACAACTGGGGATGCAGTGCAGTGAGTCCAGAGAGTGCCGCTCCAGCCTCGGCATCCGCTCCAGCCGAGTCCACCGCTGCAGCCGCGGTAGCCCCTCCAGCCCCGGCAGCCGCTCCAGCCGCGGAAGCCGCGCCAGCCTCTCCAGCCGCGGCAGCCGCTCCAGCCGCTCCAGCCACGGCAGCCGCTCTAGCCGCTCCATCCGCGGCAGCCGCTCCATCCGCGGCAGCCGCTCCAGCCGCGGCATCCGCTCCAGCCGCGGTAGCCCTCCAGCCGTGGCAGACGCTCCACTCGGTAGCGGCTGGAGCGGCTGCCGCGGCTGGAGCGTATGCCGCGGCTGGAGCAGTGCAGTGAGTCCAGGGAGTGCACTGGCACCACTGGGGATGCAGCGCAGTGACTCCTGAGAGTGCACTGACACCACTGGGGATGCGGTGCAGTGAGTCCAGAGAGTGCACTGCCACCACTCAGGGTGCAGTGCGGTGAGTCCAGAGAGTACACTGGCACCACTGGGGATGCAGTACTGTGAGTCCAGAGAGTGCACTGGCACCGCTGGGGATGCAGTGCAGTGAGTCCAGAGAGTGCACTGGCACCACTGGGGATGCAGTGCAGTGAGTAAAGAGAGTGCACTGGCACCATTGGGGATGCAGTGCAGTGAGTCCAGAGAGTGCCCCGGCAACATTGGGAATGCACTGCAGTGACTCCAGAGAGTGCACTGGCACCACTGGGGATGCGTTGCACTGTGTCCAGAGAGTGCACTGGCACCAATCAGGGTGCAGTGCCGTGAGTCCAGAGAATGCACTGGCACCACTGAGGAAATGGTGCCGGGAGTCCAGAGAGTGCACTGACACCACTGGGGATGCGGTGCCTGGAGTCCAGAGAGTGCTTTGGCACCAGTGGGGATGCACTGCAGTTACTCCAGAGAGTGCACTGACACCAGTGGGAATGCGGTGCAGTGAGTCCAGAGAGTGCAATGGCACCACTCACGGTGCAGTGCGGTGAGTCCAGAGAGTGCATTGGCACCACAGGGGATGCACTGCAGTGAGTCCGGAGTGCACTAGCACCACTGGGGATGCAGTGCAGTGAGTCCAGAGATTGCACTGGCACCACTGGGGATGCATTTCAGTGTGTCCAGAGAGTGCACTGGCACCACTCGGGATGCACTGCAGTGAGTCCAGAGAGTGCACTGGCACCACTGGGGATGCACTGCAGTGAGTCCAGAGAGTGCACTGGCACCACTGGGGATGCAGTGCAGTGAGTCCAGAGAGTGCCGCTCCAGCCGTGGAAGCCGCTCCAGCCGCTCCAGCCGCGGCAGCCGCTCCAGCCCCTCCAGCCGCGCCAGCCTCTCCAGCCGCGGCAGCCGCTCCAGCCGCTCCAGCCACGGCAGCCGCTCTAGCCGCTCCAGCCGCGGCAGCCGCTCCATCCGAGGCAGCCCCTCCAGCCGCGGCAGCCGCTCCAGCCGCTCCAGCCGCGGCAGCCGCACCAGCCGCTACCGAGTGGAGCGTCTGCCACGGCTGGAGGGCTACCGCGGCTGGAGCGTATGCCGCGGCTGGAGCAGTGCAGTGAGTCCAGGGAGTGCACTGGCACCACTGGGGATGCAGCGCAGTGACTCCAGAGAGTGCACTGACACCACTGGGGATGCGGTGCAGTGAGACCAGAGAGTGCACTGGCACCACTCAGGGTGCAGTGCGGTGAGTCCAGAGAGTGCACTGGCACCACTGGGGATGCAGTGCAGTGAGTCCAGAGAGTGCACTGGCACCACTGGGATGCACTGCAGTGAGTCCAGAGTGCACTAGCACCACTGGGGATGCACTGCAGTGAGTCCAGAGAGTGCACTGGCACCACTGGGGATGCAGTGCAGTGAGTCCAGAAAGTGCACTGGCACCACTGGGGATGCACTTCGGTGAGTCCAGAGAGTGCACGGGCACCACTGGGGCTGCAGTGCAGTGAGTCCAGAGAGTGCACTGGCACCACAGAGAATGCACTTCAGTGTGTCCAGAGAGTGCACTGGCACCACTGGGGATGCAGTGCAGTGAGTCCAGAGAGTGCACTGGCAACAATGGGGATGCAGTGCAGTGAGTCCAGAGAGTGCACTGGCACCACTGGGGATGCACTGCAGTGAGTCCAGAGAGTGCACTGGCGCCACTGGGGATGCATTGCAGTGAGTCCAGAGATTGCACTGGCACCTCTGGGGATGCAGTACAGTGAGTCCACAGTGTGCACTGGCACCACTGGGGATGCAGTGTAGTGAGTCCAGAGAGTGCACTGGCACCACTGGGGATGCACTGCAGTGAGTCCAGAGAGTGCACTGGCACCACTGGGGATGCAGTGCAGTGAGTCCAGAGAGTGCCGCTCCAGCCTCGGCATCCGCTCCAGCCGAGTCCACCGCTGCAGCCGCGGTAGCCCCTCCAGACCCGGCAGCCGCTCCAGCCGCGGAAGCCGCGCCAGCCTCTCCAGCCGCGGCAGCCGCTCCAGCCGCTCCAGCCACGGCAGCCGCTCTAGCCGCTCCATCCGCGGCAGCCGCTCCATCCGCGGCAGCCGCTCCAGCCGCGGCAGCCGCTCCAGCCGCGGTAGCCCTCCAGAGGTGGCAGACGCTCCACTCGGTAGCGGCTGGAGCGGCTGCCGCGGCTGGAGCGTATGCCGCGGCTGGAGCAGTGCAGTGAGTCCAGGGAGTGCACTGGCACCACTGGGGATGCAGCGCAGTGACTCCTGAGAGTGCACTGACACCACTGGGGATGCGGTGCAGTGAGTCCAGAGAGTGCACTGCCACCACTCAGGGTGCAGTGCGGTGAGTCCAGAGAGTACACTGGCACCACTGGGGATGCAGTACTGTGAGTCCAGAGAGTGCACTGGCACCGCTGGGGATGCAGTGCAGTGAGTCCAGAGAGTGCACTGGCACCACTGGGGATGCAGTGCAGTGAGTAAAGAGAGTGCACTGGCACCATTGGGGATGCAGTGCAGTGAGTCCAGAGAGTGCTCCGGCAACATTGGGAATGCACTGCAGTGACTCCAGAGAGTGCACTGGCACCACTGGGGATGCGTTGCACTGTGTCCAGAGAGTGCACTGGCACCAATCAGGGTGCAGTGCCGTGAGTCCAGAGAATGCACTGGCACCACTGAGGAAATGGTGCCGGGAGTCCAGAGAGTGCACTGACACCACTGGGGATGCGGTGCCTGGAGTCCAGAGAGTGCTTTGGCACCAGTGGGGATGCACTGCAGTTACTCCAGAGAGTGCACTGACACCAGTGGGAATGCGGTGCAGTGAGTCCAGAGAGTGCAATGGCACCACTCACGGTGCAGTGCGGTGAGTCCAGAGAGTGCATTGGCACCACAGGGGATGCACTGCAGTGAGTCCGGAGTGCACTAGCACCACTGGGGATGCAGTGCAGTGAGTCCAGAGATTGCACTGGCACCACTGGGGATGCATTTCAGTGTGTCCAGAGAGTGCACTGGCACCACTCGGGATGCACTGCAGTGAGTCCAGAGAGTGCACTGGCACCACTGGGGATGCACTGCAGTGAGTCCAGAGAGTGCACTGGCACCACTGGGGATGCAGTGCAGTGAGTCCAGAGAGTGCCGCTCCAGCCGCGGAAGCCGCTCCAGCCGCTCCAGCCGCGGCAGCCGCTCCAGCCCCTCCAGCCGCGCCAGCCTCTCCAGCCGCGGCAGCCGCTCCAGCCGCTCCAGCCACGGCAGCCGCTCTAGCCGCTCCAGCCGCGGCAGCCGCTCCATCCGAGGCAGCCCCTCCAGCCGCGGCAGCCGCTCCAGCCGCTCCAGCCGCGGCAGCCGCACCAGCCGCTACCGAGTGGAGCGTCTGCCACGGCTGGAGGGCTACCGCGGCTGGAGCGTATGCCGCGGCTGGAGCAGTGCAGTGAGTCCAGGGAGTGCACTGGCACCACTGGGGATGCAGCGCAGTGACTCCAGAGAGTGCACTGACACCACTGGGGATGCGGTGCAGTGAGACCAGAGAGTGCACTGGCACCACTCAGGGTGCAGTGCGGTGAGTCCAGAGAGTGCACTGGCACCACTGGGGATGCAGTGCAGTGAGTCCAGAGAGTGCACTGGCACCACTGCGATGCACTGCAGTGAGTCCAGAGTGCACTAGCACCACTGGGGATGCACTGCAGTGAGTCCAGAGAGTGCACTGGCACCACTGGGGATGCAGTGCAGTGAGTCCAGAAAGTGCACTGGCACCACTGGGGATGCACTTCGGTGAGTCCAGAGAGTGCACGGGCACCACTGGGGCTGCAGTGCAGTGAGTCCAGAGAGTGCACTGGCACCACAGAGAATGCACTTCAGTGTGTCCAGAGAGTGCACTGGCACCACTGGGGATGCAGTGCAGTGAGTCCAGAGAGTGCACTGGCAACAATGGGGATGCAGTGCAGTGAGTCCAGAGAGTGCACTGGCACCACTGGGGATGCACTGCAGTGAGTCCAGAGAGTGCACTGGCGCCACTGGGGATGCATTGCAGTGAGTCCAGAGATTGCACTGGCACCTCTGGGGATGCAGTACAGTGAGTCCACAGTGTGCACTGGCACCACTGGGGATGCAGTACAGTGAGTCCAGAGAGTGCACTGGCACCACTGGGGATGCACTGCAGTGAGTCCAGAGAGTGCCCTGGCACCAATGGGGATGCAGTGCAGTGAGTCCAGAGACTTCACTGGCACCACTGGGGATGCAGTGCAGTGAGTGCAGAGAGTGCACTGGCACCACTGGGGATGCAGTGCAGTGAGTCCAGTGAGTGCACTGGCACCACTAGGGATGCAGTGCTGTGACTCCAGAGAGCGCACTGGCACCACTGGGGATGCAGTGCAGTCAGTCCAGTGAGTGCACTGGCACCACTGGGGGTGCAGTACAGTGAGTCCAGAGAGTGCACTGGCACCACTGGGGATGCAGTGCAGTGAGTCCAGAGAGTGCACTGGCACCACTGGGGATGCACTGCAGTGAGTCCAGAGATTGCACTGGCTCCACTGGGGATGCAGTACAGTGAGTCTACAGAGTGCACTGGCACCACTGGGGATGCAGTACAGTGAGTCCAGAGAGTGCACTGGCACCACTGGGGATGCAGTGCAGTGAATCCAGTGAGTGCACTGGCACCACTGGGGATGCACTGCAGTGAGTCCAGAGAGTGCACTGTCACCACTGGGGATGCAGTGCAGTGAGTCCAGAGATTCCACTGGCACCACTGGGGATGCAGTGCAGTGAGTCCAGAGACTTCAGTGGCACCACTGGGGATGCAGTGCAGTGAGTCCAGAGAGTGCACTGGCACCACTGGGGATGCAGTGCAGTGAGTCCAGAGAGTGCACTGGCACCACTGGGGATGCAGTACAGTGAGTCCAGAGAGTGCACTGTCAACACTGGGGATGCAGTGCAGTGAGTCCAGAGAGTGCACTGGCACCACAGGTGATGCAGTACAGTGAGTCCAGAGAGCGCAAAGGCACCACTGGGGATGCACTGCAGTGAGTCCAGAGAGTGCACTGGCACCACTGGGGATGCACTACAGTGAGTCCAGAGATTGCACTGGCACCACTGGGGATGCAGTTCAGTGAGTCCAGAGAGTGCACTGGCACCACTGGGGATGCAGTGCAGTGAGTCCAGAGAGTGCACTGGCACCACTGGGGATGCACTTCAGTGAGTACAGAGAGTGCACTGACACCACTGGGGATACAGTGCAGTGAGTCCAGAGAGTGCACTGGCACCACTGGGGATGCAGTGCAGTGAGTCCAGAGAGTGCTCTGGCACCACTGGGGATGCAGTCCAGTGAGTCCAGAGAGTACACTGGCACCACTGGGGATGCAGTCCAGTGAGTCCAGAGAGTGCACTGGCACCACTGGGGATGCAGTGCATTGAGTCCAGAGAGTGCACTGGCACCACTGGTGATGCAGTCCAGTGAGTCCAGTGAATGCACTGGCACCACTGGGGATGCTGTGCAGTGAGTCCAGAGAGTGCACTGGCACCACTGGGGATGCACTGCAGTGAGTCCAGAGAGTGCATTGGCTCCACTGGGAATGCAGTGCAGTGAGTCCAGAGAGTGCACTGGCACCACTGGGGATGCAGTGCAGTGAGTCCAGAGAGTGCACTGGCACCACTGGGGATGCAGTGCATTGAGTCCAGAGAGTGCACTGGCACCACTGGGGATGCATTTCAGTGAGTCCAGAGAGTGCACTGACACCACTGGGGATGCAGTGCAGTGAGTCCAGAGAGTGCACTGGCACCACTGGGGATGCACTGCAGTGAGTCCAGAGAGTGCACTGGCACCACTGGGTCTGCAGTGCAGTGAGTCCAGAGAGTGCACTGGCACCACTGGGGATGTGTCCAGTGAGTCCAGTGAGTGCACTGGCACCACTGGGGATGCAGTGCAGTGACTGCAGAGAGTACACTGGCACCAACGGGGATTCACTGCAGTGAGTCCAGAGAGTGCACTGGCACCACCTGTGATGCAGTACAGTGAGTCCAGTGAGTGCACTGGCACCACTGGGGATGCAGTGCTGTGACTATAGAGAGCGCACTGGCACCTCTGGGCATGCAGTGCAGTCAGTCCAGTGAGTGCACTGGCACCACTGGGGGTGCAGTACAGTGAGTCCAGAGAGTGCACTGGCACCACTGGGGATGCCCTGCAGTGAGTGCAGAGAGTGCACTGGCACCACTGGTGATGCAGTGCAGTGAGTCCAGAGAGTGCACTGGCACCACTGGGGATGCACTGCAGTGAGTCCAGAGAGTGCACTGGCACCACTGGGGATGCAGTGCAGTGAGTCCAGAGAGTGCACTGGCACCACTGGGGATGCACTTCGGTGAGTCCAGAGAGTGCACGGGCACCACTGGGGCTGCAGTGCAGTGAGTCCAGAGAGTGCACTGGCACCACAGAGAATGCACTTCAGTGTGTCCAGAGAGTGCACTGGCACCACTGGGGATGCAGTGCAGTGAGTCCAGAGAGTGCACTGGCAACAATGGGGATGCAGTGCAGTGAGTCCAGAGAGTGCACTGGCACCACTGGGGATGCACTGCAGTGAGACCAGAGAGTGCACTGGCGCCACTGGGGATGCATTGCAGTGAGTCCAGAGATTGCACTGGCACCTCTGGGGATGCAGTACAGTGAGTCCACAGTGTGCACTGGCACCACTGGGGATGCAGTACAGTGAGTCCAGAGAGTGCACTGGCACCACTGGGGATGCACTGCAGTGAGTCCAGAGAGTGCCCTGGCACCAATGGGGATGCAGTACAGTGAGTCCAGAGACTTCACTGGCACCACTGGGAATGCAGTGCAGTGAGTGCAGAGAGTGCACTGGCACCACTGGGGATGCAGTGCAGTGAGTCCAGTGAGTGCACTGGCACCACTAGGGATGCAGTGCTGTGACTCCAGAGAGCGCACTGGCACCACTGGGGATGCAGTGCAGTCAGTCCAGTGAGTGCACTGGCACCACTGGGGGTGCAGTACAGTGAGTCCAGAGAGTGCACTGGCACCACTGGGGATGCACTGCAGTGAGTCCAGAGAGTGCACTGGCACCACTGGGGATGCACTGCAGTGAGTCCAGAGATTGCACTGGCTCCACTGGGGATGCAGTACAGTGAGTCTACAGAGTGCACTGGCACCACTGGGGATGCAGTACAGTGAGTCCAGAGAGTGCACTGGCACCACTGGGGATGCAGTGCAGTGAGTCCACAGAGTGCACTGGCACCACTGGGGATGCAGTGCAGTGAGTCCAGAGAGTGCACTGTCACCACTGGGGATGCAGTGCAGTGAGTCCAGAGATTGCACTGGCACCACTGGGGATGCAGTGCAGTGAGTCCAGAGAGTTCAGTGGCACCACTGGGAATGCAGTGCAGTGAGTGCAGAGAGTGCACTGGCACCACTGGAGATGCAGTGCAGTGAGTCCAGAGAGTGCACTGGCACCACTGGGGATGCAGTACAGTGAGTCCAGAGAGTGCACTGTCGACACTGGGGATGCAGTGCAGTGAGTCCAGAGAGTGCACTGGCACCACAGGTGATGCAGTACAGTGAGTCCAGAGAGCGCAAAGGCACCACTGGGGATGCACTGCAGTGTGTCCAGAGAGTGCACTGGCACCACTGGGGATGCACTACAGTGAGTCCAGAGATTGCACTGGCACCACTGGGGATGCAGTTCAGTGAGTCCAGAGAGTGCACTGGCACCACTGGGGATGCAGTGCAGTGACTCCAGAGAGTGCACTGGCACCACTGGGGATGCACTTCAGTGAGTACAGAGAGTGCACTGACACCACTGGGGATACAGTGCAGTGAGTCCAGAGAGTGCACTGGCACCACTGGGTATGCAGTGCAGTGAGTCCAGAGAGTGCTCTGGCACCACTGGGGATGCAGTCCAGTGAGTCCAGAGAGTACACTGGCACCACTGGGGATGCAGTCCAGTGAGTCCAGAGAGTGCACTGGCACCACTGGGGATGCAGTGCATTGAGTCCAGAGAGTGCACTGGCACCACTGGTGATGCACTCCAGTGAGTCCAGTGAATGCACTGGCACCACTGGGGATGCTGTGCAGTGAGTCCACAGAGTGCACTGGCACCACTGGGGATGCACTGCAGTGAGTCCAGAGAGTGCATTGGCTCCACTGGGAATGCAGTGCAGTGAGTCCAGAGAGTGCACTGTCACCACTGGGGATGCACTGCAGTGAGTCCAGAGAGTGCACTGGCACCAATGGGGATGCACTGCAGTGAGTCCAGAGATTGCACTGGCACCACTGGGGATGCAGTGCAGTGAGTCCAGAGACTTCACTGGCACCACTGGGAATGCAGAGAAGTGAGTGCAGAGAGTGCACTGGCACCACTGGGGATGCAGTGCAGTGAGTCCAGAGAGTGCACTGACACCACTGGGGATGCAGTGCAGTCAGTCCACAGAGTGCACTGGCACCACTGGGGCTGCAGTGCAGTGAGTCCAGAGAGTGCACTGGCACCACTGGGGATGCACTGCAGTGAGTCCAGAGAGTGCACTGGAACCACTGGGGATGCAGTGCACTGAGTCCAGAGAGTGCACTGGCACCACTGGGGATGCAGTGCATTGAGTCCAGAGAGTGCACTGGCACCACTGGGGATGCACTTCAGTGAGTCCAGAGAGTGCACTGACACCACTGGGGATGCAGTGCAGTGAGTCCAGAGAGTGCACTGGCACCACTGGGGATGCACTGCAGTGAGTCCAGAGAGTGCACTGGCACCACTGGGTCTGCAGTGCAGTGAGTCCAGAGAGTGCACTGGCACCACTGGGGATGTGTCCAGTGAGTCCAGTGAGTGCACTGGCACCACTGGGGATGCAGTGCAGTGACTGCAGAGAGTACACTGGCACCAACGGGGATTCACTGCAGTGAGTCCAGAGAGTGCACTGGCACCACCTGTGATGCAGTACAGTGAGTCCAGTGAGTGCACTGGCACCACTGGGGATGCAGTGCTGTGACTATAGAGAGCGCACTGGCACCTCTGGGCATGCAGTGCAGTCAGTCCAGTGAGTGCACTGGCACCACTGGGGGTGCAGTACAGTGAGTCCAGAGAGTGCACTGGCACCACTGGGGATGCCCTGCAGTGAGTCCAGAGAGTGCACTGGCACCACTGGGGATGCACTGCAGTGAGTCCAGAGAGTGCACTGGCACCACTGGGGATGCACTGCAGTGAGTCCAGAGAGTGCACTGGCACCACTGGGGATGCAGTGCAGTGAGTCCAGAGAGTGCACTGGCACCACTGGGGATGCACTGCAGTGAGTCCAGAGAGTGCACTGGCACCACTGGGGATGCAGTACAGTGAGTGCACAGAGTGCACTGGCACCAGTGGGGATGCAGTACAGTGAGTCCACAGAGTGCACTGGCACCACTGGGGATGCAGTGCAGTGAGTCCAGAGAGTGCACTGGCACCACTGGGGATGCACTTCAGTGACTCCAGAGAGTGCACTGGCACCACTGGGGATGCAGTGCAGTGAGTCCAAAGACTTCACTGGCACCACTGGGGATGCAGTGCAGTGAGTCCAGAGAGTGCACTGGCACAACTGGGGATGCAGTGAAGTGAGTGCAGAGAGTGCACTGGCACCACTGGGGATGCACTGCAGTGAGTCCAGAGAGTGCACTGGCACCACTGGGGATGCAGTACAGTGAGTCCAGAGAGTGCACTGGCACCACTGGGGATGCAGTGCAGTGAGTCCAGAGAGTGCACTGGCACCACTGGTGATGCAGTACAGTGAGTCCAGTGAATGCACTGGAACCACTGGGGATGCAGTGCAGTGAGTCCAGAGAGTGCACTGGCAGCACTGGTGATGCAGTACAGTGAGTCCAGTGAGTGCACTGGCACCACTGGGCCTGCAGTGCAGTGAGTCCAGAGAGTGTACTGGCACCACTGGGGATGTACTGCAGTGAGTCCAGAGAGTGCACTGGCACCACTGGGGATGCAGTGCAGTGAGTCCACAGAGTGCACTGGCACCACTGGGGATGCAGTGCAGTGAGTCCAGAGAGTATACTGGCACCACTGGGGATGCAGTGCAGTGAGTCCAGAGAGTGCACTGGCACCACTGGGGATGCAGTGCAGTGAGTCCAGAGAGTGCACTGGCAGCAGTGGGGATGCAGTGCAGTGAGTCCAGAGAGTGCACTGGCGCCACTGGGGATGCACTGCAGTGAGTCCAGAGAGTGCACTGGCACTACTCGGGATGCAGTGCAGTGAGTCCAGAGAGTGCACTGGCACCACTGGGGATGCAGTGCAGTGAGTCCAGAGAGTGCACTGGCACCACTGGGGATGCAGTGCAGTGAGTCCAGAGAGTGCACTGGCACCACTGGGGATGCACTGCAGTGAGTCCAGAGATTGCACTGGCTCCACTGGGGATGCAGTACAGTGAGTCTACAGAGTGCACTGGCACCACTGGGGATGCACTACAGTGAGTCCAGAGAGTGCACTGGCACCACTGGGGATGCAGTGCAGTGAGTCCACAGAGTGCACTGGCACCACTGGGGATGCAGTGCAGTGAGTCCAGAGAGTGCACTGGCACCACTGGGGATGCAGTGCAGTGAGTCCAGAGATTGCACTGGCACCACTGGGGATGCAGTGCAGTGAGTCCAGAGACTTCACTGGCACCACTGGGAATGCAGTGCAGTGAGTGCAGAGAGTGCACTGGCACCACTGGGGATGCAGTGCAGTGAGTCCAGAGAGTGCACTGGCACCACTGGGGATGCAGTACAGTGAGTCCAGAGAGTGCACTGTCAACACTGGGGATGCAGTGCAGTGAGTCCAGAGAGTGCACTGGCACCACAGGTGATGCAGTACAGTGAGTCCAGAGAGCGCAAAGGCACCACTGGGGATGCACTGCAGTGAGTCCAGAGAGTGCACTGGCACCACTGGGGATGCACTACAGTGAGTCCAGAGATTGCACTGGCACCACTGGGGATGCAGTGCAGTGAGTCCAGAGAGTGCACTGGCACCACTGGGCATGCAGTGCAGTGAGTCCAGAGAGTGCACTGGCACCACTGGGTATGCAGTGCAGTGAGTCCAGAGAGTGCTCTGGCACCACTGGGGATGCAGTCCAGTGAGTCCAGAGAGTACACTGGCACCACTGGGGATGCAGTGCAGTGAGTCCAGAGAGTGCACTGGCACCACTGGGGATGCAGTGCAGTGAGTCCAGAGAGTGCACTGGCACCACAGGTGATGCAGTCTAGTGAGTCCAGTGAATGCACTGGCACCACTGGGGATGCTGTGCAGTGAGTCCAGAGAGTGCACTGGCACCACTGGGGATGCACTGCAGTGAGTCCAGAGAGTGCATTGGCTCCACTGGGAATGCAGTGCAGTGAGTCCAGAGAGTGCACTGGCACCACTGGGGATGCAGTGCAGTGAGTCCAGAGAGTGCACTGGCACCAATGGGGATGCACTGCAGTGAGTCCAGAGATTGCACTGGCACCACTGGGGATGCAGTGCAGTGAGTCCAGAGAGTGCACTGGCACCACTGGGAATGCAGAGAAGTGAGTGCAGAGAGTGCACTGGCACCACTGGGGATGCAGTGCAGTGAGTCCAGAGAGTGCACTGGCACCACTGGGGATGCAGTGCAGTCAGTCCACAGAGTGCACTGGCACCACTGGGGCTGCAGTGCAGTGAGTCCAGAGAGTGCACTGGCACCACTGGGGATGCACTGCAGTGAGTCCAGAGAGTGCACTGGAACCACTGGGTATGCAGTGCACTGAGTCCAGAGAGTGCACTGGCACCACTGGGGATGCAGTGCAGTGAGTCCAGAGAGTGCACTGGCACCACTGCGGATGCACTTCAGTGAGTCCAGAGAGTGCACTGACACCACTGGGGATGCAGTGCAGTGACTCCAGAGAGTGCACTGGCACCACTGGGGATGCACTGCAGTGAGTCCAGAGAGTACACTGGCACCACTGGGGATGCAGTGTAGTGAGTCCAGAGAGTGCACTGGCACCACTGGGTCTGCAGTGCAGTGAGTCCAGAGAGTGCACTGGCACCACTGGGGATGTGTCCAGTGAGTCCAGTGAGTGCACTGGCACCACTGGGGATGCAGTGCAGTGACTGCAGAGAGTACACTGGCACCAACGGGGATTCACCGCAGTGAGTCCAGAGAGTGCACTGACACCACCTGTGATGCAGTACAGTGAGTCCAGTGAGTGCACTGGCACCACTGGGGATGCAGTGCTGTGACTATAGAGAGCGCACTGGCACCTCTGGGCATGCAGTGCAGTCAGTCCAGTGAGTGCACTGGCACCACTGGTGGTGCAGTACAGTGAGTCCAGAGAGTGCACTGGCACCACTGGGGATGCCCTGCAGTGAGTCCAGAGAGTGCACTGGCACCACTGGGGATGCAGTGCAGTGAGTCCAGAGAGTGCACTGGCACCACTGGGGATGCACTGCAGTGAGTCCAGAGAGTGCACTGGCACCACTGGGGATGCAGTGCAGTGAGTCCAGAGAGTGCACTGGCACCACTGGGGATGCACTGCAGTGAGTCCAGAGAGTGCACTGTCACCACTGGGGATGCAGTACAGTGAGTGCACAGAGTGCACTGTCACCACTGGGGATGCAGTACAGTGAGTCCACAGAGTGCACTGGCACCAGTGGGGATGCAGTACAGTGAGTCCAGAGAGTTCACTGGCACCACTGGGGATGCAGTGCAGTGAGTCCAGAGAGTGCACTGGCACCACTGGGGATGCACTTCAGTGACTCCAGAGAGTGCACTGGCACCACTGGGGATGCAGTGCAGTGAGTCCAAAGACTTCACTGGCACCACTGGGGATGCAGTGCAGTGAGTCCAGAGAGTGCACTGGCACCACTGGGGATGCACTGCAGTGAGTCCAGAGAGTGCACTGGAACCACTGGGGATGCAGTGCACTGAGTCCAGAGAGTGCACTGGCACCACTGGGGATGCAGTGCATTGAGTCCAGAGAGTGCACTGGCACCACTGCGGATGCACTTCAGTGAGTCCAGAGAGTGCACTGACACCACTGGGGATGCAGTGCAGTGACTCCAGAGAGTGCACTGGCACCACTGGGGATGCACTGCAGTGAGTCCAGAGAGTACACTGGCACCACTGGGGATGCAGTGTAGTGAGTCCAGAGAGTGCACTGGCACCACTGGGTCTGCAGTGCAGTGAGTCCAGAGAGTGCACTGGCACCACTGGGGATGTGTCCAGTGAGTCCAGTGAGTGCACTGGCACCACTGGGGATGCAGTGCAGTGACTGCAGAGAGTACACTGGCACCAACGGGGATTCACCGCAGTGAGTCCAGAGAGTGCACTGACACCACCTGTGATGCAGTACAGTGAGTCCAGTGAGTGCACTGGCACCACTGGGGATGCAGTGCTGTGACTATAGAGAGCGCACTGGCACCTCTGGGCATGCAGTGCAGTCAGTCCAGTGAGTGCACTGGCACCACTGGTGGTGCAGTACAGTGAGTCCAGAGAGTGCACTGGCACCACTGGGGATGCCCTGCAGTGAGTCCAGAGAGTGCACTGGCACCACTGGGGATGCAGTGCAGTGAGTCCAGAGAGTGCACTGGCACCACTGGGGATGCACTGCAGTGAGTCCAGAGAGTGCACTGGCACCACTGGGGATGCAGTGCAGTGAGTCCAGAGAGTGCACTGGCACCACTGGGGATGCACTGCAGTGAGTCCAGAGAGTGCACTGGCACCACTGGGGATGCAGTACAGTGAGTGCACAGAGTGCACTGTCACCACTGGGGATGCAGTACAGTGAGTCCACAGAGTGCACTGGCACCAGTGGGGATGCAGTACAGTGAGTCCAGAGAGTTCACTGGCACCACTGGGGATGCAGTGCAGTGAGTCCAGAGAGTGCACTGGCACCACTGGGGATGCACTTCAGTGACTCCAGAGAGTGCACTGGCACCACTGGGGATGCAGTGCAGTGAGTCCAAAGACTTCACTGGCACCACTGGGGATGCAGTGCAGTGAGTCCAGAGAGTGCACTGGCACAACTGGGGATGCAGTGAAGTGAGTGCAGAGAGTGCACTGGCACCACTGGGGATGCACTGCAGTGAGTCCAGAGAGTGCACTGGCACCACTGGGGATGCACTACAGTGAGTCCAGAGAGTGCACTGGCACCTTGGGGATGCAGTGCAGTGAGTCCAGAGAGTGCACTGGCACCACTGGTGATGCAGTACAGTGAGTCCAGTGAATGCACTGGAACCACTGGGGATGCAGTGCAGTGAGTCCAGAGAGTGCACTGGCAGCACTGGTGATGCAGTACAGTGAGTCCAGTGAGTGCACTGGCACCACTGGGCCTGCAGTGCAGTGAGTCCAGAGAGTGCACTGGCACCACTGGGGATGCACTGCAGTGACTCCAGAGAGTGCACTGGCACCAACGATGATGCAGTGCAGTGAGTCCAGAGAGTGCACTGGCACCACTGGGGATGCAGTGCAGTGAGTCCAGAGAGTGCACTGGCAGCAGTGGGGATGCAGTGCAGTGAGTCCAGAGAGTGCACTGGCGCCACTGGGGATGCACTGCAGTGAGTCCAGAGAGTGCACTGGCACTACTGGGGATACAGTGCAGTGAGTCCAGAGAGTGCACTGGCACCACTGGGGATGCAGTGCAGTGAGTCCAGAGAGTGCACTGGCACCACTGGGGATGCACTGCAGTGAGTCCAGAGATTGCACTGGCTCCACTGGGGATGCAGTACAGTGAGTCTACAGAGTGCACTGGCACCACTGGGGATGCAGTACAGTGAGTCCAGAGAGTGCACTGGCACCACTGGGGATGCAGTGCAGTGAGTCCACAGAGTGCACTGGCACCACTGGGGATGCAGTGCAGTGAGTCCAGAGAGTGCACTGGCACCACTGGGGATGCAGTGCAGTGAGTCCAGAGATTGCACTGGCACCACTGGGGATGCAGTGCAGTGAGTCCAGAGACTTCACTGGCACCACTGTGAATGCAGTGCACTGAGTGCAGAGAGTGCACTGGCACCACTGGGGATGCAGTGCAGTGAGTCCAGAGAGTGCACTGGCACCACTCTGGATGCAGTGCAGTGAGTCCAGAGAGTGCACTGGCACCACAGGTGATGCAGTACAGTGAGTCCAGAGAGCGCAAAGGCACCACTGGGGATGCACTGCAGTGAGTCCAGAGAGTGCACTGGCACACCTGGGGATGCACTACAGTGAGTCCAGAGATTGCACTGGCACCACTGGGGATGCAGTGCAGTGAGTCCAGAGAGTGCATTCGCACCACTGGGGATGCAGTGCAGTGAGTCCAGAGAGTGCACTGGCACCACTGGGGATGCACTTCAGTGAGTACAGAGAGTGCACTGACACCACTGGGGATACAGTGCAGTGAGTCCAGAGAGTGCACTGGCACCACTGGGTATGCAGTGCCGTGAGTCCAGAGAGTGCTCTGGCACCACTGGGGATGCAGTCCAGTGAGTCCAGAGAGTACACTGGCACCACTGGGGATGCAGTGCAGTGAGTCCAGAGAGTGCACTGGCACCACTGGGGATGCAGTGCATTGAGTCCAGAGAGTGCACTGGCACCACTGGTGATG
Organism: Anser brachyrhynchus; assembly: GCF_964034855.1. Classification (NCBI taxonomy): domain Eukaryota; kingdom Metazoa; phylum Chordata; class Aves; order Anseriformes; family Anatidae; genus Anser; species Anser brachyrhynchus. Next base: position 77,794,433 of record NC_137694.1, read on the forward strand.
CAGTCCAGTGAGTCCAGTGAATGCACTGGCACCACTGGGGATGCTGTGCAGTGAGTGCAGAGAGTGCACTGGCACCACCTGTAATGCAGTACAGTGTGTCCAGTGAGTGCTCTGGCACCACTGGGGATGCAGTGCAGTGAGTCCAGAGAGTGCACTGGCACCACTGGGGATGCACTGCAGTGAGTCCAGAGAGTGCATTGGCTCCACTGGGAATGCAGTGCAGTGAGTCCAGAGAGTGCACTGGCACCACTGGGGATGCAGTGCAGTGAGTCCAGAGAGTGCACTGGCACCAATGGGGATGCACTGCAGTGAGTCCAGAGATTGCACTGGCACCACTGGAGATGCAGTGCAGTGAGTCCAGAGACTTCACTGGCACCACTGGGAATGCAGAGAAGTGAGTGCAGAGAGTGCACTGGCACCACTGGGGATGCAGTGCAGTGAGTCCAGAGAGTCCACTGGCACCACTGTGGTTGCAGTGCAGTCAGTCCACAGAGTGCACTGGCACCACTGGGGCTGCAGTGCAGTGAGTCCAGAGAGTGCACTGGCACCACTGGGGATGCACTGCAGTGAGTCCAGAGAGTGCACTGGAACCACTGGGGATGCACTACAGTGAGTCCAGAGATTGAACTGGCACCACTGGGGATGCAGTGCACTGAGTCCAGAGAGTGCACTGGCACCACAGGGGATGCACTTAAGTGAGTCCAGAGAGTGCACTGACACCACTGGGGATACAGTGCAGTGAGTCCAGAGAGTGCACTGGCACCACTGGGGATGCACTGCAGTGAGTCCAGAGAGTACACTGGCACCACTGGGGATGCAGTCCAGTGAGTCCAGAGAGTGCACTGGCACCACTGGGGATGCAGTGCAGTGAGTCCAGAGAGTGCACTGGCACCACTGGGGATGTGTCCAGTGAGTCCAGTGAGTGCACTGGCACCACTGGGGATGCAGTGCAGTGACTGCAGAGAGTACACTGGCACCAACGGGGATTCACTGCAGTGAGTCCAGAGAGTGCACTGGCACCACCTGTGATGCAGTACAGTGAGTCCAGTGAGTGCACTGGCACCACTGGGGATGCAGTGCTGTGACTATAGAGAGCGCACTGGCACCTCTGGGCATGCAGTGCAGTCAGTCCAGTGAGTGCACTGGCACCACTGGGGGTGCAGTACAGTGAGTCCAGAGAGTGCACTGGCACCACTGGGGATGCCCTGCAGTGAGTCCAGAGAGTGCACTGGCACCACTGGGGATGCAGTGCAGTGAGTCCAGAGAGTGCACTGGCACCACTGGGGATGCACTGCAGTGAGTCCAGAGAGTGCACTGGCACCACTGGGGATGCAGTACAGTGAGTGCACAGAGTGCACTGTCACCACTGGGGATGCAGTACAGTGAGTCCACAGAGTGCACTGCCACCAGTGGGGATGCAGTACAGTGAGTCCAGAGAGTGCACTGGCACCACTGGGGATGCAGTGCAGTGAGTCCAGAGAGTGCACTGGCACCACTGGGGATGCACTGCAGTGACTCCAGAGAGTGCACTGGCACCAATGGGGATGCAGTGCAGTGAGTCCAGAGAGTGCACTGGCACCACTGGGGATGCAGTGCAGTGAGTCCAGAGAGTGCACTGGCACCACTGGGGATGCACTGCAGTGAGTCCAGAGAGTGCACTGGCACCACTGGGGATGCACTGCAGTGAGTCCAGAGAGTGCACTGGCACCACTGGGGATGCACTACAGTGAGTCCAGAGAGTGCACTGGCACCACTGGGGATGCAGTGCAGTGAGTCCAGAGAGTGCACTGGCAGCACTTGGGATGCAGTGCAGTGAGTCCAGTGAGTGTACTGGCACCACTGGGGATGCACTGCAGTGAGCCCAGAGAGTGCACTGGCACCACTGGTGATGCAGTGAAGTGAGTCCAGAGAGTGCACTGGCACCACTGGGGATGCAGTGCAGTGAGTCCAGAGAGTGCACTGGCACCACTGGGGATGCAGTGCAGTCAGTCCACAGAGTGCACTGGCACCACTGGGGCTGCAGTGCAGTGAGTCCAGAGAGTGCACTGGCACCACTGGGGATGCACTGCAGTGAGTCCAGAGAGTGCACTGGAACCACTGGGGATGCACTACAGTGAGTCCAGAGATTGAACTGGCACCACTGGGGATGCAGTGCACTGAGTCCAGAGAGTGCACTGGCACCACTGGGGATGCACTGCATTGAGTCCAGAGAGTGCCCTGGTACCACTGGGGATGCACTTAAGTGAGTCCAGAGAGTGCACTGACACCACTGGGGATACAGTGCAGTGAGTCCAGAGAGTGCACTGGCACCACTGGGGATGCACTGCAGTGAGTCCAGCGAGTACACTGTCACCACTGGGGATGCAGTGTAGTGAGTCCAGAGAGTGCACTGGCACCACTGGGTCTGCAGTGCAGTGAGTCCAGAGAGTGCACTGGCACCACTGGGGATGTGTCCAGTGAGTCCAGTGAGTGCACTGGCACCACTGGGGATGCAGTGCAGTGACTGCAGAGAGTACACTGGCACCAACGGGGATTCACTGCAGTGAGTCCAGAGAGTGCACTGGCACCACCTGTGATGCAGTACAGTGAGTCCAGTGAGTGCACTGGCACCACTGGGGATGCAGTGCTGTGACTATAGAGAGCGCACTGGCACCTCTGGGCATGCAGTGCAGTCAGTCCAGTGAGTGCACTGGCACCACTGGGGGTGCAGTACAGTGAGTCCAGAGAGTGCACTGGCACCACTGGGGATGCCCTGCAGTGAGTCCAGAGAGTGCACTGGCACCACTGGGGATGCAGTGCAGTGAGTCCAGAGAGTGCACTGGCACCACTGGGGATGCACTGCAGTGAGTCCAGAGAGTGCACTGGCACCACTGGGGATGCAGTACAGTGAGTGCACAGAGTGCACTGTCACCACTGGGGATGCAGTACAGTGAGTCCACAGAGTGCACTGGCACCAGTGGGGATGCAGTACAGTGAGTCCAGAGAGTGCACTGGCACCACTGGGGATGCAGTGCAGTGAGTCCAGAGAGTGCACTGGCACCACTGGGGATGCACTTCAGTGACTCCAGAGAGTGCACTGGCACCACAGGGGATGCAGTGCAGTGAGTCCAAAGACTTCACTGGCACCACTGGGGATGCAGTGCAGTGAGTCCAGAGAGTGCACTGGCACAACTGGGGATGCAGTGAAGTGAGTGCAGAGAGTGCACTGGCACCACTGGGGATGCACTGCAGTGAGTCCAGAGAGTGCACTGGCACCACTGGGGATGCACTACAGTGAGTCCAGAGAGTGCACTGGCACCACTGGGGATGCAGTGCAGTGAGTCCAGAGAGTGCACTGGCACCACTGGGGATGCACTGCAGTGAGTCCAGTGAGTGTACTGGCACCACTGGGGATGCACTGCAGTGAGCCCAGAGAGTGCACTGGCACCACTGGTGATGCAGTGAAGTGAGTCCAGAGAGTGCACTGGCACCACTGGGGATGCAGTGCAGTGAGTCCAGAGAGTGCACTGGCACCACTGGGGATGCAGTGCAGTGAGTCCACAGAGTGCACTGCCACCACTGCGGATGCACTGCAGTGAGTCCAGAGAGTGCACTGGCACCACTGGCGATGCACTGCAGTGAGTCCAGAGAGTGCACTAGCACCAGTGGGGATGCAATGCAGTGAGTCCAGAGAGTGCACTGGCATCATAGGAGATGCAGTGCAGTGAATCCAGAGAGTTCACTGGCAACATTAGGGATGCACTGCAGTGAGTCCAGAGAGTGCACTGGAACCACTGGGGATGCACTGCAGTGAGTCCAGAGAGTGCACTGGCACCACTGGGGATGCAGTGCAGTGAGTCCAGAGAGTGCACTGTCACCACTGGGGATGCAGTGCAGTGAGTCCAGAGAGTGCACTGGCATCATAGGAGATGCAGTGCAGTGAATCCAGAGAGTGCACTGGCAACATTACGGATGCATTGCATTGAGTCCAGAGAGTGCACTGGCACCACTGGGGATGCAATGCAGTGAGTCCAGAGAGTGCACTGGCACCACTGGGGATGCAGTGCAGTGAGTCCAGAGAGTGCACTGGCACCACTGGAGATGCAGTGCAGTGAGTCCAAAGAGTGCACTGGCACCACAGGGGATGCACTGCAGTGAGTTCAGAGAGTGCACTGGCACCACTGGGGATGCAGTGCAGTGAGTCTAGAGAGTGCACTGGCATCATAGGAGATGCAGTGCAGTGAATCCAGAGAGTGCACTGGCAACATTAGGGATGCATTGCATTGAGTCCAGAGAGTGCACGGGCACCACTGGTGATGCACTGCAGTGAGTCCAGAGAGTGCACTGGCACCACTGGGGATGCATTTCAGTGAGTCCAGAGAGTGCACTGACACCACTTGGGATGCAGTGCAGTGAGTCCAGAGAGTGCACTGGCACCACTGCGGATGCACTGCAGTGAGTCCAGACAGTGCACTGGCACCACTGGGGATGCAGTGAAGTGAGTCCAGAGAGTGCACTGGCATCATAGGAGATGCAGTGCAGTGAATCCAGAGAGTGCACTGGCAACATTAGGGATGCATTGCATTGAGTCCAGAGAGTGCACTGGCACCACTGGGGATGCACTGCAGTGAGTCCAGAGAGTGCACTGGCACCACTTGGGATGCAGTGCAGTGAGTCCAGAGAGTGCACTGGCACCACTGGGGATGCAGCGCAGTGAGTCCAGAGAGTGCACTGGCACCACTTGGGATGCAGTGCAGTGAGTCCACAGAGTGCACTGGCACCACTGGGGATGCACTGCAGTGAGTCCAGAGAGTGCACTGGCATCACAGGGGATGCAGTGCAGTGAGTCCAGAGAGTGCACTGGCACCACTGGGGTTGCACTGCAGTGAGTCCAGAGAGTGCACTGGCACAACTGGGGATGCACTGCAGTGAGTCCAGAGAGTGCACTGGCACCACTGGGGATGCAGTGCAGTGAGTCCAGAGAGTGCACTGGCACCACTGGGGATGCACTGTAGTGAGTCCAGAGAGTGCAATGAATGCAGTGCAATGAATGAGAGTGCGTCTGAATGCAAGTCAGACGCTTTAATTAAGGTAAAGCCTCCCTAGACAGATGGGCTTCGATCCCTCAAAACTCTAGTTAACAGCTAAATGCCTAAACCAATTGGCTTCTGCCTACAAAGACCCTGACGGTCCCTAGTGCGCATCGATGAGCTTGCAACTCAACATGAATTTCACTACAGAGCCGATAAGAAGAGGAATTAAACCTCTGTAAAAAGGACTACAGCCTAACGCTTCAACACTCAGCCATCTTACCCGTGACCTTCATCAACCGATGACTATTTTCCACTAACCATAAGGATATTGGCACCCTGTACCTCATCTTCGGGGCATGAGCAGGAATAGTCGGCACCGCACTCAGCCTATTAATCCGCGCAGAACTAGGACAACCAGGAACTCTCCTAGGCGACGACCAAATTTACAATGTAATCGTTACCGCTCACGCCTTTGTAATAATCTTCTTTATAGTCATACCCATCATGATCGGAGGATTCGGCAACTGATTAGTCCCCCTCATAATCGGTGCCCCCGACATAGCATTCCCGCGAATAAACAACATAAGCTTTTGACTCCTCCCCCCATCATTCCTCCTCCTACTAGCCTCATCCACTGTAGAAGCTGGCGCCGGCACAGGCTGAACTGTCTACCCTCCCCTAGCAGGTAACCTTGCCCACGCCGGAGCTTCAGTAGACCTGGCTATCTTCTCACTCCACTTAGCCGGTATCTCCTCCATCCTTGGGGCCATCAACTTTATCACCACAGCCATCAACATAAAACCCCCCGCACTCTCACAATACCAAACCCCACTATTTGTCTGATCCGTACTAATTACCGCCATCCTACTCCTTCTATCACTCCCCGTACTCGCCGCCGGTATTACAATATTACTAACTGATCGAAACCTAAACACCACATTCTTCGACCCCGCTGGAGGAGGAGACCCAATCCTGTACCAACACCTATTCTGATTCTTCGGACACCCAGAAGTCTATATTCTGATCCTACCGGGGTTCGGAATCATCTCACACGTAGTCACGTACTACTCAGGCAAAAAGGAGCCCTTCGGCTACATGGGAATAGTCTGAGCCATACTATCCATCGGCTTCCTAGGATTCATCGTCTGAGCTCACCACATGTTTACAGTAGGAATAGACGTTGATACCCGAGCCTACTTTACATCAGCCACTATAATCATTGCCATCCCTACCGGAATCAAAGTATTTAGCTGACTAGCCACCCTGCACGGAGGAACAATCAAATGAGACCCCCCCAATACTATGAGCTCTAGGATTTATCTTCCTATTTACCATCGGAGGATTAACAGGAATCGTTCTTGCAAACTCTTCCCTAGACATCGCCCTGCACGACACGTACTACGTAGTTGCCCACTTCCACTACGTCCTATCCATAGGCGCCGTCTTTGCCATTCTAGCAGGATTTACTCACTGATTCCCACTACTCACTGCGTTTACCCTACACCAAACATGAGCAAAAGCCCACTTCGGGGTAATATTTACAGCAGTAAACCTAACGTTCTTCCCCCAGCACTTCCTAGGCCTAGCAGGAATACCCCGACGATACTCGGACTATCCCGACGCCTACACACTATGAAACACCATTTCCTCCATCGGCTCCCTAATCTCAATAGTAGCCGTAATCATACTAATATTCATCATCTGAGAAGCCTTTTCGGCCAAACGAAAAGTCCTACAACCAGAACTAACTACCACAAACGTTGAATGAATCCACGGCTGCCCTCCCCCATACCATACTTTCGAGGAACCGGCCTTCGTCCAAGTACAAGAAAGGAAGGAATCGAACCCTCACATGCTGGTTTCAAGCCAACTGCATTAACCGCTCATGCTTCTTTCTTATGAGACGTTAGTAAACCAATTACATAGCCTTGTCAAGACTAAATCACAGGTAAAAATCCTGTACATCTCATGTGGCCAACCACTCCCAACTAGGATTCCAAGACGCCTCATCACCCATCATAGAAGAACTCGTTGAATTCCACGACCACGCCCTAATCGTTGCCCTAGCTATCTGCAGCCTAGTTCTCTACCTTTTAGCCCACATACTAACAGAAAAACTCTCGTCCAATGCTGTAGACGCCCAAGAAGTAGAGCTGATCTGGACAATCCTACCTGCTATCGTCCTGGTACTCCTCGCCCTCCCATCCCTACAAATCCTCTACATAATGGACGAAATCGATGAACCAGACCTCACCCTAAAAGCCATCGGCCACCAATGATACTGAAGCTACGAATACACAGACTTCAAAGACCTATCCTTCGACTCCTACATAGTGCCCACCCCAGACTTACCCAACGGCCACTTCCGACTGCTAGAAGTTGACCACCGCGTAGTTATCCCAATAGAATCCCCCATCCGCGTAATCATTACTGCAGGAGACGTACTCCACTCCTGAGCAGTCCCAACGCTCGGAGTTAAAACAGACGCAATCCCAGGCCGACTAAACCAAACTTCATTCATTACCACCCGGCCTGGGATTTTTTATGGACAATGCTCAGAAATTTGCGGGGCTAATCACAGCTACATACCCATTGTAGTAGAATCAACCCCACTCCCACATTTCGAGGCCTGATCGTCCCTTCTATCATCATCCTAATCATTAAGAAGCTATGCAACAGCACTAGCCTTTTAAGCTAGCCAAAGAGGGACTTCCCCCTCCTTAATGATATGCCACAGCTTAACCCCGCACCATGATTTTCAATCATAATTATAACCTGATTAACCCTAGCACTCCTCATCCAACCAAAACTACTAGCCTTCACCACAACCAACCCCCCATCAAATAAGACCTCCCTCACTACCAAACCCACACCATGATCCTGACCATGAACCTAAGCTTCTTTGACCAATTTTCCAGCCCCAATCTATTCGGCATCCCCTTAATCCTACTATCCCTACTCTTCCCAGCCCTACTATTCCCGTCCCCAAACAACCGATGAATCAACAACCGCCTTTCTACTATCCAAACATGACTCCTTCACCTAATCACAAAACAACTAATAGTCCCACTCAACAAAAATGGCCACAAATGAGCCATAATATTTACATCCCTAATAATCATACTTCTTACAATCAACCTTCTAGGCCTCCTTCCATATACATTCACCCCAACCACCCAACTATCTATGAACATAGCCCTAGCCTTCCCACTATGGCTCGCCACACTACTAACAGGCCTACGAAACCAACCATCAGCCTCTTTAGCCCACCTATTACCCGAAGGTACCCCTACACCCCTAATCCCCGCACTAATCCTGATCGAAACAACCAGCCTACTAATCCGCCCCCTAGCCCTCGGAGTCCGCCTTACAGCCAACCTTACAGCAGGACACTTACTCATCCAACTCATCTCTACAGCCTCCATTGCATTAATACCCACCCTTCCTGCAGTATCCATCCTAACAATAATCATCCTACTACTCCTAACCATCCTAGAAGTAGCAGTAGCCATAATCCAGGCCTACGTCTTCGTGCTCCTTCTAAGCCTATACTTACAAGAAAACATCTAATGGCACACCAAGCACACTCATACCACATAGTTGACCCAAGCCCTTGACCAATCTTCGGGGCAGCCGCCGCCCTACTCACAACCTCAGGATTAATCATGTGATTCCACTACAACTCATCCATACTACTAACCCTAGGCCTCATCTCAATACTCCTAGTAATACTCCAATGATGACGAGACATTGTACGAGAAAGCACCTTCCAAGGCCATCACACTCCCACAGTCCAAAAAGGCCTACGATACGGCATAATCCTTTTCATCACATCCGAAGCATTCTTCTTCTTAGGGTTCTTCTGAGCGTTCTTCCACTCGAGCCTGGCCCCAACCCCAGAACTAGGAGGCCAATGACCCCCAACAGGAATTAAACCACTCAACCCGATAGAAGTCCCCCTACTAAACACAGCCATCCTACTAGCCTCAGGCGTTACCGTAACGTGAGCCCATCACAGCATCACAGAAGGAAACCGAAAACACGCCATCCACGCCCTAACCCTAACGATCCTCCTGGGATTCTACTTCACAGCCCTACAAGCAATAGAATACCACGAAGCCCCATTCTCAATCGCCGATAGCGTCTACGGATCTACCTTCTTCGTTGCCACTGGATTCCACGGACTCCACGTAATCATCGGATCCTCCTTCCTGACCGTCTGCCTCTTCCGACTGATCAAGTTCCACTTTACATCAGACCACCACTTCGGATTCGAGGCAGCAGCCTGATACTGACACTTCGTAGACGTCATCTGACTATTCCTCTACATAACCATCTACTGATGAGGATCTTGCTCTTCTAGTATATTAATTACAATTGACTTCCAATCTCTAGAATCTGGTATAAACCCAGAGGAGAGCAATGAACGCACTCATGTTCATATTCGCCCTATCATCAATCCTAAGCGCCGCCCTAACCGCATTAAACTTCTGACTCGCCCAAATAAACCCCGACTCAGAGAAACTCTCACCGTACGAATGTGGATTCGACCCACTTGGATCTGCTCGATTACCATTCTCAGTCCGATTCTTCCTCAGTAGCCATCCTGTTCGTCCTATTCGACCTAGAAATCGCCCTCCTACTCCCCCTGCCATGAGCCGTCCAACTCCAATCCCCCCTAATGACCCTCACCTGAACTGTAGTGATCCTCCTTCTCCTAACACTCGGACTGGCCTACGAGTGAATTCAAGGGGGCCTAGAATGAGCAGAATAACAGAAAGTTAGTCTAACCAAAAAGATAGCTGGTTTCGACCCAGCAGATTACAGCCAACCCTGTAACTTTCTTATGTCGCCCCTACATTTAAGCTTCTACTCAGCCTTCATTTTCAGCGGACTAGGACTAGCCTTCCACCGAACCCACCTAGTATCCGCCCTACTATGCCTTGAAAGCATAATATTATCGATATTCGTAGGCCTATCAATATGATCCATCGAAAACCAAGTCTCCTCATTCACCATGGTACCAATTCTCATGCTAACCTTCTCAGCGTGTGAGGCGGGCACAGGCCTGGCCATCCTAGTAGCCTCCACCCGCACACATGGCTCCGACCATCTACACAACCTAAACCTCCTGCAATGCTAAAAATCATCCTACCCACAATCATACTTCTTCCAACAGCCCTGCTGTCTCCACCAAAATTTCTATGGACTAACACCACCTTATACAGCCTCCTAATCGCTGCCCTAAGCCTACAGTGATTAATCCCAACCTACTACCCCTACAAATTTTTATCCAACTGAACAGGAATTGACCAAATCTCATCCCCCCTCCTAGTACTATCCTGCTGACTACTCCCACTCATAATCATAGCAAGCCAAAACCACCTGCAACAAGAACCCCTACAACGCAAACGAATCTTTATCTCAACCTTAGTCGCAGTCCAGCCATTCATCCTACTAGCCTTTTCCACCACAGAACTAGCACTATTTTACATCTCATTTGAAGCAACCCTCATTCCCACCCTAATCTTAATCACCCGATGGGGGAACCAACCAGAACGCCTAAGCGCTGGCATCTACCTGCTATTCTACACGCTAGTAAGCTCTCTACCCCTGCTAATCACAATCATACACCTATACGTGAAAATTGGCACCCTGCACCTGCCAACCCTACAACTAACCCACCCAACCCTATCCACCTCATGGACAGGAATACTATCAGGTCTAGCACTGCTCATAGCATTCATAGTAAAAGCCCCACTATACGGCCTACACCTCTGACTGCCAAAAGCCCACGTAGAAGCACCCATCGCAGGCTCAATACTCCTCGCCGCCCTACTACTAAAGCTAGGAGGATACGGAATTATACGAGTCACTCTATTTATGGGCCCACTGTCCAACCTCCTGCACTACCCCTTCCTAACCCTGGCCCTATGAGGCGCCCTAATGACTAGCTCAATCTGCCTACGACAGACAGACCTAAAATCACTAATCGCTTATTCATCCGTTAGCCACATAGGCCTAGTTATCGCCGCAGGAATAATCCAAACCCACTGATCATTCTCAGGGGCAATGATCCTAATAATTTCCCATGGACTAACTTCCTCCATACTATTCTGCCTAGCCAACACAAACTATGAACGTACGCACAGCCGAATTCTACTACTCACACGAGGCCTACAACCTCTCCTACCACTCATAGCTACCTGATGATTGCTGGCCAATCTAACAAACATAGCCTTACCCCCAACAACAAACCTCATAGCAGAGCTAACCATTATAATCACCTTATTCAACTGATCTGCCTTCACGATCATCCTAACAGGAATCGCAACCCTACTAACCGCCTCCTACACCTTATTCATACTACTAATGACCCAACGAGGCTCAATCCCCTCCCACATCACATCTATGCAAAACTCAACCACGCGAGAACACCTGCTCATAACACCCCACATTATCCCAATATTCCTCCTAATCCTCAAACCCGAACTGATCTCCGGAATCCCCTCATGCAAGTATAGTTTAAACCAAACATTAGACTGTGATTCTAAGAATAGAAGTTCAAACCTTCTTACCTGCCGAGGGGAGGGTTTAACCAACAAGAGCTGCTAACTCTTACATCTGAGCCTAAAACCTCAGCCCCCTTACTTTTAAAGGATAACAGCAATCCACTGGTCTTAGGAACCACCCATCTTGGTGCAAATCCAAGTAAAAGTAGTGAACCCCACACTACTAATCAACTCCCTCACACTACTCACGCTGACAATCCTCCTAACCCCAATCATCCTGCCATTTCTATTTAAAAACTTTAAAAACACCCCACAAGCCACCACCCGCGCTGTTAAAACCGCATTCCTAATTAGCCTAGCCCCTACAACCGCATTCATCTACTCGGGAGTAGAATCTGTCACCTGCCACTGGGAGTGAAAATTCATTATAAACTTTAAAATCCCCCTGAGCCTAAAAATAGACCAATACTCAATAACATTTCTTCCAATCGCCCTATTTGTAACATGATCAATCCTACAATTCGCCATATGATACATGGCCTCAGAGCCATACGTAACAAAATTTTTCACCTACCTACTGACATTCCTAGTCGCCATACTCCTCCTAACAACCGCAAACAACATATTCCTCCTATTCGTAGGCTGGGAAGGAGTACGAATCATGTCCTTCCTTCTCATCGGCTGATGACAAGGCCGAGCAGATGCCAACACCGCCGCCCTACGAGCCGTAATCTACAACCGAATCGGAGACATCGGACTGATCCTGAGCATAGCATGACTAGCTTCAACATTCAACACCTGAGAGATCCAACAAGCCGTACACCCCCACCAAACCCCAATCCTCCCCCTCATAGGATTAATCCTCGCAGCCGCAGGAAAATCCGCCCAATTTGGACTCCACCCATGACTGCCCGCAGCAATAGAAGGCCCCACCCCAGTATCAGCCCTACTGCACTCCAGTACCATAGTAGTAGCCGGAATCTTCCTGCTCATCCGCATGCACCCCCTGCTAGCCACCAACCAGACAGCCCTAACTGCCTGCCTATGCCTAGGTGCTCTATCAACCCTATTCGCTGCCACATGCGCCCTAACCCAAAATGACATCAAAAAAATCATTGCTTTCTCAACATCCAGCCAACTAGGACTAATAATAGTCACTATCGGACTAAACCTCCCACAACTAGCCTTCCTACACATCTCAACCCATGCCTTCTTTAAAGCCATACTATTCCTATGCTCAGGGTCTATCATCCACAACCTAAACGGAGAACAAGATATCCGAAAGATAGGAGGCCTACAGAAAATACTCCCAGTCACTACTTCCTGCCTAACCATCGGAAACCTGGCGCTGATAGGAACCCCATTCCTAGCCGGATTCTACTCAAAAGACCTCATCATCGAAAGCTTAAACACATCATACCTAAATACTTGAGCCCTACTCCTAACCCTTATAGCCACAGCATTCACCGCAACCTACAGCATCCGCATAACCATCCTAGTCCAAGCTGGACAAACCCGAATCCCCCCAATAGTATCAATAAACGAAAACAACCCACTAATCACCGCCCCCCTAACCCGACTCGCCCTAGGCAGCATTACAGCAGGAATAATCATTACCTCTTTCATCACACCAACCAAACCCCCCCCAATAACCATACCCCTTATCACCAAAACCGCTGCCATCCTCATAACAATCCTAGGAATCATCCTAGCCCTAGAACTATCGAACATAACACACACCCTCACTCACCCCAAACCAAACCCCCTCATAAACTTCTCCTCTGCATTAGGGTACTTCAACCCCCTAGTACACCGATTCTTCTCCAAAAACCTACTAGAAAAGGGACAAAACATTGCCCTACACTTGATCGACCTCTCCTGACTCAAAAAAATAGGGCCAGAGGGCCTTGCTGAACTACAAGTAGCCGCAAGCAAAGCCGCAACCTCAATACACACAGGGCTAATTAAGGCCTACCTAGGATCCTTCGCCCTCTCCATCCTGGTAATAATCCTAATAACACACAGACTCACTAATGGCCCCTAACATCCGCAAATCCCATCCCCTACTAAAAATAATCAACAACTCCCTAATCGACCTACCCGCCCCCTCCAACATCTCTGCCTGATGAAACTTCGGCTCCCTTCTAGCCATCTGCTTAGCCACACAAATCCTAACAGGCCTGCTACTAGCCATACACTACACCGCAGACACTTCACTCGCCTTCTCCTCAGTAGCTCACACATGCCGAGACGTCCAGTACGGATGGCTCATCCGCAACCTCCACGCCAACGGTGCTTCGCTCTTCTTTATCTGCATCTACTTACACATCGGACGAGGCCTCTACTACGGCTCCTACCTATACAAAGAAACCTGAAACACAGGAGTAATCCTCCTACTCACCCTAATAGCAACTGCCTTCGTAGGGTATGTCCTACCATGAGGACAAATGTCAATCTGAGGGGCCACCATAATCACCAACCTATTCTCAGCCATCCCGTACATTGGGCAAACTCTAGTAGAATGAGCCTGAGGAGGATTCTCAGTAGACAATCCAACCTTAACCCGATTCTTCGCCATCCACTTCCTACTGCCCTTCCTAATTGCAGGAATCACCCTAGTCCACCTAACCTTCCTACACGAATCAGGCTCAAATAACCCACTAGGAATCGTATCAGACTGCGACAAAATCCCATTCCACCCATACTTCTCCATTAAAGACAGCTTAGGGCTTACCCTAATAATCACCCCTCTAATAGCACTAGCCCTATTTTCACCGAAACTCCTGGTTCTTGGAATCCTAGTTGGGAGTGGTTGGCCACATGAGATGTACAGGATTTTTACCTGTGATTTAGTCTTGACAAGGCTATGTAATTGGTTTACTAACGTCTCATAAGAAAGAAGCATGAGCGGTTAATGCAGTTGGCTTGAAACCCATCCCCAGTGGTGCCAGTGCACTCTCTGAACTCACTGAAGTGCATCCCCAGTGGTGCGAGTGCACTCTCTGCACTCACTGCACTGCATCCCCAGTGGTGCCAGTGCGCTCTCTGGAGTCACAGCACTGCATCCCCAGTGGTGCCAGTGCACTCTCTGGACTCACTGCACTGCATCCCCAGTGGTGCCAGTGCAATCTCTGGACTCACTGCAGAGCATCCCCAGTGGTGCCAGTGCACTCTCTGGACTCACTGCAGGGCATCCCCAGTGGTGCCAGTGCTCTCTCTGGACTCACTGCACTGCATCCCCAGTGGTGCCAGTGCACTCTCTGGACTCACTGCAGTGCATCCCCAGTGGTGCCAGTGCACTCTCTGGACTCACTGCAGTGCATCCCCAGTGGTGCCAGTGAGCTCTCTGGACTCACTGCACTGCACCCCCAGTGGTGCCAGTGTACTAACAGGATTCACTGCACTGCATCCCCAGTGGTGCTAGTGCACTCTCTGAACTCACTGCAGTGCATCCCCGGTGGTGCCAGTGCACTCTCTGGACTCACTGAAGTGCATTCTCAGTGGTGCCAGTGCACTCTCTGGGCTCACTGCAGTGCATCCCCAGTGGTGCCAGTACACTCACTGGACTCACTGCACTGCATCCCCAGTGGTGCCAGTGCACTCTCTGGACTCACTGCACTGCATCCCCAGTGGTGCCAGTGCACTCTCTGGACTCACTGTACTGCATCACCAGTGGTGCCAGTGCACTCTCTGGACTCACTGCAGTGCATCGCCAGTGGTGCCAGTGCACTCTCTGCACTCACTTCACTGCATCCCCAGTGGTGCCAGTGCACTCTCTGGACTCACTGCAGTGCATCCCCAGTGGTGCCAGTGCACTCTCTGGACTCACTGCACTGCATCCCCATTGGTGCCAGTGCACTCTCTGGAGTCACTGAAGTGCATCCCCAGTGGTGCCAGTGCACTCTCTGGACTCACTGCACTGCATGCCCAGTGGTGCCAGTGCACTCTCTGGACTCACTGTACTGCATCCCCAGTGGTGACAGTGCACTCTCTGGACTCACTGCAGTGCATCCCCAGTGGTGCCAGTGCACGCTCTGGACTCACTCTACTGCAACCCCAGTGGTGACAGTGCACTCTCTGGACTCACTGCAGTGCATCCCCAGTGGTGCCAGTGCACTCTCTGGACTCACTGCACTGCATCCCCATTGGTGCCAGTGCACTCTCTGGAGTCACTGAAGTGCATCCCCAGTGGTGCCAGTGCACTCTCTGGACTCACTGCACTGCATGCCCAGTGGTGCCATTGCACGCTCTGGACTCACTCTACTGCATCCCCAGTGGTGACAGTGCACTCTCTGGACTCACTGCAGTGCATCCCCAGTGGTGCCAGTGCACTCACTGGACTCACTGGACACATACCCAGTGGTGCCAGTGCACTCTCTGGAGTCACTGCACTGCATCCGCAGTGGTGCCAGTGCACTCTCTGGACTCACTGTACTGCATCCCCAGTGGTGCCAGTGAGCTCTCTGGACTCACTGCACTGCATCCCCAGTGGTGCCAGTGCACGCTCTGGACTCACTCTACTGCATCCCCATTGGTGCCAGTGCACTCTCTGGAGTCACTGAAGTGCATCCCCAGTGGTGCCAGTGCACTCTCTGGACTCACTGCACTGCATCCCCATTGGTGCCAGTGCACTCTCTGGAGTCACTGAAGTGCATCCCCAGTGGTGCCAGTGCACTCTCTGGACTCACTGCACTGCATGCCCAGTGGTGCCAGTGCACGCTCTGGACTCACTCTACTGCATCCCCAGTGGTGACAGTGCACTCTCTGGACTCACTGCAGTGCATCCCCAGTGGTGCCAGTGCACTCTCTGGACTCAATGCACTGCATCCCCAGTGGTGCCAGTGCACTCTCTGGACTCACTGCACTGCATCCCCAGTGGTGCCAGTGCAATCTCTGGACTCACTGTAGTGCATCCCCAGTGGTGCCAGTGCACTCTCTGGACACACTGCACTGCATCCCCAGTGGTGCCAGTGCACTCTCTGGACTCACTGCAGTGCATCCCCAGTGGTGCCAGTGCACTCTCTGGACTCACTGCACTGCATCCCCAGTGGTGCCAGTGCACTCTCTGGACTCACAGTACTGCATCCCCAGTGGTGCAAGTGCACTCTCTCGAGTCACTGCACTACATCCCCAGTGGTGCCAGTGCACTCACTGGACTCAATGTACTGCATCATCTGTGGTGCCAGTGCACTCTCTGGACTCACTGCAGTGCATCCCCAGTGGTGCCAGTGCACTCTCTGGACTCACTGAAGTGCATTCTCAGTGGTGCCAGTGCACTCTCTGGACTCACTGCAGTGCATCCCCAGTGGTGCCAGTACACTCTCTGGACTCAATGCACTGCATCCCCAGTGGTGCCAGTGCACCCTCTGGACTCACTGCACTGCATCCCCAGTGGTGCCAGTGCACTCTGTGGACTCACTGAAGTGAATTCTCAGTGGTGCCAGTGCACTCTCTGGACTCACTGCAGTGCATCCCCAGTGGTGCCAGTGCACTCTCTGGACTCACTGAACTGCATCCCCAGTGGTGCCAGTGCACTCTCTGGACTCACTGCACTGCATCCCCAGTGCTGCCAGTGCACTCTCTGGACTCACTGCACTGCATCCCCAGTGGTGCCACTGCACTCTGGACTCTCTGCACTGCTTCCCCAGTGGTGCCAGTGCACTCTCTGGACTCACTGCACTGCACCCCAGAGGTGCCAGTGCACTCACTGGACTCACTGCAGTGCATCCCCACTGGTGCCAGTGCATTCTCTGGACTCACTGCACTGCATCCCCAGTGGTGCCAGTGCACTCTCTGGACTCACTGCACCGCATCCCCAGTGGTGCCAGTGCACTCTCTGGACTCACTGCAGTGCATCCCCAGTGGTGCCAGTGCACTCTCTGGACTCACTGCACTGCATCCCCAGTGGTTCCAGTGCACTCTCTGGACTCACTGCACTGCATCCCCAGTGGTGCTAGTGCACTCTGTGGACTCACTGCACTGCATCCCCAGTGGTGCCAGTGCAATCTCTGGACTCACTGTAGTGCATCCCCAGTGGTGCCAGTGCACTCTCTGGACACACTGCACTGCATCCCCAGTGGTGCCAGTGCACTCTCTGGACTCACTGCAGTGCATCCCCAGTGGTGCCAGTGCACTCTCTGGACTCACTGCACTGCATCCCCAGTGGTGCCAGTGCACTCTCTGGACTCACAGTACTGCATCCCCAGTGGTGCAAGTGCACTCTCTCGAGTCACTGCACTACATCCCCAGTGGTGCCAGTGCACTCACTGGACTCAATGTACTGCATCATCTGTGGTGCCAGTGCACTCTCTGGACTCACTGCAGTGCATCCCCAGTGGTGCCAGTGCACTCTCTGGACTCACTGAAGTGCATTCTCAGTGGTGCCAGTGCACTCTCTGGACTCACTGCAGTGCATCCCCAGTGGTGCCAGTACACTCTCTGGACTCAATGCACTGCATCCCCAGTGGTGCCAGTGCACCCTCTGGACTCACTGCACTGCATCCCCAGTGGTGCCAGTGCACTCTGTGGACTCACTGAAGTGAATTCTCAGTGGTGCCAGTGCACTCTCTGGACTCACTGCAGTGCATCCCCAGTGGTGCCAGTGCACTCTCTGGACTCACTGAACTGCATCCCCAGTGGTGCCAGTGCACTCTCTGGACTCACTGCACTGCATCACCAGTGCTGCCAGTGCACTCTCTGGACTCACTGCACTGCATCCCCAGTGGTGCCACTGCACTCTGGACTCTCTGCACTGCTTCCCCAGTGGTGCCAGTGCACTCTCTGGACTCACTGCACTGCACCCCAGAGGTGCCAGTGCACTCACTGGACTCACTGCAGTGCATCCCCACTGGTGCCAGTGCATTCTCTGGACTCACTGCACTGCATCCCCAGTGGTGCCAGTGCACTCTCTGGACTCACTGCACCGCATCCCCAGTGGTGCCAGTGCACTCTCTGGACTCACTGCAGTGCATCCCCAGTGGTGCCAGTGCACTCTCTGGACTCACTGCACTGCATCCCCAGTGGTTCCAGTGCACTCTCTGGACTCACTGCACTGCATCCCCAGTGGTGCTAGTGCACTCTGTGGACTCACTGTAGTGCATCCCCAGTGGTGCCAGTGCACTCTCTGGACTCACTGAAGTGCATTCTCAGTGGAGCCAGTGCACTCTCTGGACTCACTTCAGTGCATCCCCAGTGGTGCCAGTACACTCACTGGACTGACTGCACTGCATCCCCAGTGGTGCCAGTGCACTCTCTGGACTCACTTCAGTGCATCCCCAGTGGTGCCAGTGCACTCTCTGGAGTCACTGCACTGCATCCCCAGTGGTGCCAGTGCACTCTCTGGACTCACTGCACTGCATCCCCAGTGGTGCCACTGCAGTCTCTGGACTCACTGCAGTGCATCCCCAGTGGTTCCAGTGCACTCTCTGGACTCACTGAAGTGCATTCTCAGTGGTGCCAGTGCACTCTCTGGACTCACTGCAGTGCATCCCCAGTGGTGCCAGTACACTCACTGGACTCACTGCACTGCATCCCCTGTGGTGCCAGTGCACTCACTGGACTCACTAAACTGCATCACCAGTGGTGCCAGGGCACTCTCTGGACTCACTGCACTGCATCCCCAGTGCTGCCAGTGCATTCACTGGACTCACTGTACTGCATCTCCAGTGGTGCCAGTACACTCTCTGGGCTCACTGCAGTGCATCCCCAGTGGTGCCAGTGCACTCTCTGGACTCACTGCACTGCATCCCCAGTGGTGCCAGTGCACTCACTGGATTCACTGCACTGCATCCCCAGTGGTGCTAGTGCACTCTCTGGACTCACTGCAGTGCATCCCCAGTGGTGCCAGTGCACTCTCTGGACTCACTGAAGTGCATTCTCAGTGGTGCCAGTGCACTCTCTGGACTCACTGCAGTGCATCCCCAGTGGTGCCAGTGCACTCTCTGGACTCACTGAACTGCATCCCCAGTGGTGACAGTGCACTCTCTGGACTCACTGCACTGCATCCCCACTGCTGCCAGTGCACTCTCTGGACTCACTGCACTGCATCCCCAGTGGTGCCACTGAACTCTCTGGACTCACTGCACTGCTTCCCCAGTGGTGCCAGTGCACTCTCTGGACTCACTGCACTGCATCCCCAGTGGTGCCAGTGCACTCACTGGACTCACTGCAGTGCATCCCCAGTGGTGCCAGTGCACTCTCTGGACTCACTGCACCGCATCCCCAGTGGTGCCAGTGCACTCTCTGGACTCACTGCAGTGCATCCCCAGTGGTGCCAGTGCACTCTCTGGACTCACTGCACTGCATCCCCAGTGGTTCCAGTCCACTCTCTGGACTCACTGCACTGCATCCCCAGTGGTGCTAGTGCTCTCTGTGGACTCACTGTACTGCACCCCCAGTGGTGCCAGTGCAGTCTCTGGAGTAACTGCAGTGCATCCCCAGTGGTGCCAAAGCACTCTCTGGACTCCCGGCACCGCATCCCCAGTGGTGCCAGTGCACTCTCTGGAGTCACTGCACTGCATCCCCAGTGGTGCCAGTGCACTCTCTGGACTCACTGCAGTGCATAACCAGTGGTGCTAGTGCATTGTGTGGACTCACTGTACTGCATTCCCAGTGGTGCCAGTGCAATCTCTGGACTCACTGCAGTGCATCCCCAGTGGTGCCAGTGCACTCTCTGCACTCACTGCACTGCATCCCCAGTGGTGCCAGTGCACTCTCTGGACTCACTGCACTGCATCCCCAGTGGTGCCAGTGCACTCTCTGGACTCACTGCACTGCATCACCAGTGGTGCCAGTGCACTCTCTGGACTCACTGCACTGAATCCCCATTAGTTCCAGTGCACTCTCTGGACTCACTGCAGTGCAACCCCAGTGGTGCCAGTGCACTCTCTGGACTCACTGCACTGCATACCCACTGCTGCCAGTGCACTCACTGGACTCACTGTACTGCATCACCAGTGGTGCCAGTGCACTCTCTGGACTCACTGCACTGCATCCCCAGTGGTGCCAGTGCACTCTCTGGACTCACTGCACTGCATCCCCAGTGGTGCCAGTGCACTCTCTGGACTCACTGCACTGCATCACCAGTGGTGCCAGTGTACTCACTGGACTCACTGCACGGCATTTCCCAGTGGTGCTAGTGAACTCTCTGGAGTCACTGCAGTGCATCCCCAGTGGTGCCAGTGCACTCTCTGGACTCACTGAAGTGCATTCTCAGTGGTGCCAGTGCACTCTCTGGACTCACTGCAGTGCATCCCCAGTGGTGCCAGTGCCCTCTCTGGACTCACTGCAGTGCATCCCCAGTGGTGCCAAAGCACTCTCTGGACTCCCGGCACCGCATCCCCAGTGGTGCCAGTGCACTCCCTGGAGTAACTGCAGTGCATCCCCAGTGGTGCCAAAGCACCCTCTGGACTCCCGACACCGCATCCCCAGTAGTGCCAGTGCACTCTCTGGAGTAACAGCAGTGCATCCCCAGTGGTGCCAAAGCACTCTCTGGACTCACTGCAGTGCATCCCCAGTGGTGCCAGTGCACTCTCTGGACTCACTGCAGGGCATCCCTAGTGGAGCCAGTGCACTCTCTGGACTCACTTCACTGCATCCCCAGTGGTGCCAGTGCAATCTCTGCACTCACTGCACCGCATCCCCAGTGGTGCCAGTGCACTCTCTGGACTCACTGCAGTGCATCCCCAGTGGTGCCAGTGCACTCTCTGGACTCACTGCACTGCATCCCCAGTGGTTCCAGTCCACTCTCTGGACTCACTGCACTGCATCCCCAGTGGTGCTAGTGCTCTCTGTGGACTCACTGTACTGCACCCCCAGTGGTGCCAGTGCAGTCTCTGGAGTAACTGCAGTGCATCCCCAGTGGTGCCAAAGCACTCTCTGGACTCCCGGCACCGCATCCCCAGTGGTGCCAGTGCACTCTCTGGAGTCACTGCACTGCATCCCCAGTGGTGCCAGTGCACTCTCTGGACTCACTGCAGTGCATAACCAGTGGTGCTAGTGCACTGTGTGGACTCACTGTACTGCATTCCCAGTGGTGCCAGTGCAATCTCTGGACTCACTGCAGTGCATCCCCAGTGGTGCCAGTGCACTCTCTGCACTCACTGCACTGCATCCCCAGTGGTGCCAGTGCACTCTCTGGACTCACTGCACTGCATACCCAGTGGTGCCAGTGCACTCTCTGGACTCACTGCACTGCATCACCAGTGGTGCCAGTGCACTCTCTGGACTCACTGCACTGAATCCCCATTAGTTCCAGTGCACTCTCTGGACTCACTGCAGTGCAACCCCAGTGGTGCCAGTGCACTCTCTGGACTCACTGCACTGCATACCCACTGCTGCCAGTGCACTCACTGGACTCACTGTACTGCATCACCAGTGGTGCCAGTGCACTCTCTGGACTCACTGCACTGCATCCCCAGTGGTGCCAGTGCACTCTCTGGACTCACTGCACTGCATCCCCAGTGGTGCCAGTGCACTCTCTGGACTCACTGCACTGCATCCCCAGTGGTGCCAGTGTACTCACTGGACTCACTGCACGGCATTCCCCAGTGGTGCTAGTGAACTCTCTGGAGTCACTGCAGTGCATCCCCAGTGGTGCCAGTGCACTCTCTGGACTCACTGAAGTGCATCCCCAGTGGTGCCAGTGCACTCACTGGACTCACTGGACACATCCCCAGTGGTGCCAGTGCACTCTCTGGACTCACTGCACTGCATCCGCAGTGGTGCCAGTGCACTCTCTGGACTCACTGCACTGCATCCCCAGTGGTGCCAGTGTACTCTCTGGACTCAATGCAGTGCATCCCCAGTGGTGCCAGTGCACTCTCTGGACTCACTGCACTGCATTCCCAGTGGTGTCAGTGCACTCTCTGGACTCACTGAAGTGCATCCCCAGTTGTGCCAGTGCACTCTCTGGACTCAATGCACTGCATCCCCAGTGGTGCCAGTGCACTCTCTGGACTCACTGCACTGCATCCCCAGTGGTGCCAGTGCAATCTCTGGACTCACTGTAGTGCATCCCCAGTGGTGCCAGTGCACTCTCTGGACACACTGCAGTGCATCCCCAGTGGTGCCAGTGCACTCTCTGGACTCACTGCAGTGCATCCCCAGTGGTGCCAGTGCACTCTCTGGACTCACTGCACTGCATCCCCAGTGGTGCCAGTGCACTCTCTGGACTCACAGTACTGCATCCCCAGTGGTGCAAGTGCACTCTCTCGAGTCACTGCACTACATCCCCAGTGGTGCCAGTGCACTCACTGGACTCAATGTACTGCATCATCTGTGGTGCCAGTGCACTCTCTGGACTCACTGCAGTGCATCCCCAGTGGTGCCAGTGCACTCTCTGGACTCACTGCACTGCATCACAGGTGGTGCCAGTGCACTCTCTGGACTCACTGCAGTGCATCCCCAGTGGTGCCAGTGCACTCTCTGGACTCACTGAACTGCATCCCCAGTGGTGCCAGTGCACTCTCTGGACTCACTGCACTGCATCCCCAGTGCTGCCAGTGCACTCTCTGGACTCACTGCACTGCATCCCCAGTGGTGCCACTGCACTCTGGACTCACTGCACTGCTTCCCCAGTGGTGCCAGTGCACTCTCTGGACTCACTGCACTGCACCCCAGAGGTGCCAGTGCACTCACTGGACTCACTGCAGTGCATCCCCACTGGTGCCAGTGCATTCTCTGGAGTCACTGCACTGCATCCCCAGTGGTGCCAGTGCACTCTCTGGACTCACTGCACCGCATCCCCAGTGGTGCCAGTGCACTCTCTGGACTCACTGCAGTGCATCCCCAGTGGTGCCAGTGCACTCTCTGGACTCACTGCACTGCATCCCCAGTGGTTCCAGTGCACTCTCTGGACTCACTGCACTGCATCCCCAGTGGTGCTAGTGCACTCTGTGGACTCACTGCAGTGCATCCCCAGTGGTGCCAGTGCACTCTCTGGACTCACTGAAGTGCATTCTCAGTGGTGCCAGTGCACTCTCTGGACTCACTTCAGTGCATCCCCAGTGGTGCCAGTACACTCACTGGACTGACTGCACTGCATCCCCAGTGGTGCCAGTGCACTCTCTGGACTCACTGCACTGCATCCCCAGTGGTGCCAGTGCACTCTCTGGAGTCACTGCACTGCATCCCCAGTGGTGCCAGTGCACTCTCTGGACTCACTGCACTGCATCCCCAGTGGTGCCACTGCAGTCTCTGGACTCACTGCAGTGCATCCCCAGTGGTTCCAGTGCACTCTCTGGACTCACTGAAGTGCATTCTCAGTGGTGCCAGTGCACTCTCTGGACTCACTGCAGTGCATCCCCAGTGGTGCCAGTACACTCACTGGACTCACTGCACTGCATCCCCTGTGGTGCCAGTGCACTCACTGGACTCACTAAACTGCATCACCAGTGGTGCCAGGGCACTCTCTGGACTCACTGCACTGCATCCCCAGTGGTGCCAGTGCACTCTCTGGACTCACAGTACTGCATCCCCAGTGGTGCAAGTGCACTCTCTCGAGTCACTGCACTACATCCCCAGTGGTGCCAGTGCACTCACTGGACTCAATGTACTGCATCATCTGTGGTGCCAGTGCACTCTCTGGACTCACTGCAGTGCATCCCCAGTGGTGCCAGTGCACTCTCTGGACTCACTGAACTGCATCACAGGTGGTGCCAGTGCACTCTCTGGACTCACTGCAGTGCATCCCCAGTGGTGCCAGTGCACTCTCTGGACTCACTGAACTGCATCCCCAGTGGTGCCAGTGCACTCTCTGGACTCACTGCACTGCATCCCCAGTGCTGCCAGTGCACTCTCTGGACTCACTGCACTGCATCCCCAGTGGTGCCACTGCACTCTGGACTCACTGCACTGCTTCCCCAGTGGTGCCAGTGCACTCTCTGGACTCACTGCACTGCACCCCAGAGGTGCCAGTGCACTCACTGGACTCACTGCAGTGCATCCCCACTGGTGCCAGTGCATTCTCTGGAGTCACTGCACTGCATCCCCAGTGGTGCCAGTGCACTCTCTGGACTCACTGCACCGCATCCCCAGTGGTGCCAGTGCACTCTCTGGACTCACTGCAGTGCATCCCCAGTGGTGCCAGTGCACTCTCTGGACTCACTGCACTGCATCCCCAGTGGTTCCAGTGCACTCTCTGGACTCACTGCACTGCATCCCCAGTGGTGCTAGTGCACTCTGTGGACTCACTGCAGTGCATCCCCAGTGGTGCCAGTGCACTCTCTGGACTCACTGAAGTGCATTCTCAGTGGTGCCAGTGCACTCTCTGGACTCACTTCAGTGCATCCCCAGTGGTGCCAGTACACTCACTGGACTGACTGCACTGCATCCCCAGTGGTGCCAGTGCACTCTCTGGACTCACTGCACTGCATCCCCAGTGGTGCCAGTGCACTCTCTGGAGTCACTGCACTGCATCCCCAGTGGTGCCAGTGCACTCTCTGGACTCACTGCACTGCATCCCCAGTGGTGCCACTGCAGTCTCTGGACTCACTGCAGTGCATCCCCAGTGGTTCCAGTGCACTCTCTGGACTCACTGAAGTGCATTCTCAGTGGTGCCAGTGCACTCTCTGGACTCACTGCAGTGCATCCCCAGTGGTGCCAGTACACTCACTGGACTCACTGCACTGCATCCCCTGTGGTGCCAGTGCACTCACTGGACTCACTAAACTGCATCACCAGTGGTGCCAGGGCACTCTCTGGACTCACTGCACTGCATCCCCAGTGCTGCCAGTGCATTCACTGGACTTACTGTACTGCATCTCCTGTGGTGCCAGTACACTCTCTGGGCTCACTGCAGTGCATCCCCAGTGGTGCCAGTGCACTCTCTGGACTCACTGCACTGCATCCCCAGTGGTGCCAGTGCACTCACTGGATTCACTGCACTGCATCCCCAGTGGTGCTAGTGCACTCTCTGGACTCACTGCAGTGCATCCCCAGTGGTGCCAGTGCACTCTCTGGACTCACTGAAGTGCATTCTCAGTGGTGCCAGTGCACTCTCTGGACTCACTGCAGTGCATCCCCAGTGGTGCCAGTGCACTCTCTGGACTCACTGAACTGCATCCCCAGTGGTGACAGTGCACTCTCTGGACTCACTGCACTGCATCCCCACTGCTGCCAGTGCACTCTCTGGACTCACTGCACTGCATCCCTAGTGGTGCCACTGAACTCTCTGGACTCACTGCACTGCTTCCCCAGTGGTGCCAGTGCACTCTCTGGACTCACTGCACTGCATCCCCAGTGGTGCCAGTGCACTCACTGGACTCACTGCAGTGCATCCCCAGTGGTGCCAGTGCACTCTCTGGACTCACTGCACCGCATCCCCAGTGGTGCCAGTGCACTCTCTGGACTCACTGCAGTGCATCCCCAGTGGTGCCAGTGCACTCTCTGGACTCACTGCACTGCATCCCCAGTGGTTCCAGTCCACTCTCTGGACTCACTGCACTGCATCCCCAGTGGTGCTAGTGCTCTCTGTGGACTCACTGTACTGCACCCCCAGTGGTGCCAGTGCAGTCTCTGGAGTAACTGCAGTGCATCCCCAGTGGTGCCAAAGCACTCTCTGGACTCCCGGCACCGCATCCCCAGTGGTGCCAGTGCACTCTCTGGAGTCACTGCACTGCATACCCAGTGGTGCCAGTGCACTCTCTGGACTCACTGCAGTGCATAACCAGTGGTGCTAGTGCACTGTGTGGACTCACTGTACTGCATTCCCAGTGGTGCCAGTGCAATCTCTGGACTCACTGCAGTGCATCCCCAGTGGTGCCAGTGCACTCTCTGGACTCACTGCACTGCATCCCCAGTGGTGCCAGTGCACTCTCTGGACTCACTGCACTGCATCACCAGTGGTGCCAGTGCACTCTCTGGACTCACTGCACTGAATCCCCATTAGTTCCAGTGCACTCTCTGGACTCACTGCAGTGCAACCCCAGTGGTGCCAGTGCACTCTCTGGACTCACTGCACTGCATACCCACTGCTGCCAGTGCACTCACTGGACTCACTGTACTGCATCACCAGTGGTGCCAGTGCACTCTCTGGACTCACTGCACTGCATCCCCAGTGGTGCCAGTGCACTCTCTGGACTCACTGCACTGCATCCCCAGTGGTGCCAGTGCACTCTCTGGACTCACTGCACTGCATCACCAGTGGTGCCAGTGTACTCACTGGACTCACTGCACGGCATTTCCCAGTGGTGCTAGTGAACTCTCTGGAGTCACTGCAGTGCATCCCCAGTGGTGCCAGTGCACTCTCTGGACTCACTGAAGTGCATTCTCAGTGGTGCCAGTGCACTCTCTGGACTCACTGCAGTGCATCCCCAGTGGTGCCAGTGCCCTCTCTGGACTCACTGCAGTGCATCCCCAGTGGTGCCAAAGCACTCTCTGGACTCCCGGCACCGCATCCCCAGTGGTGCCAGTGCACTCCCTGGAGTAACTGCAGTGCATCCCCAGTGGTGCCAAAGCACCCTCTGGACTCCCGACACCGCATCCCCAGTAGTGCCAGTGCACTCTCTGGAGTAACAGCAGTGCATCCCCAGTGGTGCCAAAGCACTCTCTGGACTCACTGCAGTGCATCCCCAGTGGTGCCAGTGCACTCTCTGGACTCACTGCAGGGCATCCCTAGTGGAGCCAGTGCACTCTCTGGACTCACTTCACTGCATCCCCAGTGGTGCCAGTGCAATCTCTGCACTCACTGCACCGCATCCCCAGTGGTGCCAGTGCACTCTCTGGACTCACTGCAGTGCATCCCCAGTGGTGCCAGTGCACTCTCTGGACTCACTGCACTGCATCCCCAGTGGTTCCAGTCCACTCTCTGGACTCACTGCACTGCATCCCCAGTGGTGCTAGTGCTCTCTGTGGACTCACTGTACTGCACCCCCAGTGGTGCCAGTGCAGTCTCTGGAGTAACTGCAGTGCATCCCCAGTGGTGCCAAAGCACTCTCTGGACTCCCGGCACCGCATCCCCAGTGGTGCCAGTGCACTCTCTGGAGTCACTGCACTGCATCCCCAGTGGTGCCAGTGCACTCTCTGGACTCACTGCAGTGCATAACCAGTGGTGCTAGTGCACTGTGTGGACTCACTGTACTGCATTCCCAGTGGTGCCAGTGCAATCTCTGGACTCACTGCAGTGCATCCCCAGTGGTGCCAGTGCACTCTCTGCACTCACTGCACTGCATCCCCAGTGGTGCCAGTGCACTCTCTGGACTCACTGCACTGCATACCCAGTGGTGCCAGTGCACTCTCTGGACTCACTGCACTGCATCACCAGTGGTGCCAGTGCACTCTCTGGACTCACTGCACTGAATCCCCATTAGTTCCAGTGCACTCTCTGGACTCACTGCAGTGCAACCCCAGTGGTGCCAGTGCACTCTCTGGACTCACTGCACTGCATACCCACTGCTGCCAGTGCACTCACTGGACTCACTGTACTGCATCACCAGTGGTGCCAGTGCACTCTCTGGACTCACTGCACTGCATCCCCAGTGGTGCCAGTGCACTCTCTGGACTCACTGCACTGCATCCCCAGTGGTGCCAGTGCACTCTCTGGACTCACTGCACTGCATCCCCAGTGGTGCCAGTGTACTCACTGGACTCACTGCACGGCATTCCCCAGTGGTGCTAGTGAACTCTCTGGAGTCACTGCAGTGCATCCCCAGTGGTGCCAGTGCACTCTCTGGACTCACTGAAGTGCATTCTCAGTGGTGCCAGTGCACTCTCTGGACTCACTGCAGTGCATCCCCAGTGGTGCCAGTGCCCTCTCTGGACTCACTGCAGTGCATCCCCAGTGGTGCCAAAGCACTCTCTGGACTCCCGGCACCGCATCCCCAGTGGTGCCAGTGCACTCCCTGGAGTAACTGCAGTGCATCCCCAGTGGTGCCAAAGCACCCTCTGGACTCCCGACACCGCATCCCCAGTAGTGCCAGTGCACTCTCTGGAGTTCAGCAGTGCATCCCCAGTGGTGCCAAAGCACTCTCTGGACTCACTGCAGTGCATCCCCAGTGGTGCCAGTGCACTCTCTGGACTCACTGCAGGGCATCCCTAGTGGAGCCAGTGCACTCTCTGGACTCACTTCACTGCATCCCCAGTGGTGCCAGTGCAATCTCTGCACTCACTGCACTGCATCCCCAGTGGTGCCAGTGCACTCTCTGGACTCACTGCACCGCATCCCCAGTGCTGCCAGTGCACTCTCTGGACTCACTGCACTGCATCCCCCGTGGTGCAAGTGCACTCTCTGGACTCACTGCACTGCATCACCTGTGGTGCCAGTGCACTCTCTGGACTCACTGCAGTGCATCCCCAGTGCTGCCAGTGCACTCTCTGGACTCACTGCAGTGCATCCCCAGTGGTGCCAGTGCACTCTCTGGACTCACTGCAGGGCATCCCCAGTGGTGCCAGTGCACTCTCTGGAGTCACTGCAGTGCATCCCCAGTGGTGCCAGTGCACTCTCTGGACTCACTGCACTGCATCCCCAGTGCTGCCAGTGCACTCTCTTGACTCACTGCAGTACATCCCCAGTGGTGCCAGTGCACTCTCTGGACTCACTGAAGTGCATTCTCAGTTGTGCCAGTGCACTCTCTGGACTCACTGCACTGCATCCCCAGTGGTGCCAGTACACTCACTGGACTGACTGCACTGCATCCCCAGTGGTGCCAGTGCACTCTCTGGACTCACTGCACTGCATCCCCAGTGGTGCCAGTGCACTCTCTGGACTCACTGCACTGCATTCCCAGTGGTGCCAGTGTACTCTATGGATTCACTGCACTGCATCCCCAGTGGTGAGTGTCCACGCTCTGGACTCACTGCACTGCATTCCCAGTGGTGCCAGTGCACTCTCTGGACTCACTGCTCTGCATTCCCAAGGTGCCAGTGCACTCTCTGGACTCACTGCACTGCATCCCCAGTGCTGCCAGTGCACTCTCTGGACTCACTGCACTGCATCCCCAGTGGTGCCAAAGCACTCTCTGGACTCCCGGCACCGCATCCCCAGTGGTGCCAGTGCACTCTCTGGACTCAATGCACTGCATCCCCAGTGGTGCCAGTGCACTCTCTGGACTCACTGCTGTGCATCCCCAGTGGTGCCAGTACACTCACTGGACTCACTGCACTGCATCCCCTGTGGTGCCAGTGCACTCACTGGACTCACTAAACTGCATCACCAGTGGTGCCAGTGCACTCTCTGGACTCACTGCACTGCATCCCCAGTGCTGCCAGTGCATTCACTGGACTCACTGTACTGCATCTCCAGTGGTGCCAGTGCACTCTCTGGGCTCACTGCAGTGCATTCTCAGTGGTGCCAGTGCACTCTCTGGACTCACTGCACTGCATCCCCAGTGCTGCCAGTGCACTCTCTGGACTCACTGCACTGCATCCCCAGTGGTGCCACTGAACTCTCTGGACTCACTGCACTGCTTCCCCAGTGGTGCCAGTGCACTCTCTGGACTCACTGCACTGCATCCCCAGTGGTGCCAAAGCACTCTCTGGACTCCCGGCACCGCATACCCAGTGGTGCCAGTGCACTCTCTGGAGTAACTGCAGTGCATCCCCAGTGGTGCCTAAGCACTCTCTGGACTCCCGACACCGCATCCCCAGTGGTGCCAGTGCACTCTCTGGACTCACTTCACTGCATCCCCAGTGGTGCCAGTGCAATCTCTGCACTCACTGCACTGCATCCCCAGTGGTGCCAGTGCACTCTCTGGACTCACTGCACTGCATCCCCAGTGCTGCCAGTGCACTCTCTTGAGCCACTGCACTGCATCACCCGTGGTGCAAATGCACTCTCTGGACTCACTGCACTGCATCACCTGTGGTGCCAGTGCACTCTCTGGACTCACTGCAGTGCATCCCCAGTGCTGCCAGTGCACTCTCTGGAGTCACTGCACTGCATCCCCAGTGGTGCCAGTGCACTCTCTGGACTCACTGCAGGGCATCCCCAGTGGTGCCAGTACACTCACTGGACTGACTGCACTGCATCCCCAGTGGTGCCAGTGCACTCTCTGGACTCACTGCACTGCATCCCCAGTGGTGCCAGTGCACTCTCTGGACTCACTGCACTGCATTCCCAGTGGTGCCAGTGTACTCTATGGATTCACTGCACTGCATCCCCAGTGGTGAATGTCCACGCTCTGGACTCACTGCACTGCATTCCCAGTGGTGCCAGTGCACTCTCTGGACTCACTGCTCTGCATTCCCAAGGTGCCAGTGCACTCTCTGGACTCACTGCACTGCATCCCCACTGGTGCCAGTGCACTCTCTGGACTCACTGCACTGCATCCCCAGTGGTGCCAAAGCACTTTCTGGACTCCCGGCACCGCATCCCCAGTGGTGCCAGTGCACTCTCTGGACTCACTGCACTGCATCCCCAGTGGTGCCAGTACACTCACTGGACTCACTGCACTGCATCCCCTGTGGTGCCAGTGCACTCACTGGACTCACTAAACTGCATCCCCAGTGGTGCCAGTGCACTCTCTGGACTCACTGCACTGCATCTCCAGTGCTGCCAGTGCATTCACTGGACTCACTGTACTGCATCTCCAGTGGTGCCAGTGCACTCTCTGGGCTCACTGCAGTGCATTCTCAGTGGTGCCATAGCACTCTCTGGACTCACTGCAGTGCATCCCCAGTGGTGCCAGTGCACTCTCTGGACTCACTGAACTGCATCCCCAGTGGTGACAGTGCACTCTCTGGACTCACTGCACTGCATTACCAGTGCTGCCAGTGCACTCTCTGGACTCACTGCACTGCATCCCCAGTGGTGCCACTGAACTCTCTGGACTCACTGCACTGCATCCCCAGTGGTGCCAGTGCACTCTCTGGACTCACTGCACTGCATCCCCAGTGGTACCAGTGCACTCTCTGGAGTCACTGCAGTGCATCCCCAGTGGTGCCAGTGCACTCTCTGGACTCACTGCACTGCATCCCCAGTGGTTCCAGTCCACTCTCTGGACTCACTGCACTGCATCCCCAGTGGTGCTAGTGCTCTCTGTGGACTCACTGCACTGCACCACCAGTGGTGCCAGTGCAGTCTCTGGAGTAACGTCAGTGCATCCCCAGTGGTGCCAAAGCACTCTCTGGACTCACTGCACTGCATCCCCAGTGGTGCCAGTGCACTCTCTGGACTCACTGCACTGCATCCCCAGTGGTGCCAGTGCACTCTCTGGGCTCACTGCAGTGCATCCCCAGTGGTGCTAGTGCACTGTGTGGACTCACTGTACTGCATTCCCAGTGGTGCCAGTGCAATCTCTGGACTCACTGCAGTGCATCCCCAGTGGTGCCAGTGCACTCTCTGGACTCACTGCAGTGCATCCCCAGTGGTGCCAATGCACTCTCTGGACTCACTGCACTGCATCCCCAGTGGTGCCAGTGCACTCTCTGGACTCACTGCAGTGCATTCCCAGTGGTGCCAGTGCACTCTCTGGACTCACTGCACTGAATCCCCATTAGCTCCAGTGCACTCTCTGGACTCACTGCAGTGCAACCCCAGTGGTGCCAGTGCACTCTCTGGACTCACTGCACTGCATACCCACTGCTGCCAGTGCACTCACTGGACTCACTGTACTGCATCACCAGTGGTGCCAGTGCACTCTCTGGACTCACTGCACTGCATACCCAGTAGTGCCAGTGCACTCTCTGGACTCACTGCAGTGCATCCCCAGTGGTGCCAGTGCACTCTCTGGACTCACTGCACTGCATCCCCAGTGGTGCCAGTGTACTCACTGGACTCACTGCACGGCATTCCACAGTGGTGCTAGTGAACTCTCTGGACTCACTGCACTGCATCTCCAGTGGTGCCAGTGCACTCTCTGGACTCACTGCACTGCAGGCCCAGTGGTGCCAGTGCACTCACTGGACTCACTGTACTGCATCACCAGTGGTGCCAGTGCACTCTCTGGACTCACTGCACTGCATCCCCAGTGGTTCCAGTGCATTCACTGGACTCACTGTACTGCATCTCCAGTGGTGCCAGTGCACTCTCTGGACTCACTGCAGTGCATCCCCAGTGGTGCCAGTGAGCTCTCTGGACTCACTGCACTGCACCCCCAGTGGTGCCAGTGTACTAACAGGATTCACTGCACTGCATCCCCAGTGGTGCCAGTGCACTCTCTGGACTCACTGCAGTGCATCCCCGGTGGTGCCAGTGCACTCTCTGGACTCACTGAAGTGCATTCTCAGTGGTGCCAGTGCACTCTCTGGGCTCACTGCACTGCATCCCCAGTGGTGCCAGTACACTCACTGGACTCACTGTACTGCATCCCCAGTGGTGCCAGTGCACTCTCTGGACTCACTGCACTGCATCCCCAGTGGTGCCAGTGCACTCTCTGGACTCACTGCAGTGCTTCCCCAGTGGTGCCAGTGCACTCTCTGGACTCACTGCAGTGCATCCCCAGTGGTGCCAGTGCACTCTCTGGACTCACTGCAGTGCATCCCCAGTGGTGCTAGTGCACTCTCTGGACTCACTGCACTGCATCCCCAGTGGTGCCAGTGCACTCTCTGGACTCACTGCAGTGCATCCGCAGTGGTGCCAGTGCACTCTCTGGACTCACTGCAGTGCATCCCCAGTGGTGCCAGTGCACTCTCTGGACTCACTGTACTGCATCCCCAGTGGTGACAGTGCACTCTCTGGACTCACTGCAGTGCATCCCCAGTGGTGCCAGTGCACGCTCTGGACTCACTCTACTGCAACCCCAGTGGTGACAGTGCACTCTCTGGACTCACTGCACTGCATCCCCAGTGGTTCCAGTGCATTCACTGGACTCACTGCAGTGCATCCCCAGTGGTGCCAGTGAGCTCTCTGGACTCACTGCACTGCACCCCCAGTGGTGCCAGTGTACTAACAGGATTCACTGCACTGCATCCCCAGTGGTGCCAGTGCACTCTCTGGACTCACTGCAGTGCATCCCCGGTGGTGCCAGTGCACTCTCTGGACTCACTGAAGTGCATTCTCAGTGGTGCCAGTGCACTCTCTGGGCTCACTGCACTGCATCCCCAGTGGTGCCAGTACACTCACTGGACTCACTGTACTGCATCCCCAGTGGTGCCAGTGCACTCTCTGGACTCACTGCACTGCATCCCCAGTGGTGCCAGTGCACTCTCTGGACTCACTGTAGTGCATCCCCAGTGGTGCCAGTGCACTCTCTGGACTCACTGCAGTGCATCCCCAGTGGTGCCAGTGCACTCTCTGCACTCACTTCACTGCATCCCCAGTGGTGCCAGTGCACTCTCTGGACTCACTGCAGTGCATCCCCAGTGGTGCTAGTGCACTCTCTGGACTCACTGCACTGCATCACCAGTGGTGCCAGTGCACTCTCTGGAGTCACTGAAGTGCATCCCCAGTGGTGCCAGTGCACTCTCTGGACTCACTGCACTGCATGCCCAGTGGTGCCAGTGCACTCTCTGGACTCACTGTACTGCATCCCCAGTGGTGACAGTGCACTCTCTGGACTCACTGCAGTGCATCCCCAGTGGTGCCAGTGCACGCTCTGGACTCACTCTACTGCAACCCCAGTGGTGACAGTGCACTCTCTGGACTCACTGCAGTGCATCCCCAGTGGTGCCAGTGCACTCTCTGGACTCACTGCACTGCATCCCCATTGGTGCCAGTGCACTCTCTGGAGTCACTGCACTGCATCCCCAGTGGTGCCAGTGCACTCTCTGGACTCACTGCACTGCATGCCCAGTGGTGCCATTGCACGCTCTGGACTCACTCTACTGCATCCCCAGTGGTGACAGTGCACTCTCTGGACTCACTGCACTGCATCCCCAGTGGTGCCAGTGCACTCACTGGACTCACTGGACACATCCCCAGTGGTGCCAGTGCACTCTCTGGAGTCACTGCACTGCATCCGCAGTGGTGCCAGTGCACTCTCTGGACTCACTGTACTGCATCCCCAGTGGTGCCAGTGACCTCTCTGGACTCACTGCAGTGCATCCCCAGTGGTACCAGTGCACGCTCTGGACTCACTCTACTGCATCCCCAGTGGTGCCAGTGCACTCTCTGGACTCACTGCACTGCATCCCCAGTGGTGCCAGTGCACTCTCTAGAGTCACTGCGCTGCATCCCCATTGGTGCCAGTGCACTCTCTGGACTCAATGCACTGCATCCCCAGTGGTGCCAGTGCACTCTCTGGACTCACTGCACTGCATCCCCAGTGGTGCCAGTGCAATCTCTGGACTCACTGTAGTGCATCCCCAGTGGTGCCAGTGCACTCTCTGGACTCACTGCACTGCATCCCCAGTGGTGCCAGTGCACTCTCTGGACTCACTGTACTGCATCACCAGTGGTGCCAGTGCACTCTCTGGACTCACTGCAGTGCATCCCCAGTGGTGCCAGTGCACTCTCTGGACTCACTGCAGTGCATCCCCAGTGGTGCCAGTGCAATCTCTGGACTCACTGCACTGCATCACAGGTGGTGCCAGTGCACTCTCTGGACTCACTGCACTGCATCCCCAGTGGTGCCAGTGCACTCTCTGCACTCACTGCACTGCATTCCCAGTGGTGCCAGTGAAGTCTCTGGACTCACTGCATTGCATCCCCAGTGGAGCCAGTGCAATCTCTGGACTCACTGCAGTGCATCCCCAGTGGTGCCAGTGCACTCTCTGGACTCACTGCAGTGCATCCCCAGTGGTGCCAGTGCACTCTCTGGACTCACTGTACTGCATCCCCAGTGGTGCCAGTGCACTCTCTGGACTCACTGTACTGCATCCCCGGTGGTGCCAGTGCACTCTCTGGACTCACTGCAGTGCATCCCCAGTGGTGCCAGTGCACTCTCTGGACTCACTGCACTGCATCCCCAGTGGTGCCAGTGCACTCTCTGGACTCACTGCACTGCATCCCCAGTGGTGCCAGTGCACTCTCTGGACACACTGCACTGCATCTCCAGTGGTGCCAGTGCACTCTGTGGACTCACTGTACTGCATCCCCAGTGGTGACAGTGCACTCTCTGGACTCACTGCACTGCATCCCCAGTGGTGACAGTGCAATTTCTGGACTCAATGCAGTGCATCCCCAGTGGTGCCAGTGCACTCTCTGGAGTCACTGCACTGCATCCCCAGTGGTGCCAGTGCACTCTCTGGACTCACTGCACTGCATCCCCAGTGGTGCCAGTGCACTCTCTGGAGTCACTGAAGTGCATCCCCAGTGGTGCCAGTGCACTCTCTGGACTCACTGCACTGCATGCCCAGTGGTGCCAGTGCACTCTCTGGACTCACTGTACTGCATCCCCAGTGGTGACAGTGCACTCTCTGGACTCACTGCAGTGCATCCCCAGTGGTGCCAGTGCACGCTCTGGACTCACTCTACTGCAACCCCAGTGGTGACAGTGCACTCTCTGGACTCACTGCAGTGCATCCCCAGTGGTGCCAGTGCACTCTCTGGACTCACTGCACTGCATCCCCATTGGTGCCAGTGCACTCTCTGGAGTCAATGAAGTGCATCCCCAGTGGTGCCAGTGCACTCTCTGGACTCACTGCACTGCATGCCCAGTGGTGCCATTGCACGCTCTGGACTCACTCTACTGCATCCCCAGTGGTGACAGTGCACTCTCTGGACTCACTGCACTGCATCCCCAGTGGTGCCAGTGCACTCACTGGACTCACTGGACACATCCCCAGTGGTGCCAGTGCACTCTCTGGAGTCACTGCACTGCATCCGCAGTGGTGCCAGTGCACTCTCTGGACTCACTGTACTGCATCCCCAGTGGTGCCAGTGAGCTCTCTGGACTCACTGCAGTGCATCCCCAGTGGTACCAGTGCACTCTCTGGACTCACTCTACTGCATCCCCAGTGGTGCCAGTGCACTCTCTGGACTCACTGCACTGCATCCCCAGTGATTCCAGTGCACTCTCTGGACTCACTGCACTGCATCCCCATTGGTGCCAGTGCACTCTCTGGAGTCACTGCACTGCATCCCCAGTGGTGCCAGTGCACTCTCTGGACTCACTGCACTGCGTGCCCAGTGGTGCCAGTGCACGCTCTGGACTCACTCTACTGCATCCCCAGTGGTGCCAGTGCACTCTCTGGACTCACTGCAGTGCATCCCCAGTGGTGCCAGTGCACTCACTGGACTCACTGGACACATCCCCAGTGGTGCCAGTGCACTCTCTGGACTCACTGCACTGCATCCGCAGTGGTGCCAGTGCACTCTCTGGACTCACTGCACTGCATCCCCAGTGGTGCCAGTGTACTCTCTGGACTCACTGCAGTGCATCCCCAGTGGTGCCAGTGCACTCTCTGGACTCACTGCACTGCATTCCCAGTGGTGTCAGTGCACTCTCTGGACTCACTGAAGTGCATCCCCAGTTGTGCCAGTGCACTCTCTGGACTCAATGCACTGCATCCCCAGTGGTGAGTGTCCACGCTCTGGACTCACTGCACTGCATCCCCAGTGGTGCCAGTGCAATCTCTGGACTCACTGTAGTGCATCCCCAGTGGTGCCAGTGCACTCTCTGGACTCACTGCACTGCATCCCCAGTGGTGACAGTGCACTCTCTGGACTCACTGTACTGCATCACCAGTGGTGCCAGTGCACTCTCTGGACTCACTGCAGTGCATCCCCAGTGGTGCCAGTGCACTCTCTGGACTCACTGCAGTGCATCCCCAGTGGTGCCAGT
This sequence comes from Anser brachyrhynchus, assembly GCF_964034855.1. Lineage (NCBI taxonomy): Eukaryota > Metazoa > Chordata > Aves > Anseriformes > Anatidae > Anser > Anser brachyrhynchus. The sequence goes on from NC_137694.1 coordinate 77,831,555, forward strand.
GCAATCTCTGGACTCACTGCACTGCATCACAGGTGGTGCCAGTGCACTCTCTGGACTCACTGCACTGCATCCCCAGTGGTGCCAGTGCACTCTCTGCACTCACTGCACTGCATTCCCAGTGGTGCCAGTGAAGTCTCTGAACTCACTGCAGTGCATCCCCAGTGGTGCCAGTGCACTCTCTGGACTCACTGCAGTGCATCCCCAGTGGTGCCAGTGCACTCTCTGGACTCACTGTACTGCATCCCCAGTGGTGCCAGTGCACTCTGTGGACTCACTGTACTGCATCCCCGGTGGTGCCAGTGCACTCTCTGGACTCACTGCAGTGCATCCCCAGTGGTGCCAGTGCACTCTCTGGACTCACTGCACTGCATCCCCAGTGGTGCCAGTGCACTCTCTGGACTCACTGCACTGCATCCCCAGTGGTGCCAGTGCACTCTCTGGACACACTGCACTGCATCCCCAGTGGTGCCAGTGCACTCTCTGGACTCACTGCACTGCATCCCCAGTGGTGCCAGTGCACTCTCTGGACTCACTGCACTGCATCCCCAGTGGTGCCAGTGCACTCTCTGGACTCACTGCACTGCATCCCCAGTGGTGCCAGTGCACTCTCTGGACTCACTGTACTGCATCCCCAGTGGTGCAAGTGCACTCTCTCGAGTCACTGCACTACATCCCCAGTGGTGCCAGTGCACTCACTGGACTCACTGTACTGCATCATCTGTGGTGCCAGTGCACTCTCTGGACTCACTGCAGTGCATCCCCAGTGGTGCCAGTGCACTCTCTGGACTCACTGCACTACATCCCCAGTGGTGCCAGTGCACTCACTGGACTCACTGCACTGCATCACCAGTGGTGCCAGTGCACTCTCTGGACTCACTGCACTGCATCCCCAGTGCTGGCAGTGCATTCACTGGACTCACTGTACTGCATCTCCAGTGGTGCCAGTGCACTCTCTGGGCTCACTGCAGTGCATCCCCAGTGGTGCCAGTGAACTCTCTGGACTCACTGCACTGCATCCCCAGTGGTGCCAGTGCACTCACTGGATTCACTGCACTGCATCCCCAGTGGTGCCAGTGCACTCTCTGGACTCACTGCACTGCATCCCCAGTGGTGCCAGTGCACTCTGTGGACTCACTGTACTGCATCCCCAGTGGTGACAGTGCACTCTCTGGACTCACTGCAGTGCATCCCCAGTGGTGACAGTGCAATCTCTGGACTCACTGCAGTGCATCCCCAGTGGTGCCAGTGCACTCTCTGGAGTCACTGCACTGCATCCCCAGTGGTGCCAGTGCAGTCTGTGGAGTAACTGCAGTGCATCCCCAGTGGTGCCAAAGCACTCTCTGGACTCCCGGCACCGCATCCCCAGTGGTGCCAGTGCACTCTCTGGACTCACTGCACTGCATCCCCAGTGGTGCCAGTGCACTCTCTGGACTCACTGCAGTGCATCCCCAGTGGTGCCACTGCACTCTCTGGACTCACTGAAGTGCATCCCCAGTGGTGCCAGTACACTCTCTGGACTGACTGCACTGCATCCCCAGTGGTGCCAGTACACTCACTCGACTGACTGCACTGCATCCCCAGTGGTGCCAGTGCACTCTCTGGACTCACTGCAGTGCATCCCCAGTGGTGCCACTGCACTCTCTGGACTCACTGAAGTGCATCCCCAGTGGTGCCAGTACACTCTCTGGACTGACTGCACTGCATCCCCAGTGGTGCCAGTACACTCACTGGACTGACTGCACTGCATCCCCAGTGGTGCCAGTGCACTCTCTGGACTCACTGCACCGCATCCCCAGTGGTGCCAGTGCACTCTCTGGAGTCACTGCACTGCATCCCCAGTGGTGCCAGTGCACTCTCTGGACTCACTGCAGTGCATCCCCAGTGGTGCCAGTGCACTCACTGGACTCACTGCACTGCATCCCCAGTGGTGCCAGTGCACTCTCTGGACTCACTGCACTGCATCCCCAGTGCTGCCAGTGCACTCTCTGCACTCACTGCACTGCATCGCCAGTGGTGCCAGTGCACTCACTGGATTCTCTGCACTGCATCCCCAGTGGTGCTAGTGCACTCTCTGGACTCACTGCAGTGCATCCCCAGTGGTGCCAGTGCACTCTCTGGACTCACTGAAGTGCATTCTCAGTGGTGCCAGTGCACTCTCTGGACTCACTGCAGTGCATCCCCAGTGGTGCCAGTACACTCTCTGGACTCAATGCACTGCATCCCCAGTGGTGCCAGTGCACTCTCTGGACTCACTGCACTGCATCCCCAGTGGTGCCAGTGCACTCTGTGGACTCACTGAAGTGAATTCTCAGTGGTGCCAGTGCACTCTCTGGACTCACTGCAGTGCATCCCCAGTGGTGCCAGTGCACTCTCTGGACTCACTGAACTGCATCCCCAGTGGTGCCAGTGCACTCTCTGGACTCACTGCACTGCATCCCCAGTGCTGCCAGTGCACTCTCTGGACTCACTGCACTGCATCCCCAGTGGTGCCACTGCACTCTGGACACACTGCACTGCTTCCCCAGTGGTGCCAGTGCACTCTCTGGACTCACTGCACTGCACCCCAGAGGTGCCAGTGCACTCACTGGACTCACTGCAGTGCATCCCCACTGGTGCCAGTGCATTCTCTGGACTCACTGCACTGCATCCCCAGTGGTGCCAGTGCACTCTCTGGACTCACTGCACCGCATCCCCAGTGGTGCCAGTGCACTCTCTGGACTCACTGCACTGCATCCCTAGTGGTGCCAGTGCACTCTCTGGACTCACTGCACTGCATCCCCAGTGGTTCCAGTGCACTCTCTGGACTCACTGCACTGCATCCCCAGTGGTGCTAGTGCACTCTGTGGACTCACTGCAGTGCATCCCCAGTGGTGCCAGTGCACTCTCTGGACTCACTGAAGTGCATTCTCAGTGGTGCCAGTGCACTCTCTGGACTCACTGCAGTGCATCCCCAGTGGTGCCAGTACACTCACTGGACTGACTGCACTGCATCCCCAGTAATGCCAGTGCACTCTCTGGACTCACTGCACTGCATCCCCAGTGGTGCCAGTGCACTCTCTGGAGTCACTGCACTGCATCCCCAGTGGTGCCAGTGCACTCTCTGGACTCACTGCACTGCATCCCCAGTGGTGCCAGTGCACTCTCTGGACTCACTGCAGTGCATTCCCAGTGGTTCCAGTGCACTCTCTGGACTCACTGAAGTGCATTCTCAGTGGTGCCAGTGCACTCTCTGGACTCACTGAAGTGCATCCCCAGTGGTGCCAGTACACTCACTGGACTCACTGCACTGCATCCCCTGTGGTGCCAGTGCACTCACTGGACTCACTAAACTGCATCACCAGTGGTGCCAGTGCACTCTCTGGACTCACTGCACTGCATCCCCAGTGCTGCCAGTGCATTCACTGGACTCACTGTACTGCATCTCCAGTGGTGCCAGTGCACTCTCTGGGCTCACTGCAGTGCATCCCCAGTGGTGCCAGTGAACTCTCTGGACTCACTGCACTGCATCCCCAGTGGTGCCAGTGCACTCTCTGGACTCACTGCACTGCATCCCCAGTGGTGCCAGTGCACTCTGTGGACTCACTGTACTGCATCCCCAGTGGTGACAGTGCACTCTCTGGACTCACTGCAGTGCATCCCCAGTGGTGACAGTGCAATCTCTGGACTCAATGCAGTGCATCCCCAGTGGTGCCAGTGCACTCTCTGGAGTCACTGCACTGCATCCCCAGTGGTGCCAGTGCAGTCTGTGGAGTAACTGCAGTGCATCCCCAGTGGTGCCAAAGCACTCTCTGGACTCCCGGCACCGCATCCCCAGTGGTGCCAGTGCACTCTCTGGACTCACTGCACTGCATCCCCAGTGGTGCCAGTGCACTCTCTGGACTCACTGCAGTGCATCCCCAGTGGTGCCACTGCACTCTCTGGACTCACTGAAGTGCATCCCCAGTGGTGCCAGTACACTCACTGGACTGACTGCACTGCATCCCCAGTGGTGCCAGTACACTCACTGGACTGACTGCACTGCATCCCCAGTGGTGCCAGTGCACTCTCTGGACTCACTGCACTGCATCCCCAGTGGTGCCAGTACACTCACTGGACTGACTGCACTGCATCCCCAGTGGTGCCAGTGCACTCTCTGGACTCACTGCACCGCATCCCCAGTGGTGCCAGTGCACTCTCTGGAGTCACTGCACTGCATCCCCAGTGGTGCCAGTGCACTCTCTGGACTCACTGCAGTGCATCCCCAGTGGTGCCAGTGCACTCACTGGATTCACTGCACTGCATCCCCAGTGGTGCCAGTGCACTCTCTGGACTCACTGCACTGCATCCCCAGTGCTGCCAGTGCACTCTCTGCACTCACTGCACTGCATCGCCAGTGGTGCCAGTGCACTCACTGGATTCTCTGCACTGCATCCCCAGTGGTGCTAGTGCACTCTCTGGACTCACTGCAGTGCATCCCCAGTGGTGCCAGTGCACTCTCTGGACTCACTGAAGTGCATTCTCAGTGGTGCCAGTGCACTCTCTGGACTCACTGCAGTGCATCCCCAGTGGTGCCAGTACACTCTCTGGACTCAATGCACTGCATCCCCAGTGGTGCCAGTGCACTCTCTGGACTCACTGCACTGCATCCCCAGTGGTGCCAGTGCACTCTGTGGACTCACTGAAGTGAATTCTCAGTGGTGCCAGTGCACTCTCTGGACTCACTGCAGTGCATCCCCAGTGGTGCCAGTGCACTCTCTGGACTCACTGAACTGCATCCCCAGTGGTGCCAGTGCACTCTCTGGACTCACTGCACTGCATCCCCAGTGCTGCCAGTGCACTCTCTGGACTCACTGCACTGCATCCCCAGTGGTGCCACTGCACTCTGGACACACTGCACTGCTTCCCCAGTGGTGCCAGTGCACTCTCTGGACTCACTGCACTGCACCCCAGAGGTGCCAGTGCACTCACTGGACTCACTGCAGTGCATCCCCACTGGTGCCAGTGCATTCTCTGGACTCACTGCACTGCATCCCCAGTGGTGCCAGTGCACTCTCTGGACTCACTGCACCGCATCCCCAGTGGTGCCAGTGCACTCTCTGGACTCACTGCACTGCATCCCTAGTGGTGCCAGTGCACTCTCTGGACTCACTGCACTGCATCCCCAGTGGTGCCAGTGCACTCTCTGGACTCACTGCACTGCATCCCCAGTGGTGCTAGTGCACTCTGTGGACTCACTGCAGTGCATCCCCAGTGGTGCCAGTGCACTCTCTGGACTCACTGAAGTGCATTCTCAGTGGTGCCAGTGCACTCTCTGGACTCACTTCAGTGCATCCCCAGTGGTGCCAGTACACTCACTGGACTGACTGCACTGCATCCCCAGTAATGCCAGTGCACTCTCTGGACTCACTGCAGTGCATCCCCAGTGGTGCCAGTGCACTCTCTGGACTCACTGCAGTGCATCCCCAGTGGTTCCAGTCCACTCTCTGGACTCACTGAAGTGCATTCTCAGTGGTGCCAGTGCACTCTCTGGACTCACTGAAGTGCATCCCCAGTGGTGCCAGTACACTCACTGGACTCACTGCACTGCATCCCCTGTGGTGCCAGTGCACTCACTGGACTCACTAAACTGCATCACCAGTGGTGCCAGTGCACTCTCTGGACTCACTGCACTGCATCCCCAGTGCTGCCAGTGCATTCACTGGACTCACTGTACTGCATCTCCAGTGGTGCCAGTACACTCTCTGGACTGACTGCACTGCATCCCCAGTGGTGCCAGTACACTCACTGGACTGACTGCACTGCATCCCCAGTGGTGCCAGTGCACTCTCTGGACTCACTGCACCGCATCCCCAGTGGTGCCAGTGCACTCTCTGGAGTCACTGCACTGCATCCCCAGTGGTGCCAGTGCACTCTCTGGACTCACTGCAGTGCATCCCCAGTGGTGCCAGTGCACTCACTGGACTCACTGCACTGCATCCCCAGTGGTGCCAGTGCACTCTCTGGACTCACTGCACTGCATCCCCAGTGCTGCCAGTGCACTCTCTGCACTCACTGCACTGCATCGCCAGTGGTGCCAGTGCACTCACTGGATTCTCTGCACTGCATCCCCAGTGGTGCTAGTGCACTCTCTGGACTCACTGCAGTGCATCCCCAGTGGTGCCAGTGCACTCTCTGGACTCACTGAAGTGCATTCTCAGTGGTGCCAGTGCACTCTCTGGACTCACTGCAGTGCATCCCCAGTGGTGCCAGTACACTCTCTGGACTCAATGCACTGCATCCCCAGTGGTGCCAGTGCACTCTCTGGACTCACTGCACTGCATCCCCAGTGGTGCCAGTGCACTCTGTGGACTCACTGAAGTGAATTCTCAGTGGTGCCAGTGCACTCTCTGGACTCACTGCAGTGCATCCCCAGTGGTGCCAGTGCACTCTCTGGACTCACTGAACTGCATCCCCAGTGGTGCCAGTGCACTCTCTGGACTCACTGCACTGCATCCCCAGTGCTGCCAGTGCACTCTCCGGACTCACTGCACTGCATCCCCAGTGGTGCCACTGCACTCTGGACACACTGCACTGCTTCCCCAGTGGTGCCAGTGCACTCTCTGGACTCACTGCACTGCACCCCAGAGGTGCCAGTGCACTCACTGGACTCACTGCAGTGCATCCCCACTGGTGCCAGTGCATTCTCTGGACTCACTGCACTGCATCCCCAGTGGTGCCAGTGCACTCTCTGGACTCACTGCACCGCATCCCCAGTGGTGCCAGTGCACTCTCTGGACTCACTGCACTGCATCCCTAGTGGTGCCAGTGCACTCTCTGGACTCACTGCACTGCATCCCCAGTGGTTCCAGTGCACTCTCTGGACTCACTGCACTGCATCCCCAGTGGTGCTAGTGCACTCTGTGGACTCACTGCAGTGCATCCCCAGTGGTGCCAGTGCACTCTCTGGACTCACTGAAGTGCATTCTCAGTGGTGCCAGTGCACTCTCTGGACTCACTTCAGTGCATCCCCAGTGGTGCCAGTACACTCACTGGACTGACTGCACTGCATCCCCAGTAATGCCAGTGCACTCTCTGGACTCACTGCACTGCATCCCCAGTGGTGCCAGTGCACTCTCTGGAGTCACTGCACTGCATCCCCAGTGGTGCCAGTGCACTCTCTGGACTCACTGCACTGCATCCCCAGTGGTGCCACTGCACTCTCTGGACTCACTGCAGTGCATTCCCAGTGGTTCCAGTGCACTCTCTGGACTCACTGAAGTGCATTCTCAGTGGTGCCAGTGCACTCTCTGGACTCACTGAAGTGCATCCCCAGTGGTGCCAGTACACTCACTGGACTCACTGCACTGCATCCCCTGTGGTGCCAGTGCACTCACTGGACTCACTAAACTGCATCACCAGTGGTGCCAGTGCACTCTCTGGACTCACTGCACTGCATCCCCAGTGCTGCCAGTGCATTCACTGGACTCACTGTACTGCATCTCCAGTGGTGCCAGTGCACTCTCTGGGCTCACTGCAGTGCATCCCCAGTGGTGCCAGTGAACTCTCTGGACTCACTGCACTGCATCCCCAGTGGTGCCAGTGCACTCTCTGGACTCACTGCACTGCATCCCCAGTGGTGCCAGTGCACTCTGTGGACTCACTGTACTGCATCCCCAGTGGTGACAGTGCACTCTCTGGACTCACTGCAGTGCATCCCCAGTGGTGACAGTGCAATCTCTGGACTCAATGCAGTGCATCCCCAGTGGTGCCAGTGCACTCTCTGGAGTCACTGCACTGCATCCCCAGTGGTGCCAGTGCAGTCTGTGGAGTAACTGCAGTGCATCCCCAGTGGTGCCAAAGCACTCTCTGGACTCCCGGCACCGCATCCCCAGTGGTGCCAGTGCACTCTCTGGACTCACTGCACTGCATCCCCAGTGGTGCCAGTGCACTCTCTGGACTCACTGCAGTGCATCCCCAGTGGTGCCACTGCACTCTCTGGACTCACTGAAGTGCATCCCCAGTGGTGCCAGTACACTCACTGGACTGACTGCACTGCATCCCCAGTGGTGCCAGTACACTCACTGGACTGACTGCACTGCATCCCCAGTGGTGCCAGTGCACTCTCTGGACTCACTGCACTGCATCCCCAGTGGTGCCAGTACACTCACTGGACTGACTGCACTGCATCCCCAGTGGTGCCAGTGCACTCTCTGGACTCACTGCACCGCATCCCCAGTGGTGCCAGTGCACTCTCTGGAGTCACTGCACTGCATCCCCAGTGGTGCCAGTGCACTCTCTGGACTCACTGCAGTGCATCCCCAGTGGTGCCAGTGCACTCACTGGATTCACTGCACTGCATCCCCAGTGGTGCCAGTGCACTCTCTGGACTCACTGCACTGCATCCCCAGTGCTGCCAGTGCACTCTCTGCACTCACTGCACTGCATCGCCAGTGGTGCCAGTGCACTCACTGGATTCTCTGCACTGCATCCCCAGTGGTGCTAGTGCACTCTCTGGACTCACTGCAGTGCATCCCCAGTGGTGCCAGTGCACTCTCTGGACTCACTGAAGTGCATTCTCAGTGGTGCCAGTGCACTCTCTGGACTCACTGCAGTGCATCCCCAGTGGTGCCAGTACACTCTCTGGACTCAATGCACTGCATCCCCAGTGGTGCCAGTGCACTCTCTGGACTCACTGCACTGCATCCCCAGTGGTGCCAGTGCACTCTGTGGACTCACTGAAGTGAATTCTCAGTGGTGCCAGTGCACTCTCTGGACTCACTGCAGTGCATCCCCAGTGGTGCCAGTGCACTCTCTGGACTCACTGAACTGCATCCCCAGTGGTGCCAGTGCACTCTCTGGACTCACTGCACTGCATCCCCAGTGCTGCCAGTGCACTCTCTGGACTCACTGCACTGCATCCCCAGTGGTGCCACTGCACTCTGGACACACTGCACTGCTTCCCCAGTGGTGCCAGTGCACTCTCTGGACTCACTGCACTGCACCCCAGAGGTGCCAGTGCACTCACTGGACTCACTGCAGTGCATCCCCACTGGTGCCAGTACATTCTCTGGACTCACTGCACTGCATCCCCAGTGGTGCCAGTGCACTCTCTGGACTCACTGCACCGCATCCCCAGTGGTGCCAGTGCACTCTCTGGACTCACTGCACTGCATCCCTAGTGGTGCCAGTGCACTCTCTGGACTCACTGCACTGCATCCCCAGTGGTTCCAGTGCACTCTCTGGACTCACTGCACTGCATCCCCAGTGGTGCTAGTGCACTCTGTGGACTCACTGCAGTGCATCCCCAGTGGTGCCAGTGCACTCTCTGGACTCAGTGAAGTGCATTCTCAGTGGTGCCAGTGCACTCTCTGGACTCACTTCAGTGCATCCCCAGTGGTGCCAGTACACTCACTGGACTGACTGCACTGCATCCCCAGTAATGCCAGTGCACTCTCTGGACTCACTGCAGTGCATCCCCAGTGGTGCCAGTGCACTCTCTGGACTCACTGCAGTGCATCCCCAGTGGTTCCAGTCCACTCTCTGGACTCACTGAAGTGCATTCTCAGTGGTGCCAGTGCACTCTCTGGACTCACTGAAGTGCATCCCCAGTGGTGCCAGTACACTCACTGGACTCACTGCACTGCATCCCCTGTGGTGCCAGTGCACTCACTGGACTCACTAAACTGCATCACCAGTGGTGCCAGTGCACTCTCTGGACTCACTGCACTGCATCCCCAGTGCTGCCAGTGCATTCACTGGACTCACTGTACTGCATCTCCAGTGGTGCCAGTACACTCTCTGGGCTCACTGCAGTGCATCCCCAGTGGTGCCAGTGCACTCTCTGGACTCACTGCACTGCATCCCCAGTGGTGCCAGTGCACTCACTGGATTCACTGCACTGCATCCCCAGTGGTGCTAGTGCACTCTCTGGACTCACTGCAGTGCATCCCCGGTGGTGCCAGTGCAATCTCTGCACTCACTGAAGTGCATTATCAGTGGTGCCAGTGCACTCTCTGGACTCACTGCAGTGCATCCCCAGTGGTGCCAGTGCACTCTCTGGACTCACTGAACTGCATCCCCAGTGGTGACAGTGCACTCTCTGGACTCACTGCACTGCATCCCCACTGCTGCCAGTGCACTCTCTGGACTCACTGCAGTGCATCCCCAGTGGTGCCAGTGCACTCTCTGGACTCACTGCACTGCATCCCCAGTGGTTCCAGTGCACTCTCTGGACTCACTGCACTGCATCCCCAGTGGTGCCAGTGCACTCACTGGACTCACTGCAGTGCATCCCCAGTGGTGCCAGTGCACTCTCTGGACTCACTGCACCGCATCCCCAGTGGTGCCAGTGCACTCTCTGGACTCACTGCAGTGCATCCCCAGTGGTGCCAGTGCACTCTCTGGACTCACTGCACTGCATCCCCAGTGGTTCCAGTCCACTCTCTGGACTCACTGCACTGCATCCCCAGTGGTGCTAGTGCTCTCTGTGGACTCACTGCACTGCACCCCCAGTGGTGCCAGTGCAGTCTCTGGAGTAACTGCAATGCATCCCCAGTGGTGCCAAAGCACTCTCTGGACTCCCGGCTCCGCATCCCCAGTGGTGCCAGTGCACTCTCTGGACTCACTGCACTGCATCCCCAGTGGTGCCAGTGCACTCTCTGGACTCACTGCAGTGCATAACCAGTGGTGCTAGTGCACTGTGTGGACTCACTGTACTGCATCCCCAGTGGTGCCAGTGCAATCTCTGGACTCACTGCAGTGCATCCCCAGTGGTGCCAGTGCACTCTCTGCACTCACTGCACTGCATCCCCAGTGGTGCCAGTGCACTCTCTGGACTCACTGCACTGCATCCCCAGTGGTGACAGTGCACTCTCTGGACTCACTGCAGTGCATTCCCAGTGGTGCCAGTGCACTCTCTGGGCTCACTGCACTGAATCCCCATTAGTTCCAGTGCACTCTCTGGACTCACTGCAGTGCAACCCCAGTGGTGCCAGTGCACTCTCTGGACTCACTGCACTGCATACCCACTGCTGCCAGTGCACTCTCTGGACTCACTGCACTGCATCCCCAGTGGTGCCAGTGTACTCACTGGACTCACTGCACGGCATTCCCCAGTGGTGCTAGTGAACTCTCTGGACTCACTGCAGTGCATCCCTAGTGGTGCCAGTGCAATCTCTGGACTCACTGAAGTGCATTATCAGTGGTGCCAGTGCACTCTCTAGACTCACTGCACTGCATCCCCAGTGGTGCCAGTGCACTCTCTGGACTCACTGCAGTGCATCCCCAGTGGTGCCAAAGCACTCTCTGGACTCCCGGCACCGCATCCCCTGTGGTGCCAGTGCACTCTCTGGAGTAACTGCAGTGCATCCCCAGTGGTGCCAAAGCACTCTCTGGACTCCCGACACCGCATCCCCAGTGGTGCCAGTGCACTCTCTGGAGTAACTGCAGTGCATCCCCAGTGGTGCCAAAGCACTCTCTGGACTCACTGCAGTGCATCCCCAGTGCTGCCAGTGCACTCTCTGGACTCACTGCACTGCATCCCCAGTGGAGCCAGTGCACTCTCTGGACTCACTTCACTGCATCCCCAGTGGTGCCAGTGCAATCTCTGCACTCACTGCACTGCATCCCCAGTGGTGCCAGTGCACTCTCTGGACTCACTGCACTGCATCCCCAGTTCTGCCAGTGCACTCTCTTGAGTCACTGCACTGCATCCCCCGTGGTGCCAGTGCACTCTCTGGACTCACTGCAGTGCATCCCCAGTGCTGCCAGTGCACTCTCTGGACTCACTGCACTGCATCCCCAGTGGTGCCAGTGCACTCTCTGGACTCACTGCAGGGCATCCCCAGTGGTGCCAGTGCACTCTCTGGACTCACTGCACTGCATCCCCAGTGGTGCCAGTGCACTCTCTGGACTCACTGCACTGCATTCCCAGTGGTGCCAGTGTACTCTATGGATTCACTGCACTGCATCCCCAGTGGTGAGTGTCCACGCTCTGGACTCACTGCACTGCATTCCCAGTGGTGCCAGTGCACTCTCTGGACTCACTGCTCTGCATTCCCAAGGTGCCAGTGCACTCTCTGGACTCACTGCACTGCATCCCCAGTGCTGCCAGTGCACTCTCTGGACTCACTGCACTGCATCCCCAGTGGTGCCAAAGCACTCTCTGGACTCCCGGCACCGCATCCCCAGTGGTGCCAGTGCACTCTCTGGACTCAATGCACTGCATCCCCCGTGGTGCCAGTGCACTCTCTGGACTCACTGCTGTGCATCCCCAGTGGTGCCAGTACACTCACTGGACTCACTGCACTGCATCCCCTGTGGTGCCAGTGCACTCACTGGACTCACTAAACTGCATCACCAGTGGTGCCAGTGCACTCTCTGGACTGACTGCACTGCATCCCCAGTGCTGCCAGTGCATTCACTGGACTCACTGTACTGCATCTCCAGTGGTGCCAGTGCACTCTCTGGGCTCACTGCAGTGCATTCTCAGTGGTGCCAGTGCACTCTCTGGACTCACTGCAGTGCATCCCCAGTGGTGTCAGTGCACTCTCTGGACTCACTGAACTGCATCCCCAGTGGTGACAGTGCACTCTCTGGACTCACTGCACTGCATCCCCAGTGCTACCAGTACACTCTCTTTACTCACGGCACTGCATCCCCAGTGGTGCCACTGAACTCTCTGGACTCACTGCACTGCTTCCCCAGTGGTGCCAGTGCACTCTCTGGACTCACTGCACTGCATCCCCAGTGGTGCCAGTGCACTCACTGGACTCACTGCAGTGCATCCCCAGTGGTGCCAGTGCACTCTCTGGACTCACTGCACCGCATCCCCAGTGGTGCCAGTGCACTCTCTGGACTCACTGCAGTGCATCCCCAGTGGTGCCAGTGCACTCTCTGGACTCACTGCACTGCATCCCCAGTGGTTCCAGTCCACTCTCTGGACTCACTGCACTGCATCCCCAGTGGTGCTAGTGCTCTCTGTGGACTCACTGCACTGCACCCCCAGTGGTGCCAGTGCAGACTCTGGAGTAACTGCAGTGCATCCCCAGTGGTGCCAAAGCACTCTCTGGACTCCCGGCACCGCAGCCCCAGTGGTGCCAGTGCACTCTCTGGACTCACTGCAGTGCATCCCCAGTGGTGCCAGTGCACTCTCTGGACTCACTGCAGTGCATAACCAGTGGTGCTAGTGCACTGTGTGGACTCACTGTACTGCATTCCCAGTGGTGCCAGTGCAATCTCTGGACTCACTGCAGTGCATCCCCAGTGGTGCCAGTGCACTCTCTGCACTCACTGCACTGCATCCCCAGTGGTGCCAGTGCATTCTCTGGACTCACTGCACTGAATCTCCATTAGTTCCAGTGCACTCTCTGGACTCACTGCAGTGCAACCCCAGTGGTGCCAGTGCACTCTCTGGACTCACTGCACTGCATACCCACTGCTGCCAGTGCACTCACTGGACTCACTGTACTGCATCACCAGTGGGGCCAGTGCACTCTCTGGACTCACTGCACTGCATCCCCAGTGGTGCCAGTGCACTCTCTGGACTCACTGCAGTGCATCCCCAGTGGTGCCAGTGCACTCTCTGGACTCACTGCACTGCATCCCCAGTGGTGCCAGTGTACTCACTGGACTCACTGCACGGCATTCCCCAGTGGTGCTAGTGAACTCTCTGGACTCACTGCAGTGCATCCCCAGTGGTGCCAGTGCACTCTCTGGACTCACTGAAGTGCATTCTCAGTGGTGCCAGTGCACTCTCTGGACTCACTGCACTGCATCCCCAGTGGTGCCAGTGCACTCTCTGGACTCACTGCAGTGCATCCCCAGTGGTGCCAAAGCACTCTCTGGACTCCCGGCACCGCATCCCCAGTGGTGCCAGTGCACTCTCTGGAGTAACTGCACTGCATCCCCAGTGGTGCCAAAGCACCCTCTGGACTCCCGACACCGCATCCCCAGTGGTGCCAGTGCACTCTCTGGAGTAACTGCAGTGCATCCCCAGTGGTGCCAAAGCACTCTCTGGACTCACTGCAGTGCATCCCCAGTGGTGCCAAAGCACTCTCTGGACTCACTGCAGGGCATCCTCAGTGGAGCCAGCGCACTCTCTGGACTCACTTCACTGCATCCCCAGTGGTGCCAGTGCAATCTCTGCACTCACTGCACTGCATCCCCAGTGGTGCCAGTGCACTCTCTGGACTCACTGCACTGCATCCCCAGAGCTGCCAGTGCACTCTCTGGACTCACTGCACTGCATCCCCCGTGGTGCAAGTGCACTCTCTGGACTCACTGCACTGCATCCCCAGTGGTGCCAGTGCACTCTCTGGACTCACTGCAGTGCATCCCCAGTGGTGCCAGTGCACTCTCTGGACTCACTGCACTGCATCCCCAGTGGTGCCAGTGCACTCTCTGGACTCACTGCAGGGCATCCCCAGTGGTGCCAGTGCACTCTCTGGAGTCACTGCAGTGCATCCCCAGTGGTGCCAGTGCACTCTCTGGACTCACTGCACTGCATCCCCAGTGGTGCCAGTGCACTCTCTTGACTCACTGCAGTGCATCCCCAGTGGTGCCAGTGCACTCTCTGGACTCACTGAAGTGCATTCTCAGTTGTGCCAGTGCACTCTCTGGACTCACTGCACTGCATCCCCAGTGGTGCCAGTACACTCACTGGACTGACTGCACTGCATCCCCAGTGGTGCCAGTGCACTCTCTGGACTCACTGCACTGCATCCCCAGTGGTGCCAGTGCACTCTCTGGACTCACTGCACTGCATTCCCAGTGGTGCCAGTGTACTCTATGGATTCACTGCACTGCATTCCCAGTGGTGAGTGTCCACGCTCTGGACTCACTGCACTGCATTCCCAGTGGTGCCAGTGCACTCTCTGGACTCACTGCTCTGCATTCCCAAGGTGCCAGTGCACTCTCTGGACTCACTGCACTGCATCCCCAGTGCTGCCAGTGCACTCTCTGGACTCACTGCACTGCATCCCCAGTGGTGCCAAAGCACTCTCTGGACTCCCGGCACCGCATCCCCAGTGGTGCCAGTGCACTCTCTGGACTCTCTGTTGTGCATCCCCAGTGGTGCCAGTGCACTCTCTGGACTCTCTGTTGTGCATCCCCAGTGGTGCCAGTACACTCACTGGACTCACTGCACTGCATCCCCTGTGGTGCCAGTGCACTCACTGGACTCACTGCAGTGCATCCCCAGTGGTGCCAGTGCACTCTCAGGACTCACTGCACTGCATCCCCAGTGCTGCCAGTGCATTCACTGGACTCACTGTACTGCATCTCCAGTGGTGCCAGTGCACTCTCTGGGCTCAGTGCAGTGCATTCTCAGTGGTGCCATAGAACTCTCTGGACTCACTGCAGTGCGTCCCCAGTGGTGCCAGTGCACTCTCTGGACTCACTGAACTGCATCCCCAGTGGTGACAGTGCACTCTCTGGACTCACTGCACTGCATCCCCAGTGCTGCCAGTGCACTCTCTGGACTCACTGCACTGCATCCCCAGTGGTGCCACTGAACTCTCTGGACTCACTGCACTGCTTCCCCAGTGGTGCCAGTACACTCTCTGGACTCACTGCACTGCATCCCCAGTGGTGCCAGTGCACTCACTGGACTCACTGCAGTGCATCCCCAGTGGTGACAGTGCACTCTCTGGACTCACTGCACCGCATCCCCAGTGGTGCCAGTGCACTCTCTGGACTCACTGCAGTGCATCCCCAGTGGTGCCAGTGCACTCTCTGGACTCACTGCACTGCATCCCCAGTGGTTCCAGTCCACTCTCTGGACTCACTGCACTGCATCCCCAGTGGTGCTAGTGCTCTCTGTGGACTCACTGCACTGCACCCCCAGTGGTGCCAGTGCACTCTCTGGACTCACTTCACTGCATCACCAGTGGTGCCAGTGCACTCTCTGGGCTCACTGCAGTGCATCCCCAGTGGTGCCAGTGAACTCTCTGGAGTAACTGCAGTGCATCCCCAGTGGTGCCAAAGCACTCTCTGGACTCCCGACACCGCATCCCCTGTGGTGCCAGTGCACTCTCTGGAGTAACTGCAGTGCATCCCCAGTGGTGCCAAAGCACTCTCTGGACTCACTGCAGGGCATCCCCAGTGGAGCCAGTGCACTCTCTGGACTCACTTCACTGCATCCCCAGTGGTGCCAGTGCAATCTCTGCACTCACTGCACTGCATCCCCAGTGGTGCCAGTGCACTCTCTGGACTCACTGCACTGCATCCCCAGTGCTGCCAGTGCACTCTCTTGAGCCACTGCACTGCATCCCCCGTGGTGCAAGTGCACTCTCTGGACTCACTGCACTGCATCACCTGTGGTGCCAGTGCACTCTCTGGACTCACTGCAGTGCATCGCCAGTGCTGTCAGTGCACTCTCTGGGCTCACTGCACTGCATCCCCAGTGGTGCCAGTACACTCTCTGGACTCACTGCAGGGCATCCCCAGTCTTGCCAGTGCACTCTCTGGAGTCACTGCACTGCATCCCCGGTGGTGCCAGTGCACTCTCTGGACTCACTGCACTGCATCCCCAGTGCTGCCAGTGCACTCTCTTGACTCACTGCAGTGCATCCCCAGTGGTGCCAGTGCACTCTCTGGACTCACTGAAGTGCATTCTCAGTTGTGCCAGTGCACTCTCTGGACTCACTGCACTGCATCCCCAGTGGTGCCAGTACACTCACTGGACTGACTGCACTGCATCCCCAGTGGTGCCACTGCACTCTCTGGACTCACTGCACTGCATCCCCAGTGGTGCCAGTGCACTCTCTGGACTCACTGCACTGCATCCCCAGTGCTGCCAGTGCATTCACTGGACTCACTGTACTGCATCTCCAGTGGTGCCAGTGCACTCTCTGGGCTCACTGCAGTGCATTCTCAGTTGTGCCATAGCACTCTCTGGACTCACTGCACCGCATCCCCAGTGGTGCCAGTGCACTCTCTGGACTCACTGCAGTGCATCCCCAGTGGTGCCAGTGCACTCTCTGGACTCACTGCACTGCATCCCCAGTGGTTCCAGTCCACTCTCTGGACTCACTGCACTTCATCCCCAGTGGTGCTAGTGCTCTCTGTGGACTCACTGCACTGCACCCCCAGTGGTGCCAGTGCAGTCTCTGGAGTAACTGCAGTGCATCCCCAGTGGTGCCAAAGCACTCTCTGGACTCCCGGCACCGCATCCCCAGTGGTGCCAGTGCACTCTCTGGACTCACTGCAGTGCATCCCCAGTGGTGCCAGTGCACTCTCTGGACTCACTGCAGTGCATAACCAGTGGTGCTAGTGCACTGTGTGGACTCACTGTACTGCATTCCCAGTGGTGCCAGTGCAATCTCTGGACTCACTGCAGTGCATCCCCAGTGGTGCCAGTGCACTCTCTGGACTCACTGCACCGCATCCCCAGTGGTGCCAGTGCACTCTCTGGACTCACTGCACTGCATCCCCAGTGGTGACAGTGCACTCTCTGGACTCACTCCAGTGCATTCCCAGTGGTGCCAGTGCACTCTCTGGACTCACTGCACTGAATCCCCATTAGTTCCAGTGCACTCTCTGGACTAACTGCAGTACAACCCCAGTGGTGCCAGTGCACTCTCTGGACTCACTGCACTGCAGACCCAGTGGTGCCAGTGCACTCACTGGACTCACTGTACTGCATCACCAGTGGTGCCAGTGCACTCTCTGGACTCACTGCACTGCATCCCCAGTGGTGCCAGTGCACTCTCTGGACTCACTGCAGTGCATCCCCAGTGGTGCCAGTGCACTCTCTGGACTCACTGCACTGCATCCCCAGTGGTGCCAGTGTACTCACTGGACTCACTGCACGGCATTCCCCAGTGGTGCTAGTGAACTCTCTGGACTCACTGAAGTGCATTCTCAGTGGTGCCAGTGCACTCTCTGGACTCACTGCACTGCATCCCCAGTGGTGCCAGTGCACTCTCTGGACTCACTGCACTGCATCCCCAGTGGTGCCAAAGCACTCTCTGGACTCCCGGCACCGCATCCCCAGTGGTGCCAGTGCACTCTCTGGACTCACTGTACAGCATCCCCAGTGGTGCCTAAGCACTCTCTGGACTCCCGACTCCGCATCCCCAGTGGTGCCAGTGCACTCTCTGGAGTAACTGCAGTGCATCCCCAGTGGTGCCAAAGCACTCTCTGGACTCACTGCAGTGCATCCCCAGTGGTGCCAGTGCACTCTCTGGACTCACTTCACTGCATCCCCAGTGGTGCCAGTGCAATCTCTGCACTCACTGCACTGCATCCCCAGTGGTGCCAGTGCACTCTCTGGACTCACTGCACTGCATCCCCAGTGCTGCCAGTGCACTCTCTTGAGCCACTGCATTGCATCCCCCGTGGTGCAAGTGCACTCTCTGGACTCACTGCACTGCATCACCTGTGGTGCCAGTGCACTCTCTGGACTCACTGCAGTGCATCCTCAGTGCTGCCAGTGCACTCTCTGGACTCACTGCAGTGCATCCCCAGTGGTGCCAGTGCACTCTCTGGACTCACTGCAGGGCTTCCCCAGTGGTGCCAGTGCACTCTCTGGAGTCACTGCACTGCATCCCCAGTGGTGCCAGTGCACTCTCTGGACTCACTGCACTGCATCCCCAGTGGTGCCAGTGCACTCTCTTGACTCACTGCAGTGCATCCCCAGTGGTGCCAGTGCACTCTCTGGACTCACTGAAGTGCATTCTCAGTTGTGCCAGTGCACTCTCTGGACTCACTGCACTGCATCCCCAGTGGTGCCAGTACACTCACTGGACTGACTGCACTGCATCCCCAGTGGTGCCAGTGCACTCTCCGGACTCACTGCACTGCATCCCCAGTGGTGCCAGTGCACTCTCTGGACTCACTACACTCCATTCCCAGTGGTGCCAGTGTACTCTATGGATTCACTGCACTGCATCCCCAGTGGTGAGTGTCCACCCTCTGGACTCACTGCACTGCATTCCCAGTGGTGCCAGTGCACTCTCTGGACTCACTGCACTGCATCCCCAGTGGTGCCAGTGCACTCTCTGGACTCACTGCACTGCATTCCCAGTGGTGCCAGTGTACTCTATGGATTCACTGCACTGCATCCCCAGTGGTGAGTGTCCACGCTCTGGACTCACTGCACTGCATTCCCAGTGGTGCCAGTGCACTCTCTGGACTCACTGCTCTGCATTCCCAAGGTGCCAGTGCACTCTCTGGACTCACTGCACTGCATCCCCAGTGCTGCCAGTGCACTCTCTGGACTCACTGCTCTGCATTCCCAAGGTGCCAGTGCACTCTCTGGACTCACAGCACTGCATCCCCAGTGGTGCCAGTGCACTCTCTGGACTCACTGCACTGCATCCCCAGTGGTGCCAAAGCACTCTCTGGACTCCCGGCACCGCATCCCCAGTGGTGCCAGTGCACTCTCTGGACTCAATGCACTGCATCCCCAGTGGTGCCAGTACACTCACTGGACTCACTGCACTGCATCCCCTGTGGTGCCAGTGCACTCACTGGACTCACTAAACTGCATCCCCAGTGCTGCCAGTGCATTCACTGGACTCACTGTACTGCATCTCCAGTGGTGCCAGTGCACTCTCTGGGCTCACTGCAGTGCATTCTCAGTGGTGCCATAGCACTCTCTGGACTCACTGCAGTGCATCCCCAGTGGTGCCAGTGCACTCTCTGGACTCACTGAACTGCATCCCCAGTGGTGACAGTGCACTCTCTGGACTCACTGCACTGCATCCCCAGTGCTGCCAGTGCACTCTCTGGACTCACTGCACTGCATCCCCAGTGGTGCCACTGAACTCTCTGGACTCACTGCACTGCTTCCCCAGTGGTGCCAGTGCACTCTCTGGACTCACTGCACTGCATCCCCAGTGGTGCCAGTGCACTCACTGGACTCACTGCAGTGCATCCCCAGTGCTGCCAGTGCACTCTCTGGACTCACTGCACCGCATCCCCAGTGGTGCCAGTGCACTCTCTGGACTCACTGCAGTGCATCCCCAGTGGTGCCAGTGCACTCTCTGGACTCACTGCACTGCATCCCCAGTGGTTCCAGTCCACTCTCTGGACTCACTGCACTGCATCCCCAGTGGTGCTAGTGCTCTCTGTGGACTCACTGCACTGCACCCCCAGTGGTGCCAGTGCAGTCTCTGGAGTAACTGCAGTGCATCCCCAGTGGTGCCCGTGCACTCTCTGGACTCCCGGCACCGCATCCCCAGTGGTGCCAGTGCACTCTCTGGACTCACTGCAGTGCATAACCAGTGGTGCTAGTGCACTGTGTGAACTCACTGTACTGCATTCCCAGTGGTGCCAGTGCAATCTCTGCACTCACTGCACTGCATCCCCAGTGGTGCCAGTGCACTCTCTGCACTCACTGCACTGCATCCCCAGTGGTGCCAGTGCACTCTCTGGACTCACTGCACTGCATCCCCAGTGGTGATAGTGCACTCTCTGGACTCACTGCACTGAATCCCCATTAGTTCCAGTGCACTCTCTGGACTCACTGCAGTGCAACCCCAGTGGTGCCAGTGCACTCTCTGGACTCACTGCACTGCATACCCACTGCTGCCAGGGCACTCACTGGACTCACTGTACTGCATCACCAGTGGTGCCAGTGCACTCTCTGGACTCACTGCACTGCATCCCCAGTGGTGCCAGTGCACTCTCTGGACTCACTGCAGTGCATCCCCAGTGGTGCCAGTGCACTCTCTGGACTCACTGCACTGCATCCCCAGTGGTGCCAGTGTACTCACTGGACTCACTGCACGGCATTCCCCAGTGGTGCTAGTGAACTCTCTGGACTCACTGCAGTGCATCCCCAGTGGTGCCAGTGCACTCTCTGGACTCACTGAAGTGCATTCTCAGTGGTGCCAGTGCACTCTCTGGACTCACTGCAGTGCATCCCCAGTGGTGCCAGTACACTCTCTGGACTCACTGCAGTGCATCCCAAGTGGTGCCAGTGCACTCTCTGGACTCCCGGCACCGCATCCCCAGTGGTGCCAGTGCACTCTCTGGACTCACTGCACTGCATCCCCAGTGGTGCCAGTGCACTCTCTGGACTCACTGCACTGCAACCCCAGTGGTGCCAAAGCACTCTCTGGACTCCCGGCACCGCATCCCAGTGGTGCCAGTGCACTCTCTGGACTCAAGGCACTGCATCCCCAGTGGTGCCAGTGCACTCTCTGGACTCACTGCTGTGCATCCCCAGTGGTGCCAGTACACTCACTGGACTCACTGCACTGCATCCCCTGTGGTGCCAGTGCACTCACTGGACTCACTAAACTGCATCACCAGTGGTGCCAGTGCACTCTCTGGACTCACTGCACTGCATCCCCAGTGCTGCCAGTGCATTCACTGGACTCACTGTACTGCATCCCCAGTGGTGACAGTGCACTCTCTGGACTCACTGCACTGCATCCCCAGTGCTGCCAGTGCACTCTCTGGACTCACTGCACTGCATCCCCAGTGGTGCCACTGAACTCTCTGGACTCACTGCACTGCTTCCCCAGTGGTGCCAGTGCTCTCTCTGGACTCACTGCACGGCATCCCCAGTGGTGCCAGTGCACTCACTGGACTCACTGCAGTGCATCCCCAGTGGTGCCAGTGCACTCTCTGGACTCACTGCACCGCATCCCCAGTGGTGCCAGTGCACTCTCTGGAGTAACTGCAGTGCATCCCCAGTGGTGCCAAAGCACTCTCTGGACTCCCGGCACCGCATCCCCAGTGGTGCCAGTGCACTCTCTGGACTCACTGCAGTGCATCCCCAGTGGTGCCAGTGCACTCTCTGGACTCACTGCAGTGCATAACCAGTGGTGCTAGTGCACTGTGTGGACTCACTGTACTGCATCCCCAGTGCTGCCAGTGCAATCTCTGGACTCACTGCAGTGCATCCCCAGTGGTGCCAGTGCACTCTCTGCACTCACTGCACTGCATCCCCAGTGGTGCCAGTGCACTCTCTGGACTCACTGCACTGCATCCCCAGTGGTGACAGTGCACTCTCTGGACTCACTGCAGTGCATTCCCAGTGGTGCCAGTGCACTCTCTGGACTCACTGCACTGAATCTCCATTAGTTCCAGTGCACTCTCTGGACTCACTGCAGTGCAACCCCAGTGGTGCCAGTGCACTCTCTGGACTCACTGCACTGCATACCCAGTGCTGCCAGTGCACTCACTGGACTCACTGTACTGCATCACCAGTGGTGCCAGTGCACTCTCTGGACTCACTGCACTGCATCCCGAGTGGTGCCAGTGCACTCTCTGGACTCACTGCAGTGCATCCCCAGTGGTGCCAGTGAAGTCTCTGGACTCACTGCACTGCATCCCCAGTGGTGCCAGTGTACTCACTGGACTCACTGCACGGCATTCCCCAGTGGTGCTAGTGAACTCTCTGGACTCACTGCAGTGCATCCCCAGTGGTGCCAGTGCACTCTCTGGACTCACTGAAGTGCATTCTCAGTGGTGCCAGTGCACTCTCTGGACTCACTGCACTGCAGGCCCAGTGGTGCCAGTGCACTCTCTGGACTCACTGCACTGCATCCCCAGTGGTGCCAAAGCACTCTCTGGACTCCCGGCACCGCATCCCCAGTGATGGCAGTGCACTCTCTGGAGTAACTGCAGTGCATCCCCAGTGGTGCCAAAGCACTCTCTGGACTCCCGACACCGCATCCCCAGTGGTGCCAGTGCACTCTCTGGAGTAACTGCAGTGCATCCCCAGTGGTGCCAAAGCACTCTCTGGACTCACTGCAGTGCATCCCCAGTGGGGCCAGTGCACTCTCTGGACTCACTGCAGGGCATCCCCAGTGGAGCCAGTGCACTCTCTGGACTCACTAAACTGCATCCCCAGTGGTGCCAGTGCCATCTCTGCACTCACTGCACTGCATCCCCAGTGGTGCCAGTGCACTCTCTGGACTCACTGCACTGCATCCCCAGTGCTGCCAGTGCACTCTCTTGAGTCACTGCACTGCATCCCCCGTGGTGCAAGTGCACTCTCTGGACTCACTGCACTGCATCCCCAGTGGTGCCAGTGCACTCTCTGGACTCACTGCACTGCATCCCCAGTGCTGCCAGTGCACTCTCTGGACTCACTGCACTGCATCCCCAGTGGTGCCAGTGCACTCTCTGGACTCACTGCAGTGCATCCCCAGTGGTGCCAGTGCACTCTCTGGAGTCACTGCACTGCATCCCCAGTGGTGCCAGTGCACTCTCTGGACTCACTGCACTGCATCCCCAGTGGTGCCAAAGCACTCTCTGGACTCACTGAAGTGCATTCTCTGTTGTGCCAGTGCACTCTCTGGACTCACTGCACTGCATCCCCAGTGGTGCCAGTACACTCACTGGACTGACTGCACTGCATCCCCAGTGGTGCCAGTGCACTCTCTGGACTCACTGCACTGCATCCCAAGTGGTGCCAGTGCACTCTCTGGACTCACTGCACTGCATTCCCAGTGGTGCCAGTGTACTCTATGGATTCACTGCACTGCATCCCCAGTGGTGATTGTCCACGCTCTGGACTCACTGCACTGCATTCCCAGTGGTGCCAGTGCACTCTCTGGACTCACTGCTCTGCATTCCCAAGGTGCCAGTGCACTCTCTGAACTCACTGTACTGCATCCCCAGTGGTGCCAGTGCACTCTCTGGACTCACTGCACTGCATCCCCAGTGGTGCCAAAGCACTCTCTGGACTCCCGGGACCGCATCCCCAGTGGTGCCAGTGCACTCTCTGGACTCAATGCAGTGCATCCCCAGTGGTGCCAGTGCACTCTCTGGACTCACTGCACTGCAGACCCAGTGGTGCCAGTGCACTCTCTTGACTCACTGCACTGCATCCCCAGTGGTGCCAGAGCACTCTCTGGACTCACTGCACTGCATCCCCAGTGGTGCCAGTGCACTCTCTGGACTCACTGCACTTCATCCCCATTGGTGCCAGTGCACTCTCTGGACTCACTGCACTGCATCCCCAGTGGAGCCAGTGCACTCTCTGGACTCACTGCAGTGCATCCCCAGTGGTGCCATTGCACTCTCTGGACGCACTGCACTGCATCCCCAGTGGTGCCAGTGCACTCTCTGGACTCACTGCACTGCATCCCCAGTGGTGCCAGTGCACTCTCTGGACTCACTGCAGTGCATCCCCAGTGGTGCCAGTGCACTCTCTGGACTCACTGCACTGCATCCCCAGTGGTGCCATTGCACTCTCTGGACGCACTGCACTGCATCCCCAGTGGTGCCAGTGCACTCTCTGGACTCACAGCACTGCATCCCCTGTGGTGCAAGTGCACTCTCTGGACTCACTGCAGTACATCACCAGTGGTGCCAGTGCACTCTCTGGACTCACTGCAGTGCATCCCCAGTGGTGCCAGTGCACTCTCTGGACTCACTGCACTGCATCCCCAGTGGTGTCAGTGCACTCTCTGGACTCACTGCAGTGCATCCCCAGTGGTGCCAGTACACTCTCTGGACTCACTGCACTGCAGACCCAGTGGTGCCAGTGCACTCTCTGGACTCACTGTACTGCATCCCCAGTGGTGCCAGTGCACTCTCTGGACTCACTGCACTGCATCCCCAGTGGTGTCAGTGCACTCTCTGGACTCACTGCAGTGCATCCCCAGTGGTGCCAGTGCACTCTCTGGTGTCACTGCAGGGCATCCCCAGTGGAGCCAGTGCACTCTCTGGACTCACTGAAGTGCATTCTCAGTGGTGCCAGTGCAATCTCTGCACTCGCTGCACTGCATCCCCAGTGGTGCCAGTGCACTCTCTGGAGTCACTGCACTGCATCCCCCGTGGTGCAAGTGCACTCTCTGGACTCACCGAAGTGCATCCCCAGTGGTGCCAGTGCACTCTCTGGACTCACTGCAGTGCATCCCCAGTGGTGCCAGTGCACTCTCTGGACTCACTTCACTGCATCCCCAGTGGTGCCAGTGCACTCTGTGGACTCACTGCTGTGCATCCCCAGTGGTGCCAGTGCACTCTCTGGACTCACTGCAGTGCATCCCCAGTGGTGCCAGTGCACTCTCTGGACTCACTGCAGTGCATAACCAGTGGTGCTAGTGCACTGTGTGGACTCACTGTACTGCATTCCCAGTGGTGCCAGTGCAATCTCTGGACTCACTGCAGTGCATCCCCAGTGGTGCCAGTGCACTCTCTGGACTCACTGCAGTGCATCCCCAGTGGTGCCAGTGCACTCTCTGGACTCACTGCACTGCATCCCCAGTGGTGACAGTGCACTCTCTGGACTCACTGCAGTGCATTCCCAGTGGTGCCAGTGCACTCTCTGGACTCACTGCACTGAATCCCCATTAGTTCCAGTGCACTCTCTGGACTAACTGCAGTACAACCCCAGTGGTGCCAGTGCACTCTCTGGACTCACTGCACTGCATACCCACTGCTGCCAGTGCACTCACTGGACTCACTGTACTGCATCACCAGTGGTGCCAGTGCACTCTCTGGACTCACTGCACTGCATCCCCAGTGGTGCCAGTGCACTCTCTGGACTCACTGCAGTGCATCCCCAGTGGTGCCAGTGCACTCTCTGGACTCACTGCACTGCATCCCCACTGGTGCCAGTGTACTCACTGGACTCACTGCACGGCATTCCCCAGTGGTGCTAGTGAACTCTCTGGACTCACTGAAGTGCATTCTCAGTGGTGCCAGTGCACTCTCTGGACTCACTGCACTGCATCCCCAGTGGTGCCAGTGCACTCTCTGGACTCACTGCACTGCATCCCCAGTGGTGCCAAAGCACTCTCTGGACTCCCGGCACCGCATCCCCAGTGGTGCCAGTGCACTCTCTGGACTCACTGTACAGCATCCCCAGTGGTGCCTAAGCACTCTCTGGACTCCCGACTCCGCATCCCCAGTGGTGCCAGTGCACTCTCTGGAGTAACTGCAGTGCATCCCCAGTGGTGCCAAAGCACTCTCTGGACTCACTGCAGTGCATCCCCAGTGGTGCCAGTGCACTCTCTGGACTCACTTCACTGCATCCCCAGTGGTGCCAGTGCAATCTCTGCACTCACTGCACTGCATCCCCAGTGGTGCCAGTGCACTCTCTGGACTCACTGCACTGCATCCCCAGTGCTGCCAGTGCACTCTCTTGAGCCACTGCATTGCATCCCCCGTGGTGCAAGTGCACTCTCTGGACTCACTGCACTGCATCACCTGTGGTGCCAGTGCACTCTCTGGACTCACTGCAGTGCATCCTCAGTGCTGCCAGTGCACTCTCTGGACTCACTGCACTGCATCCCCAGTGGTGCCAGTGCACTCTCTGGACTCACTGCAGGGCTTCCCCAGTGGTGCCAGTGCACTCTCTGGACTCACTGCACTGCATCCCCAGTGGTGCCAGTGCACTCTCTGGACTCACTGCACTGCATCCCCAGTGGTGCCAGTGCACTCTCTTGACTCACTGCAGTGCATCCCCTGTGGTGCCAGTGCACTCTCTGGACTCACTGAAGTGCATTCTCAGTTGTGCCAGTGCACTCTCTGGACTCACTGCACTGCATCCCCAGTGGTGCCAGTACACTCACTGGACTGACTGCACTGCATCCCCAGTGGTGCCAGTGCACTCTCTGGACTCACTGCACTCCATTCCCAGTGGTGCCAGTGTACTCTATGGATTCACTGCACTGCATCCCCAGTGGTGAGTGTCCACGCTCTGGACTCACTGCACTGCATTCCCAGTGGTGCCAGTGCACTCTCTGGACTCACTGCTCTGCATTCCCAAGGTGCCAGTGCACTCTCTGGACTCACAGCACTGCATCCCCAGTGGTGCCAGTGCACTCTCTGGACTCACTGCACTGCATCCCCAGTGGTGCCAAAGCACTCTCTGGACTCCCGGCACCGCATCCCCAGTGGTGCCAGTGCACTCTCTGGACTCAATGCACTGCATCCCCAGTGGTGCCAGTACACTCACTGGACTCACTGCACTGCATCCCCTGTGGTGCCAGTGCACTCACTGGACTCACTAAACTGCATCCCCAGTGCTGCCAGTGCATTCACTGGACTCACTGTACTGCATCTCCAGTGGTGCCAGTGCACTCTCTGGGCTCACTGCAGTGCATTCTCAGTGGTGCCATAGCACTCTCTGGACTCACTGCAGTGCATCCCCAGTGGTGCCAGTGCACTCTCTGGACTCACTGAACTGCATCCCCAGTGGTGACAGTGCACTCTCTGGACTCACTGCACTGCATTCCCAGTGCTGCCAGTGCACTCTCTGGACTCACTGCACTGCATCCCCAGTGGTGCCACTGAACTCTCTGGACTCACTGCACTGCTTCCCCAGTGGTGCCAGTGCACTCTCTGGACTCACTGCACTGCATCCCCAGTGGTGCCAGTGCACTCACTGGACTCACTGCAGTGCATCCCCAGTGCTGCCAGTGCACTCTCTGGACTCACTGCACCGCATCCCCAGTGGTGCCAGTGCATTCTCTGGACTCACTGCAGTGCATCCCCAGTGGTGCCAGTGCACTCTCTGGACTCACTGCACTGCATCCCCAGTGGTTCCAGTCCACTCTCTGGACTCACTGCACTGCATCCCCAGTGGTGCTAGTGCTCTCTGTGGACTCACTGCACTGCACCCCCAGTGGTGACAGTGCAGTCTCTGGACTCACTGCAGTGCATCCCCAGTGGTGCCCGTGCACTCTCTGGACTCCCGGCACCGCATCCCCAGTGGTGCCAGTGCACTCTCTGGACTCACTGCAGTGCATAACCAGTTGTGCCAGTGCACTGTGTGGACTCACTGTACTGCATTCCCAGTGGTGCCAGTGCAATCTCTGGACTCACTGCAGTGCATCCCCAGTGGTGCCAGTGCACTCTCTGCACTCACTGCACTGCATCCCCAGTGGTGCCAGTGCACTCTCTGGACTCACTGCACTGCATCCCCAGTGGTGATAGTGCACTCTCTGGACTCACTGCACTGAATCCCCATTAGTTCCAGTGCACTCTCTGGACTCACTGCAGTGCAACCCCAGTGGTGCCAGTGCACTCTCTGGACTCACTGCACTGCATACCCACTGCTGCCAGTGCACTCACTGGACTCACTGTACTGCATCACCAGTGGTGCCAGTGCACTCTCTGGACTCACTGCACTGCATCCCCAGTGGTGCCAGTGCACTCTCTGGACTCACTGCAGTGCATCCCCAGTGGTGCCAGTGCACTCTCTGGACTCACTGCACTGCATCCCCAGTGGTGCCAGTGTACTCACTGGACTCACTGCACGGCATTCCCCAGTGGTGCTAGTGAACTCTCTGGACTCACTGCAGTGCATCCCCAGTGGTGCCAGTGCACTCTCTGGACTCACTGAAGTGCATTCTCAGTGGTGCCAGTGCACTCTCTGGACTCACTGCAGTGCATCCCCAGTGGTGCCAGTACACTCTCTGGACTCACTGCAGTGCATCCCAAGTGGTGCCAAAGCACTCTCTGGACTCCCGGCACCGCATCCCCAGTGGTGCCAGTGAACTCTCTGGAGTAACTGCAGTGCATCCCCAGTGGTGCCAAAGCACTCTCTGGACTCCCGACACCGCATCCACAGTGGTGCCAGTGCACTCTCTGGAGTAACTGCAGTGCATCCCCAGTGGTGCCAAAGCACTGTCTGGACTCACTGCAGTGCATCCCCAGTGGTGCCAGTGCACTCTCTGGACTCACTGCTGGGCATCCCCAGTGGAGCCAGTGCACTCTCTGGACTCACTTCACTGCATCCCCAGTGGTGCCAGTGCAATCTCTGCACTCACTGCACTGCATCCCCAGTGGTGCCAGTGCACTCTCTGGAGTCACTGCACTGCATCCCCAGTGCTGCCAGTGCACTCTCTTGAGCCACTGCACTGCATCCCCCGTGGTCAAGTGCACTCTCTGGACTCACTGCACTGCATCACCTGTGGTGCCAGTGCACTCTCTGGACTCACTGCAGTGCATCGCCAGTGCTGCCAGTGCACTCTCTGGACTCACTGCACTGCATCCCCAGTGGTGCCAGTACACTCTCTGGACTCACTGCAGGGCATCCCCAGTGGTGCCAGTGCACTCTCTGGAGTCACTGCACTGCATCCCAGTGGTGCCAGTGCACTCTCTTGACTCACTGCAGTGCATCCCCACTGGTGCCAGTGCACTCTCTGGACTCACTGAAGTGCATTCTCAGTTGTGCCAGTGCACTCTCTGGACTCACTGCACTGCATCCCCAGTGGTGCCAGTGCACTCACTGGACTCCCTGTACTGCATCCCCAGTGGTGCCAGTGCACTCTCTGGACTCACTGCACTGCATCACCAGTGGTGCCAGTGCACTTTCTGGACTCACTGCACTGCATTCCCAGTGGTGCCAGTGTACTCTATGGATTCACTGCACTGCATCCCCAGTGGTGAGTGTCCACGCTCTGGACTCACTGCACTGCATTCCCAGTGGTGCCAGTGCACTCTCTGGACTCACTGCTCTGCATTCCCAAGGTGCCAGTGCACTCTCTGGACTCACTGCACTGCATCCCCAGTGGTGCCAGTGCACTCTCTGGACTCACTGCACTGCATCCCCAGTGGTGCCAAAGCACTCTCTGGACTCCCGGCACCGCATCCCAGTGGTGCCAGTGCACTCTCTGGACTCACTGCACTGCATCCCCAGTGGTGCGAGTGCACTCTCTGGACTCAATGCACTGCATCCCCAGTGGTGCCAGTACACTCACTGGACTCACTGCACTGCATCCCCTGTGGTGCCAGTGCACTCACTGGACTCACTAAACTGCATCACCAGTGGTGCCAGTGCACTCTCTGGACTCACTGCACTGCATCCCCAGTGCTGCCAGTGCATTCACTGGACTCACTGTACTGCATCCCCAGTGGTGACAGTGCACTCTCTGGACTCACTGCACTGCATCCCCAGTGCTGCCAGTGCACTCTCTGGACTCACTGCACTGCATCCCCAGTGGTGCCACTGAACTCTCTGGACTCACTGCACTGCTTCCCCAGTGGTGCCAGTGCTCTCTCTGGACTCACTGCACGGCATCCCCAGTGGTGCCAGTGCACTTACTGGACTCACTGCAGTGCATCCCCAGTGGTGCCAGTGCACTCTCTGGACTCACTGCACCGCATCCCCAGTGGTGCCAGTGCACTCTCTGGACTCACTGCAGTGCATCCCCAGTGGTGCCAGTGCACTCTCTGGACTCACTGCACCGCATCCCCAGTGGTGCCAGTGCACTCTCTGGACTCACTGCAGTGCATCCCCAGTGGTGCCAGTGCACTCTCTGGACTCACTGCAGTGCATTCCCAGTGGTGCCAGTGCACTCTCTGGACTCACTGCACTGAATCTCCATTAGTTCCAGTGCACTCTCTGGACTCACTGCAGTGCAACCCCAGTGGTGCCAGTGCACTCTCTGGACTCACTGCACTGCATACCCACTGCTGCCAGTGCACTCACTGGACTCACTGTACTGCATCACCAGTGGTGCCAGTGCACTCTCTGGACTCACTGCACTGCATCCCGAGTGGTGCCAGTGCACTCTCTGGACTCACTGCACTGCATCCACAGTGGTGCCAGTGCACTCTCTGGACTCACTGCACTGCATCCCCAGTGGTGCCAGTGTACTCACTGGACTCACTGCACGGCATTCCCCAGTGGTGCTAGTGAACTCTCTGGACTCACTGCAGTGCATCCCCAGTGGTGCCAGTGCACTCTCTGGACTCACTGAAGTGCATTCTCAGTGGTGCCAGTGCACTCTCTGGACTCACTGCACTGCAGGCCCAGTGGTGCCAGTGCACTCTCTGGACTCACTGCACTGCATCCCCAGTGGTGCCAAAGCACTCTCTGGACTCCCGGCACCGCATCCCCAGTGATGGCAGTGCACTCTCTGGAGTAACTGCAGTGCATCCCCAGTGGTGCCAAAGCACTCTCTGGACTCACTGCAGTGCATCCCCAGTGGGGCCAGTGCACTCTCTGGACTCACTGCAGGGCATCCCCAGTGGAGCCAGTGCACTCTCTGGACTCACTAAACTGCATCCCCAGTGGTGCCAGTGCCATCTCTGCACTCACTGCACTGCATCCCCAGTGGTGCCAGTGCACTCTCTGGACTCACTGCACTGCATCCCCAGTGCTGCCAGTGCACTCTCTTGAGTCACTGCACTGCATCCCCCGTGGTGCAAGTGCACTCTCTGGACTCACTGCACTGCATCCCCAGTGGTGCCAGTGCACTCTCTGGACTCACTGCACTGCATCCCCAGTGCTGCCAGTGCACTCTCTGGACTCACTGCACTGCATCCCCAGTGGTGCCAGTGCACTCTCTGGACTCAATGCACTGCATCCCCAGTGGTGCCAGTGCACTCTCTGGAGTCACTGCACTGCATCCCCAGTGGTGCCAGTGCACTCTCTGGACTCACTGAAGTGCATTCTCAGTTGTGCCAGTGCACTCTCTGGACTCACTGCACTGCATCCCCAGTGGTGCCAGTACACTCTCTGGACTGACTGCACTGCATCCCCAGTGGTGCCAGTGCACTCTCTGGACTCACTGCACTGCATCCCAAGTGGTGCCAGTGCACTCTCTGGACTCACTGCACTGCATTCCCAGTGGTGCCAGTGTACTCTATGGATTCACTGCACTGCATCCCCAGTGGTGATTGTCCACGCTCTGGACTCACTGCACTGCATTCCCAGTGGTGCCAGTGCACTCTCTGGACTCACTGCTCTGCATCCCCAGTGCTGCCAGTGCACTCTCTGGACTCACTGCACTGCATCCCCAGTGGTGCCAGTGCACTCTCTGGACTCACTGCACTGCATCCCCAGTGGTGCCAAAGCACTCTCTGGACTCCCGGGACCGCATCCCCAGTGGTGCCAGTGCACTCTCTGGACTCAATGCAGTGCATCCCCAGTGGTGCCAGTGCACTCTCTGGACTCACTGCACTGCAGACCCAGTGGTGCCAGTGCACTCTCTTGACTCACTGCACTGCATCCCCAGTGGTGCCAGAGCACTCTCTGGACTCACTGCACTGCATCCCCAGTGGTGCCAGTGCACTCTCTGGACTCACTGCACTTCATCCCCATTGGTGCCAGTGCACTCTCTGGACTCACTGCACTGCATCCCCAGTGGAGCCAGTGCACTCTCTGGACTCACTGCAGTGCATCCCCAGTGGTGCCATTGCACTCTCTGGACGCACTGCACTGCATCCCCAGTGGTGCCAGTGCACTCTCTGGACTCACTGCACTGCATCCCCAGTGGTGCCAGTGCACTCTCTGGACTCACTGCAGTGCATCCCCAGTGGTGCCAGTGCACTCTCTGGACTCACTGCACTGCATCCCCAGTGGTGCCATTGCACTCTCTGGACTCACTGCACTGCATCCCCAGTGGTGCCAGTGCACTCTCTGGACTCACAGCACTGCATCCCCTTTGGTGCAAGTGCACTCTCTGGACTCACTGCAGTACATCACCAGTGGTGCCAGTGCACTCTCTGGACTCACTGCAGTGCATCCCCAGTGGTGCCAGTGCACTCTCTGGACTCACTGCACTGCATCCCCAGTGGTGTCAGTGCACTCTCTGGACTCACTGCAGTGCATCCCCAGTGGTGCCAGTACACTCTCTGGACTCACTGCACTGCAGACCCAGTGGTGCCAGTGCACTCTCTGGACTCACTGTACTGCATCCCCAGTGGTGCCAGTGCACTCTCTGGACTCACTGCACTGCATCCCCAGTGGTGTCAGTGCACTCTCTGGACTCACTGCAGTGCATCCCCAGTGGTGCCAGTGCACTCTCTGGTGTCACTGCAGGGCATCCCCAGTGGAGCCAGTGCACTCTCTGGACTCACTGAAGTGCATTCTCAGTGGTGCCAGTGCAATCTCTGCACTCGCTGCACTGCATCCCCAGTGGTGCCAGTGCACTCTCTGGAGTCACTGCACTGCATCCCCCGTGGTGCAAGTGCACTCTCTGGACTCACCGAAGTGCATCCCCAGTGGTGCCAGTGCACTCTCTGGACTCACTGCAGTGCATCCCCAGTGGTGCCAGTGCACTCTCTGGACTCACTTCACTGCATCCCCAGTGGTGCCAGTGCACTCTGTGGACTCACTGCTGTGCATCCCCAGTGGTGCCAGTGCACTCTCTGGACTCACTGCAGTGCATCCCCAGTGGTGCCAGGCACTCTGTGGACTCACTGCAGTGCAACCCCAGTGGTGCCAGTGCACTCTCTGGACTCACTGCAGTGCATCCCCACTGGTGGCAATGCACTCTCTGGACTCACTGCAGTGCATCCCCAGTGGTGGCAATGCACTCTCTGGACTCACTGCACTGCATCCCCAGTGGTGCCAGTGCAGTCTCTGCACTCACTGAAGTGCATCCCCAGTGCTGCCAGTGCACTCTCTGGACTCACTGCACTGCATCCCCAGTGGAGCCAATGCACTCTCTGGACTCACTGCACTGCATCCCCAGTGGAGCCAATGCACTCTCTGGACTCATTGCAGTGCATCCCCTGTGGTGCCAGTGCACTCTCTGGACTCACTGCAGTGCATCCCCAGTGGTGCCAGTGCAATCTCTGTACTCACTGCACCGCATCCCCAGTGGTGCCAGTGCACTCTCTGGACTCCCGGCGCTGCATCTCCAGTGGTGGCAGTGCACTCTCTGGACTCACTGCAGTGCATCCCCAGTGGTGGCAATGCACTCTCTGGACTCACTGCACTGCATCCCCAGTGGTGCCAGTGCAGTCTCTGCACTCACTGAAGTGCATCCCCAGTGGTGCCAGTGCACTCTCTGGACTCACTGCACTGCATCCCCAGTGGAGCCAATGCACTCTCTGGACTCACTGCACTGCATCCCCAGTGAAGCCAGTGCACTCTCTGGACTCACTGTACTGCATCCCCAGTGGTGCCAGTGCACTCTCTGGACTCACTGCAGTGCATCCCCAGTGGTGCCAGTGCAATCTCTGTACTCACTGCACCGCATCCCCAGTGGTGCCAGTGCACTCTCTGGACTCCCGGCGCTGCATCTCCAGTGGTGGCAGTGCACTCTCTGGACTCACTGCAGTGCATCCCCAGTGTTGCCTGTGCACTCTCTGGACTCACTGCAGTGCATCCCCAGTGGTGCCAAAGCACTAACTGGACTCCCGGTACCGCATCCCCAGTGGTGCCAGTGCACTCTCTGGACTCACTGCAGTGAATCCCCAGTGGTACCAGTGCACTCTCTGGAGTCACTGCAGTGCATCCCCAGTGGTGCCAATGCACTCTCTGGACCTCCGGCACTGCATCCCCAGTGGTGCCAGTGCAATCTCTGCACTCACTGCACTGCATCCCCAGTGGTGCCAGTGCACTCTCTGGACTCACTGCACTGCATCCCCAGTGCTGCCAGTGCACTCTCTTGAGCCACTGCATTGCATCCCCCGTGGTGCAAGTGCACTCTCTGGACTCACTGCACTGCATCACCTGTGGTGCCAGTGCACTCTCTGGACTCACTGCAGTGCATCCTCAGTGCTGCCAGTGCACTCTCTGGACTCACTGCACTGCATCCCCAGTGGTGCCAGTGCACTCTCTGGACTCACTGCAGGGCTTCCCCAGTGGTGCCAGTGCACTCTCTGGACTCACTGCACTGCATCCCCAGTGGTGCCAGTGCACTCTCTGGACTCACTGCACTGCATCCCCAGTGGTGCCAGTGCACTCTCTTGACTCACTGCAGTGCATCCCCTGTGGTGCCAGTGCACTCTCTGGACTCACTGAAGTGCATTCTCAGTTGTGCCAGTGCACTCTCTGGACTCACTGCACTGCATCCCCAGTGGTGCCAGTACACTCACTGGACTGACTGCACTGCATCCCCAGTGGTGCCAGTGCACTCTCTGGACTCACTGCACTCCATTCCCAGTGGTGCCAGTGTACTCTATGGATTCACTGCACTGCATCCCCAGTGGTGAGTGTCCACGCTCTGGACTCACTGCACTGCATTCCCAGTGGTGCCAGTGCACTCTCTGGACTCACTGCTCTGCATTCCCAAGGTGCCAGTGCACTCTCTGGACTCACAGCACTGCATCCCCAGTGGTGCCAGTGCACTCTCTGGACTCACTGCACTGCATCCCCAGTGGTGCCAAAGCACTCTCTGGACTCCCGGCACCGCATCCCCAGTGGTGCCAGTGCACTCTCTGGACTCAATGCACTGCATCCCCAGTGGTGCCAGTACACTCACTGGACTCACTGCACTGCATCCCCTGTGGTGCCAGTGCACTCTGTGGACTCACTAAACTGCATCCCCAGTGCTGCCAGTGCATTCACTGGACTCACTGTACTACATCTCCAGTGGTGCCAGTGCACTCTCTGGGCTCACTGCAGTGCATTCTCAGTGGTGCCATAGCACTCTCTGGACTCACTGCAGTGCATCCCCAGTGGTGCCAGTGCACTCTCTGGACTCACTGAACTGCATCCCCAGTGGTGACAGTGCACTCTCTGGACTCACTGCACTGCATTCCCAGTGCTGCCAGTGCACTCTCTGGACTCACTGCACTGCATCCCCAGTGGTGCCACTGAACTCTCTGGACTCACTGCACTGCTTCCCCAGTGGTGCCAGTGCACTCTCTGGACTCACTGCACTGCATCCCCAGTGGTGCCAGTGCACTCACTGGACTCACTGCAGTGCATCCCCAGTGCTGCCAGTGCACTCTCTGGACTCACTGCACCGCATCCCCAGTGGTGCCAGTGCATTCTCTGGACTCACTGCAGTGCATCCCCAGTGGTGCCAGTGCACTCTCTGGACTCACTGCACTGCATCCCCAGTGGTTCCAGTCCACTCTCTGGACTCACTGCACTGCATCCCCAGTGGTGCTAGTGCTCTCTGTGGACTCACTGCACTGCACCCCCAGTGGTGACAGTGCAGTCTCTGGACTCACTGCAGTGCATCCCCAGTGGTGCCCGTGCACTCTCTGGACTCCCGGCACCGCATCCCCAGTGGTGCCAGTGCACTCTCTGGACTCACTGCAGTGCATAACCAGTGGTGCTAGTGCACTGTGTGGACTCACTGTACTGCATTCCCAGTGGTGCCAGTGCAATCTCTGGACTCACTGCAGTGCATCCCCAGTGGTGCCAGTGCACTCTCTGCACTCACTGCACTGCATCCCCAGTGGTGCCAGTGCACTCTCTGGACTCACTGCACTGCATCCCCAGTGGTGATAGTGCACTCTCTGGACTCACTGCACTGAATCCCCATTAGTTCCAGTGCACTCTCTGGACTCACTGCAGTGCAACCCCAGTGGTGCCAGTGCACTCTCTGGACTCACTGCACTGCATACCCACTGCTGCCAGTGCACTCACTGGACTCACTGTACTGCATCACCAGTGGTGCCAGTGCACTCTCTGGACTCACTGCACTGCATCCCCAGTGGTGCCAGTGCACTCTCTGGACTCACTGCAGTGCATCCCCAGTGGTGCCAGTGCACTCTCTGGACTCACTGCACTGCATCCCCAGTGGTGCCAGTGTACTCACTGGACTCACTGCACGGCATTCCCCAGTGGTGCTAGTGAACTCTCTGGACTCACTGCAGTGCATCCCCAGTGGTGCCAGTGCACTCTCTGGACTCACTGAAGTGCATTCTCAGTGGTGCCAGTGCACTCTCTGGACTCACTGCAGTGCATCCCCAGTGGTGCCAGTACACTCTCTGGACTCACTGCAGTGCATCCCAAGTGGTGCCAAAGCACTCTCTGGACTCCCGGCACCGCATCCCCAGTGGTGCCAGTGAACTCTCTGGAGTAACTGCAGTGCATCCCCAGTGGTGCCAAAGCACTCTCTGGACTCCCGACACCGCATCCACAGTGGTGCCAGTGCACTCTCTGGAGTAACTGCAGTGCATCCCCAGTGGTGCCAAAGCACTGTCTGGACTCACTGCAGTGCATCCCCAGTGGTGCCAGTGCACTCTCTGGACTCACTGCTGGGCATCCCCAGTGGAGCCAGTGCACTCTCTGGACTCACTTCACTGCATCCCCAGTGGTGCCAGTGCAATCTCTGCACTCACTGCACTGCATCCCCAGTGGTGCCAGTGCACTCTCTGGAGTCACTGCACTGCATCCCCAGTGCTGCCAGTGCACTCTCTTGAGCCACTGCACTGCATCCCCCGTGGTCAAGTGCACTCTCTGGACTCACTGCACTGCATCACCTGTGGTGCCAGTGCACTCTCTGGACTCACTGCAGTGCATCGCCAGTGCTGCCAGTGCACTCTCTGGACTCACTGCACTGCATCCCCAGTGGTGCCAGTACACTCTCTGGACTCACTGCAGGGCATCCCCAGTGGTGCCAGTGCACTCTCTGGAGTCACTGCACTGCATCCCAGTGGTGCCAGTGCACTCTCTTGACTCACTGCAGTGCATCCCCACTGGTGCCAGTGCACTCTCTGGACTCACTGAAGTGCATTCTCAGTTGTGCCAGTGCACTCTCTGGACTCACTGCACTGCATCCCCAGTGGTGCCAGTGCACTCACTGGACTCCCTGTACTGCATCCCCAGTGGTGCCAGTGCACTCTCTGGACTCACTGCACTGCATCACCAGTGGTGCCAGTGCACTTTCTGGACTCACTGCACTGCATTCCCAGTGGTGCCAGTGTACTCTATGGATTCACTGCACTGCATCCCCAGTGGTGAGTGTCCACGCTCTGGACTCACTGCACTGCATTCCCAGTGGTGCCAGTGCACTCTCTGGACTCACTGCTCTGCATTCCCAAGGTGCCAGTGCACTCTCTGGACTCACTGCACTGCATCCCCAGTGGTGCCAGTGCACTCTCTGGACTCACTGCACTGCATCCCCAGTGGTGCCAAAGCACTCTCTGGACTCCCGGCACCGCATCCCAGTGGTGCCAGTGCACTCTCTGGACTCACTGCACTGCATCCCCAGTGGTGCGAGTGCACTCTCTGGACTCAATGCACTGCATCCCCAGTGGTGCCAGTACACTCACTGGACTCACTGCACTGCATCCCCTGTGGTGCCAGTGCACTCACTGGACTCACTAAACTGCATCACCAGTGGTGCCAGTGCACTCTCTGGACTCACTGCACTGCATCCCCAGTGCTGCCAGTGCATTCACTGGACTCACTGTACTGCATCCCCAGTGGTGACAGTGCACTCTCTGGACTCACTGCACTGCATCCCCAGTGCTGCCAGTGCACTCTCTGGACTCACTGCACTGCATCCCCAGTGGTGCCACTGAACTCTCTGGACTCACTGCACTGCTTCCCCAGTGGTGCCAGTGCTCTCTCTGGACTCACTGCACGGCATCCCCAGTGGTGCCAGTGCACTTACTGGACTCACTGCAGTGCATCCCCAGTGGTGCCAGTGCACTCTCTGGACTCACTGCACCGCATCCCCAGTGGTGCCAGTGCACTCTCTGGACTCACTGCAGTGCATCCCCAGTGGTGCCAGTGCACTCTCTGGACTCACTGCACCGCATCCCCAGTGGTGCCAGTGCACTCTCTGGACTCACTGCAGTGCATCCCCAGTGGTGCCAGTGCACTCTCTGGACTCACTGCAGTGCATTCCCAGTGGTGCCAGTGCACTCTCTGGACTCACTGCACTGAATCTCCATTAGTTCCAGTGCACTCTCTGGACTCACTGCAGTGCAACCCCAGTGGTGCCAGTGCACTCTCTGGACTCACTGCACTGCATACCCACTGCTGCCAGTGCACTCACTGGACTCACTGTACTGCATCACCAGTGGTGCCAGTGCACTCTCTGGACTCACTGCACTGCATCCCGAGTGGTGCCAGTGCACTCTCTGGACTCACTGCACTGCATCCACAGTGGTGCCAGTGCACTCTCTGGACTCACTGCACTGCATCCCCAGTGGTGCCAGTGTACTCACTGGACTCACTGCACGGCATTCCCCAGTGGTGCTAGTGAACTCTCTGGACTCACTGCAGTGCATCCCCAGTGGTGCCAGTGCACTCTCTGGACTCACTGAAGTGCATTCTCAGTGGTGCCAGTGCACTCTCTGGACTCACTGCACTGCAGGCCCAGTGGTGCCAGTGCACTCTCTGGACTCACTGCACTGCATCCCCAGTGGTGCCAAAGCACTCTCTGGACTCCCGGCACCGCATCCCCAGTGATGGCAGTGCACTCTCTGGAGTAACTGCAGTGCATCCCCAGTGGTGCCAAAGCACTCTCTGGACTCACTGCAGTGCATCCCCAGTGGGGCCAGTGCACTCTCTGGACTCACTGCAGGGCATCCCCAGTGGAGCCAGTGCACTCTCTGGACTCACTAAACTGCATCCCCAGTGGTGCCAGTGCCATCTCTGCACTCACTGCACTGCATCCCCAGTGGTGCCAGTGCACTCTCTGGACTCACTGCACTGCATCCCCAGTGCTGCCAGTGCACTCTCTTGAGTCACTGCACTGCATCCCCCGTGGTGCAAGTGCACTCTCTGGACTCACTGCACTGCATCCCCAGTGGTGCCAGTGCACTCTCTGGACTCACTGCACTGCATCCCCAGTGCTGCCAGTGCACTCTCTGGACTCACTGCACTGCATCCCCAGTGGTGCCAGTGCACTCTCTGGACTCACTGCAGTGCATCCCCAGTGGTGCCAGTGCACTCTCTGGAGTCACTGCACTGCATCCCCAGTGGTGCCAGTGCACTCTCTGGACTCACTGAAGTGCATTCTCAGTTGTGCCAGTGCACTCTCTGGACTCACTGCACTGCATCCCCAGTGGTGCCAGTACACTCTCTGGACTGACTGCACTGCATCCCCAGTGGTGCCAGTGCACTCTCTGGACTCACTGCACTGCATCCCAAGTGGTGCCAGTGCACTCTCTGGACTCACTGCACTGCATTCCCAGTGGTGCCAGTGTACTCTATGGATTCACTGCACTGCATCCCCAGTGGTGATTGTCCACGCTCTGGACTCACTGCACTGCATTCCCAGTGGTGCCAGTGCACTCTCTGGACTCACTGCTCTGCATCCCCAGTGCTGCCAGTGCACTCTCTGGACTCACTGCACTGCATCCCCAGTGGTGCCAGTGCACTCTCTGGACTCACTGCACTGCATCCCCAGTGGTGCCAAAGCACTCTCTGGACTCCCGGGACCGCATCCCCAGTGGTGCCAGTGCACTCTCTGGACTCAATGCACTGCATCCCCAGTGGTGCCAGTGCACTCTCTGGACTCACTGCACTGCAGACCCAGTGGTGCCAGTGCACTCTCTTGACTCACTGCACTGCATCCCCAGTGGTGCCAGAGCACTCTCTGGACTCACTGCACTGCATCCCCAGTGGTGCCAGTGCACTCTCTGGACTCACTGCACTTCATCCCCATTGGTGCCAGTGCACTCTCTGGACTCACTGCACTGCATCCCCAGTGGAGCCAGTGCACTCTCTGGACTCACTGCAGTGCATCCCCAGTGGTGCCATTGCACTCTCTGGACGCACTGCACTGCATCCCCAGTGGTGCCAGTGCACTCTCTGGACTCACTGCACTGCATCCCCAGTGGTGCCAGTGCACTCTCTGGACTCACTGCAGTGCATCCCCAGTGGTGCCAGTGCACTCTCTGGACTCACTGCACTGCATCCCCAGTGGTGCCATTGCACTCTCTGGACTCACTGCACTGCATCCCCAGTGGTGCCAGTGCACTCTCTGGACTCACAGCACTGCATCCCCTTTGGTGCAAGTGCACTCTCTGGACTCACTGCAGTACATCACCAGTGGTGCCAGTGCACTCTCTGGACTCACTGCAGTGCATCCCCAGTGGTGCCAGTGCACTCTCTGGACTCACTGCACTGCATCCCCAGTGGTGCCAGTGCACTCTCTGGACTCACTGCACTGCAGACCCAGTGGTGCCAGTGCACTCTCTGGACTCACTGCACTGCATCCCCAGTGGTGTCAGTGCACTCTCTGGACTCACTGCAGTGCATCCCCAGTGGTGCCAGTGCACTCTCTGGTGTCACTGCAGGGCATCCCCAGTGGAGCCAGTGCACTCTCTGGACTCACTGAAGTGCATTCTCAGTGGTGCCAGTGCAATCTCTGCACTCGCTGCACTGCATCCCCAGTGGTGCCAGTGCACTCTCTGGAGTCACTGCACTGCATCCCCCGTGGTGCAAGTGCACTCTCTGGACTCACCGAAGTGCATCCCCAGTGGTGCCAGTGCACTCTCTGGACTCACTGCAGTGCATCCCCAGTGGTGCCAGTGCACTCTCTGGACTCACTTCACTGCATCCCCAGTGGTGCCAGTGCACTCTGTGGACTCACTGCTGTGCATCCCCAGTGGTGCCAGTGCACTCTCTGGACTCACTGCAGTGCATCCCCAGTGGTGCCAGGCACTCTGTGGACTCACTGCAGTGCAACCCCAGTGGTGCCAGTGCACTCTCTGGACTCACTGCAGTGCATCCCCACTGGTGGCAATGCACTCTCTGGACTCACTGCACCGCATCCCCAGTGGTGGCAATGCACTCTCTGGACTCACTGCACTGCATCCCCAGTGGTGCCAGTGCAGTCTCTGCACTCACTGAAGTGCATCCCCAGTGCTGCCAGTGCACTCTCTGGACTCACTGCACTGCATCCCCAGTGGAGCCAATGCACTCTCTGGACTCACTGCACTGCATCCCCAGTGGAGCCAATGCACTCTCTGGACTCATTGCAGTGCATCCCCTGTGGTGCCAGTGCACTCTCTGGACTCACTGCAGTGCATCCCCAGTGGTGCCAGTGCAATCTCTGTACTCACTGCACCGCATCCCCAGTGGTGCCAGTGCACTCTCTGGACTCCCGGCGCTGCATCTCCAGTGGTGGCAGTGCACTCTCTGGACTCACTGCAGTGCATCCCCAGTGGTGGCAATGCACTCTCTGGACTCACTGCACTGCATCCCCAGTGGTGCCAGTGCAGTCTCTGCACTCACTGAAGTGCATCCCCAGTGGTGCCAGTGCACTCTCTGGACTCACTGCACTGCATCCCCAGTGGAGCCAATGCACTCTCTGGACTCACTGCACTGCATCCCCAGTGAAGCCAGTGCACTCTCTGGACTCACTGTACTGCATCCCCAGTGGTGCCAGTGCACTCTCTGGACTCACTGCAGTGCATCCCCAGTGGTGCCAGTGCAATCTCTGTACTCACTGCACCGCATCCCCAGTGGTGCCAGTGCACTCTCTGGACTCCCGGCGCTGCATCTCCAGTGGTGGCAGTGCACTCTCTGGACTCACTGCAGTGCATCCCCAGTGTTGCCTGTGCACTCTCTGGACTCACTGCAGTGCATCCCCAGTGGTGCCAAAGCACTAACTGGACTCCCGGCACCGCATCCCCAGTGGTGCCAGTGCACTCTCTGGACTCACTGCAGTGAATCCCCAGTGGTACCAGTGCACTCTCTGGAGTCACTGCAGTGCATCCCCAGTGGTGCCAATGCACTCTCTGGACCTCCGGCACTGCATCCCCAGTGGTGCCAGTGCACTCTCTGGACTCGCGGCACTGCATCCCAAGTGGTGCCAGTGCACTCTCTCGAGTCACTGCACTACATCCCCAGTTGTGCCAGTGCACTCACTGGACTCACTGTACTGCATCATCAGTGGAGCCAGTGCACTCTCTGGGCTCACTGCACGGCATCCCCAGTGGTGCCAGTGCACTCTCTGGACTCACTGCACTGCATCCCCAGTGGTGCCAGTGCACTCACTGGACTCCCTGTACTGCATCCCCAGTGGTGCCAGTGCACTCACTGGACTCACTGCACTGCATCCCCAGTACTGCCAGTGCATTCACTGGACTCACTGTACTGCATCACCAGTGGTGCCAGTGCACTGTGTGGACTCACTGCACTGCATCACCAGTGGTGCCATTGCACTCACTGGATTCACTGCACTGCATCCCCAGTGGTGCTAGTGCAGTCTCTGGACTCACTGCAGTGCATCCCCAGTGGTGCCAGTGCACTCTCTGGACTCACTGAAGTGCATTCTCAGTGGTACCAGTGCACTCTCTGGAGTCACTGCAGTGCATCCCCAGTGGTGCCAGTGCACTCACTGGACTCACTGCAGTGCATCCCCAGTGGCGCCAGTGCACTCTCTGCACTCACTGCACTGCATCCCCAGTGGTGCCAGTGCTATCCCTGGACTCACTGCAGTGCATCCCCAGTGGTGCCAGTGCACTCTCTGGACTCACTGCAGGGCATCCCCAGTGGTGCCAGTGCACTCTCTGGACTCACTGCAGTGCATCCCCATTAGTGCCAGTGCACTCTCTGCGCTCACTGCAGTGCATCCCCAGTGGTGCCAGTGCTCTCTCTGGACTCACTGCACTGCATCCCCAGTGGTGCCAAAGCACTCTCTGGACTCCCGGCACCGCATCCCAGTGGTGCCAGTGCACTCTCTGGACTCACTGCACTGCATCCCCAGTGGTGCGAGTGCACTCTCTGGACTCACTGCTGTGCATCCCCAGTGGTGCCAGTACACTCACTGGACTCACTGCACTGCATCCCCTGTGGTGCCAGTGCACTCTCTGGACTCACTGCACTGCATCCCCAGTGCTGGCAGTGCATTCACTGGACTCACTGTACTGCATCCCCAGTGGTGACAGTGCACTCTCTGGACTCACTGCACTGCATCCCCAGTGCTGCCAGTGCACTCTCTGGACTCACTGCACTGCATCCCCAGTGGTGCCACTGAACTCTCTGGACTCACTGCACTGCTTCCCCAGTGGTGCCAGTGCTCTCTCTGGACTCACTGCACGGCATCCCCAGTGGTGCCAGTGCACTCACTGGACTCACTGCAGTGCATCCCCAGTGGTGCCAGTGCACTCTCTGGACTCACTGCACCGCATCCCCAGTGGTGCCAGTGCACTCTCTGGACTCACTGCAGTGCATCCCCAGTGGTGCCAGTGCACTCTCTGGACTCACTGCACCGCATCCCCAGTGGTGCCAGTGCACTCTCTGGACTCACTGCAGTGCATCCCCAGTGGTGCCAGTGCACTCTCTGGACTCACTGCAGTGCATTCCCAGTAGTGCCAGTGCACTCTCTGGACTCACTGCACTGAATCTCCGTTAGTTCCAGTGCACTCTCTGGACTCACTGCAGTGCAACCCCAGTGGTGGCAGTGCACTCTCTGGACTCACTGCACTGCATGCCCACTGCTGCCAGTGCACTCACTGGACTCACTGTACTGCATCACCAGTGGTGCCAGTGCACTCTCTGGACTCACTGCACTGCATCCCGAGTGGTGCCAGTGCACTCTCTGGACTCACTGCACTGCATCCACAGTGGTGCCAGTGCACTCTCTGGACTCACTGCACTGCATCCCCAGTGGTGCCAGTGTACTCACTGGACTCACTGCACGGCATTCCCCAGTGGTGCTAGTGAACTCTCTGGACT
This sequence comes from Anser brachyrhynchus, assembly GCF_964034855.1. Classification (NCBI taxonomy): domain Eukaryota; kingdom Metazoa; phylum Chordata; class Aves; order Anseriformes; family Anatidae; genus Anser; species Anser brachyrhynchus. Next base: position 77,875,710 of record NC_137694.1, read on the forward strand.
CACTGCAGTGCATCCCCAGTGGTGCCAGTGCACTCTCTGGACTCACTGAAGTGCATTCTCAGTGGTGCCAGTGCACTCTCTGGACTCACTGCACTGCAGGCCCAGTGGTGCCAGTGCACTCTCTGGACTCACTGCACTGCATCCCCAGTGGTGCCAAAGCACTCTCTGGACTCCCGGCACCGCATCCCCAGTGATGGCAGTGCACTCTCTGGAGTAACTGCAGTGCATCCCCAGTGGTGCCAAAGCACTCTCTGGACTCACTGCAGTGCATCCCCAGTGGGGCCAGTGCACTCTCTGGACTCACTGCAGGGCATCCCCAGTGGAGCCAGTGCACTCTCTGGACTCACTAAACTGCATCCCCAGTGGTGCCAGTGCCATCTCTGCACTCACTGCACTGCATCCCCAGTGGTGCCAGTGCACTCTCTGGACTCACTGCACTGCATCCCCAGTGCTGCCAGTGCACTCTCTTGAGTCACTGCACTGCATCCCCCGTGGTGCAAGTGCACTCTCTGGACTCACTGCACTGCATCCCCAGTGGTGCCAGTGCACTCTCTGGACTCACTGCACTGCATCCCCAGTGCTGCCAGTGCACTCTCTGGACTCACTGCACTGCATCCCCAGTGGTGCCAGTGCACTCTCTGGACTCACTGCAGTGCATCCCCAGTGGTGCCAGTGCACTCTCTGGAGTCACTGCACTGCATCCCCAGTGGTGCCAGTGCACTCTCTGGACTCACTGCACTGCATCCCCAGTGGTGCCAGTGCACTCTCTGGACTCACTGAAGTGCATTCTCAGTTGTGCCAGTGCACTCTCTGGACTCACTGCACTGCATCCCCAGTGGTGCCAGTACACTCACTGGACTGACTGCACTGCATCCCCAGTGGTGCCAGTGCACTCTCTGGACTCACTGCACTGCATCCCAAGTGGTGCCAGTGCACTCTCTGGACTCACTGCACTGCATTCCCAGTGGTGCCAGTGTACTCTATGGATTCACTGCACTGCATCCCCAGTGGTGATTGTCCACGCTCTGGACTCACTGCACTGCATCCCCAGTGGAGCCAGTGCACTCTCTGGACTCACTAAACTGCATCCCCAGTGGTGCCAGTGCACTCTCTGGACTCACTGCACTGCATCCCCAGTGGTGCCAGTGCACTCTCTGGACTCACTGAAGTGCATTCTCAGTTGTGCCAGTGCACTCTCTGGACTCACTGCACTGCATCCCCAGTGGTGCCAGTACACTCACTGGACTGACTGCACTGCATCCCCAGTGGTGCCAGTGCACTCTCTGGACTCACTGCTCTGCATCCCCAGTGCTGCCAGTGCACTCTCTGGACTCACTGCACTGCATCCCCAGTGGTGCCAGTGCACTCTCTGGACTCACTGCACTGCATCCCCAGTGGTGCCAAAGCACTCTCTGGACTCCCGGGACCGCATCCCCAGTGGTGCCAGTGCACTCTCTGGACTCAATGCAGTGCATCCCCAGTGGTGCCAGTGCACTCTCTGGACTCACTGCACTGCAGACCCAGTGGTGCAAGTGCACTCTCTTGACTCACTGCACTGCATCCCCAGTGGTGCCAGAGCACTCTCTGGACTCACTGCACTGCATCCCCAGTGGTGCCAGTGCACTCTCTGGACTCACTGCACTTCATCCCCATTGGTGCCAGTGCACTCTCTGGACTCACTGCACTGCATCCCCAGTGGAGCCAGTGCACTCTCTGGACTCACTGCAGTGCATCCCCAGTGGTGCCATTGCACTCTCTGGACGCACTGCACTGCATCCCCAGTGGTGCCAGTGCACTCTCTGGACTCACTGCACTGCATCCCCAGTGGTGCCAGTGCACTCTCTGGACTCACTGCAGTGCATCCCCAGTGGTGCCAGTGCACTCTCTGGACTCACTGCACTGCATCCCCAGTGGTGCCATTGCACTCTCTGGACTCACTGCACTGCATCCCCAGTGGTGCCAGTGCACTCTCTGGACTCACAGCACTGCATCCCCTGTGGTGCAAGTGCACTCTCTGGACTCACTGCAGTACATCACCAGTGGTGCCAGTGCACTCTCTGGACTCACTGCAGTGCATCCCCAGTGGTGCCAGTGCACTCTCTGGACTCACTGCACTGCATCCCCAGTGGTGTCAGTGCACTCTCTGGACTCACTGCAGTGCATCCCCAGTGGTGCCAGTGCACTCTCTGGACTCACTGCACTGCAGACCCAGTGGTGCCAGTGCACTCTCTGGACTCACTGTACTGCATCCCCAGTGGTGCCAGTGCACTCTCTGGACTCACTGCACTGCATCCCCAGTGGTGTCAGTGCACTCTCTGGACTCACTGCAGTGCATCCCCAGTGGTGCCAGTGCACTCTCTGGTGTCACTGCAGGGCATCCCCAGTGGAGCCAGTGCACTCTCTGGACTCACTGAAGTGCATTCTCAGTGGTGCCAGTGCAATCTCTGCACTCGCTGCACTGCATCCCCAGTGGTGCCAGTGCACTCTCTGGAGTCACTGCACTGCATCCCCCGTGGTGCAAGTGCACTCTCTGGACTCACCGAAGTGCATCCCCAGTGGTGCCAGTGCACTCTCTGGACTCACTGCAGTGCATCCCCAGTGGTGCCAGTGCACTCTCTGGACTCACTTCACTGCATCCCCAGTGGTGCCAGTGCACTCTGTGGACTCACTGCTGTGCATCCCCAGTGGTGCCAGTGCACTCTCTGGACTCACTGCAGTGCATCCCCAGTGGTGCCAGGCACTCTGTGGACTCACTGCACTGCATCCCCAGTGGTGCCAGTGCACTCTCTGGACTCACTGCAGTGCATCCCCACTGGTGCCAATGCACTCTCTGGACTCACTGCAGTGCATCCCCAGTGGTGGCAATGCACTCTCTGGACTCACTGCACTGCATCCCCAGTGGTGCCAGTGCAGTCTCTGCACTCACTGAAGTGCATCCCCAGTGGTGCCAGTGCACTCTCTGGACTCACTGCACTGCATCCCCAGTGGAGCCAACGCACTCTCTGGACTCACTGCACTGCATCCCCAGTGGAGCCAATGCACTCTCTGGACTCATTGCAGTGCATCCCCTGTGGTGCCAGTGCACTCTCTGGACTCACTGCAGTGCATCCCCAGTGATGCCAGTGCACTCTCTGGACTCACTGTACTGCATCCCCAGTGGTGCCAGTGCACTCTCTGGACTCACTGCAGTGCATCCCCAGTGGTGCCAGTGCAATCTCTGTACTCACTGCACCGCATCCCCAGTGGTGCCAGTGCACTCTCTGGACTCCCGGCGCTGCATCTCCAGTGGTGGCAGTGCACTCTCTGGACTCACTGCAGTGCATCCCCAGTGTTGCCTGTGCACTCTCTGGACTCACTGCAGTGAATCCCCAGTGGTACCAGTGCACTCTCTGGAGTCACTGCAGTGCATCCCCAGTGGTGCCAATGCACTCTCTGGACCTCCGGCACCGCATCCGCAGTGGTGCCAGTGCACTCTCTGGACTCACTGCAGTGAATCCCCAGTGGTACCAGTGCACTCTCTGGAGTCACTGCAGTGCATCCCCAGTGGTGCCAAAGCACTAACTGGACTCCCGGCACCGCATCCCCAGTGGTGCCAGTGCACTCTCTGGACTCACTGCAGTGAATCCCCAGTGGTACCAGTGCACTCTCTGGAGTCACTGCAGTGCATCCCCAGTGGTGCCAATGCACTCTCTGGACCTCCGGCACCGCATCCGCAGTGGTGCCAGTGCACTCTCTGGACTCGCGGCACTGCATCCCAAGTGGTGCCAGTGCACTCTCTCGAGTCACTGCACTACATCCCCAGTTGTGCCAGTGCACTCACTGGACTCACTGTACTGCATCATCAGTGGAGCCAGTGCACTCTCTGGGCTCACTGCACGGCATCCCCAGTGGTGCCAGTGCACTCACTGGACTCCCTGTACTGCATCCCCAGTGGTGCCAGTGCACTCACTGGACTCACTGCACTGCATCCCCAGTACTGCCAGTGCATTCACTGGACTCACTGTACTGCATCACCAGTGGTGCCAGTGCACTGTGTGGACTCACTGCACTGCATCACCAGTGGTGCCATTGCACTCACTGGATTCACTGCACTGCATCCCCAGTGGTGCTAGTGCAGTCTCTGGACTCACTGCAGTGCATCCCCAGTGGTGCCAGTGCACTCTCTGGACTCACTGAAGTGCATTCTCAGTGGTACCAGTGCACTCTCTGGAGTCACTGCAGTGCATCCCCAGTGGTGCCAGTGCACTCACTGGACTCACTGCAGTGCATCCCCAGTGGTGCCAGTGCACTCTCTGCACTCACTGCACTGCATCCCCAGTGGTGCCAGTGCTATCCCTGGACTCACTGCAGTGCATCCCCAGTGGTGCCAGTGCACTCTCTGGACTCACTGCAGGGCATCCCCAGTGGTGCCAGTGCACTCTCTGGACTCACTGCAGTGCATCCCCATTAGTGCCAGTGCACTCTCTGCGCTCACTGCAGTGCATCCCCAGTGGTGCCAGTGCTCTCTCTGGACTCACTGCACTGCATCCCCAGTGGTGCCAGTGCACTCTCTGGACTCACTGCAGTGCATCACCAGTGGTGCCAGTGCACTCTCTGGACTCACTGCACTGCATCCCCTGTGGTGCCTGTGCACTCTCTGGACTCACTGCACTGCTCCAGCCGCGGCAGTCGTACCAGCCGCGGTAGCCTTTCAGCCTCGGCAGCCGCGGCAGCCGCTCCAGCCGCGGCAGCCGCTCCGTCCGCGGCATTCGCGGCAGACTCTCCAACCGCCGCAGCCGCTCCAGCCGCCCCAGCTGCGTAAGCCGCGGCAGCCGCTCCGAACGCGGCAGGCGCTCCAACCGCGGCAACCTCTCCAGCCGTGGCATCCGCTCCACTCGGTAGCGGCTGGAGCGGCTGCCGCGGCTGGAGCGGCTGCCGCGGCTGGAGCGGCTGCCGCGGTTGGAGCGGCTGCCGCGGCTGGAGCGGCTGGAGCGGCTGCCGCGGCTGGAGCGGCTGCAGCGGCTGCCGCGGCTGGAGAGGCTGGCGCGGCTGGAGGGGCTACCGCGGCTGGAGCGGTTAACGCGGCTGGAGCGGATGCCGAGGCTGGAGCGGATGCCGCGGCTGGTGCGGCTAGAGAGGCTGCCGCGGCTGGAGCAGTGCAGTGAGTCCAGAGAGTGCACTGGCACCACTGGGGATGCAGTGCAGTGAGTCCAGAGAGTGCACTGGCACCACTGGGTATGCAGTGCAGTGAGTCCAGAGAGTGCCCCGGCAACATTGGGAATGCACTACAGTGACTGCACAGAGTGCACTGACACCACTGCGGATGCAGTGCCGCGAGTCCAGAGAGTGCACTGGCACCACTGGGGATCCGGTGCCGGGAGTCCAGAGAGTGCTTTGGCACCACTGGGGATGCACTGCAGTGACTCCAGAGAGTGCACTGGCACCACTGGGGATGCACTGCAGTTAGTCCGGAGAGTGCACTGGCACCACTGAGGAAACGGTGCCGGGAGTCCACAGAGAGCACTGACACCACTGGGGATGCGGTGCCTGGAGTCCAGAGAGTGCTTTGGCACCACTGGGGATGCACTGCAGTTACTCCAGAGAGTGCACTGACACCAGTGGGAATTCGGTGCAGTGAGTCCAGAGAGTGCACTGGCAGCACTGAGAGTGCATTTCAGTGAGTCCAGAGAGTTCACTGGCACCACTGGTGATGCACTGCAGAGAGGCCAGAGAGTGCACTGGCACCACTGGGGATGCAGTGCCGTGACTCCAGAGAGTGCCGCTCCAGCCTCGTCATCCGCTCCAGCCGAGTCAACCGCTGCAGCCGCGGTAGCCCCTCCAGCCGCGGCAGACGCTCCAGCCGCGGAAGCCGCTCCAGCCGCTCCAGCCGCGGCAGCCGCTCCAGCCCCTCCAGCCGCGCCAGCCTCTCCAGCCGCGGCAGCCGCTCCAGCCGCTCCAGCCACGGCAGCCGCTCTAGCCGCTCCAGCCGCGGCAGCCGCTCCATCCGCGGCAGCCGCTCCAGCCGCGGCAGCCGCTCCAGCCGCTCCAGCCAGGCAGCCGCTCCAGCCGCTACCGAGTGGAGCGTCTGCCACGGCTGGAGGGCTACCGCGGCTGGAGCGTATGCCGCGGCTGGAGCAGTGCAGTGAGTCCAGGGAGTGCACTGGCACCACTGGGGATGCAGTGCAGTGAGACCAGAGAGTGCACTGGCACCACTCAGACTGCAGTGCGGTGAGACCAGAGAGTGCACTGGCACCACTGGGGATGCAGTACAGTGAGTCCAGAGAGTGCACTGGCACCACTGGGGATGCAGTGCAGTGAGTCCAGAGAGTGCACTGGCACCACTGGGATGCACTGCAGTGAGTCCAGAGTGCACTAGCACCACTGGGGATGCACTGCAGTGAGTGCAGAGAGTGCACTGGCACCACTGGGGATGCACTTCGGTGAGTCCAGAGAGTGCACTGGCACCACTGGGGCTGCAGTGCAGTGAGTCCAGAGAGTGCACTGGCACCACAGAGAATGCACTTCAGTGTGTCCAGAGAGTGCACTGGCACCACTGGGGATGCAGTGCAGTGAGTCCAGAGAGTGCTCTAGCACCAATGGGGATGCAGTGCAGTGAGTCCAGAGAGTGCACTGGCACCACTGGGGATGCAGTGCAGTGAGTCCAGTGAGTGCACTGGCACCAATGGGGATGCAGTGCCGTGAGTCCAGAGAATGCCGCTCCAGCCTCGGCATCCGCTCCAGCCGCGTCAACCGCTCCAGCCGCGGTAGCCCCTCCAGCCGCGGCAGACTCTCTAGACGCTCCAACCGCGTCAGCCTCTCCAGCCGCGTTAGCCCCTCCAGCCGCGGCAGCCGCTCCAGCCGCGGCAGCCGCTCCAGCCGCTCCAGCCGCGGCAGCCTCTCCAAACGCGGCAGGCGCTCCAGCCGCGGCAGCCGCTCCAGCCGCTCCAGCCGCGGCAGCCGCTCCAGCCGCTACCGAGTGGTGCGGATGCCACGGCTGGAGAGGTTGCCGCGGTTGGAGCGCCTGCCGCGTTCCGAGCGGCTGCCGCGGCTTCCGAAGCTGGGGCGGCTGGAGCGGCTGCGGCGGTTGGAGAGTCTGCCGCGTATGCCGCGGACGGAGCGGCTGCCGCGGCTGGAGCGGCTGCCGCGGCTGCCGAGGCTGAAAGGCTACCGCGGCTGGTACGACTGCCGCGGCTGGAGCAGTGCAGTGAGTCCAGAGAGTGCACAGGCACCACTGGGGATGCAGTGCAGTGAGTCCAGAGAGTGCACTGTCACCTTTGGGGATGCACTGCAGTGTCTGCAGAGAGTGCCCTGGCACCACTAGGGATGCAGTGACGCGAGTCCAGAGAGTGCACTGGCACCACTGGGGATGCAGTGCAGTGAGTCCAGAGAGTGCACTGGCACCACTGGGGATGCACTGCAGTGAGTCCAGAGAGTGCACTGGCACCACTGGGGATGCAGTGCAGTGAGTCCAGAGAGTGCACTGGCACCACTGGGGATGCGGTGCCGGGAGTCCAGAGAGTGCTTTGGCACCACTGGGGATGCACTGTAGTGAGTCCAGAGAATGCACTGGCACTAATGGGGTTGCAGTGCAGTGAGTCCAGAGAGTGTACTGGCACCACTGGGGATGCACTGCAGTCGGTCCAGTGAGTGTACTGGCACCACTGGGGATGCAGTGCAGTGAGTCCAGAGAGTGCACTGGCACCATTGGGGATGCACTGAAGTGAGTCCAGAGAGTGTACTGGCACCACTGGGGATGCAGTGCAGTGAATCCAGAGAGTGCACTGGCACCACTGGGGATGCACTGCAGTGAGTCCAGAGAGTATACTAGCACCACTGGGGAATGCAGTGCAATGAGTCCAGTGAGTACACTGGCACCACTGGGGATGCAGTGCAGTGACTCCAGAGAGTGCACTGGCACCACTGAGAATGCATTTCAGTGAGTCCAGAGAGTGCACTGGCACCACTGGGGATGCAGTACAGTGAGTCCAGTGAATGCACTGGAACCACTGGGGATGCAGTGCAGTGAGTCCAGAGAGTGCACTGGCAGCACTGGTGATGCAGTACAGTTAGTTCAGAGAGTGCACTGGCACCACTGGGCCTGCAGTGCAGTGAGTCCAGAGAGTGCACTGGCACCACTGGGGATGCAGTGCAGTGAGTCCAGAGAGTGCACTGGCACCAGCGATGATGCAGTACAGTGAGTCCAGTGAGTGCAATGGCAGCACTGGGGATGTAGTGCAGTGACTCAAGAGAGTGCACTGGCACCACTGGGGATGCAGTGCAGTGAGACCAGAGAGTACACTGGCACCACTGGGGATGCAGTGCAGTGAGTCCAGAGAGTGCACTGGCACCACTGGGGATGCAGTGCAGTGAGTCCAGAGAGTGCACTGGCAGCAGTGGGGATGCAGTGCAGTGAGTCCAGAGAGTGCACTGGCACCACTGGGGATGCACTGCAGTGAGTCCAGAGAGTGCACTGGCACTACTGGGGATGCAGTGCAGTGAGTCCAGAGAGTGCACTGGCACCACTGGGGATGCAGTGCAGTGAGTCCAGAGAGTGCACTGGCACCACTGGGGATGCACTGCAGTGAGTCCAGAGAGTGCACTGGCACCACTGGGGATGCAGTGCAGTGAGTCCAGAGAGTGCACTGGCACCACTGGGGATGCAGTACAGTGAGTCCAGAGAGTGCACTGGCACCACTGGGGATGCAGTGCAGTGAGTCCAGAGAGTGCACTGGCACCACTGGGGATGCAGTGCAGTGAGTCCAGAGAGTGCACTGGCACCATTGAGGATGCACTTCAGTGTGTCCAGAGAGTGTACTGGCACCACTGGGGATGCAGTGCAGTGAGTCCAGAGAGTGCACTGGCACCACTGCGGATGCACTGCAGTGAGTCCAGAGAGTACACTGGCACCACTAGGGATGCAGTGCAGTGAGTCCAGAGAGTGCACTGGCACCACTGGGGATGCAGTGCAGTGAGTCCAGAGAGTGCACTGGCACCACTGGGGATGTGTCCAGTGAGTCCAGTGAGTGCACTGGCACCACTGGGGATGCAGTGCACTCACTGCAGAGAGTACACTGGCACCACCGGGGATTCACTGCAGTGAGTCCAGAGAGTGCACTGGCACCACCTGTGATGCAGTACAGTGAGTCCAGTGAGTGCACTGGCACCACTGGGGATGCAGTGCTGTGACTCCAGAGAGCGTACTGGCACCAAAGTGGATGCAGTGCAGTCAGACCAGTGAGTGCACTGGCACCACTGGGGGTGCAGTACAGTGAGTCCAGAGAGTGCACTGGCACCACTGGGGATGCACTGCAGTGAGTCCAGACAGTGCACTGGCACCACTGGGGATGCCCTGCAGTGAGTCCAGAGAGTGCACTGGCACCACTGGGGATGCAGTTCATTGAGTCCAGAGAGTGCACTGGCACCACTGGGGATGCACTGCAGTGAGTCCAGAGAGTGCACTGGCACCACTGGGGATGCACTGCAGTGAGTCCAGAGATTGCACTGGCTCCACTGGGGATGCAGTACAGTGAGTCTACAGAGTGCACTGGCACCACTGGGGATGCAGTACAGTGAGTCCAGAGAGTGCACTGGCACCACTGGGGATGCAGTGCAGTGAGTCCACAGAGTGCACTGGCACCACTGGGGATGCAGTGCAGTGAGTCCAGAGAGTGCACTGGCACCACTGGGGATGCAGTGCAGTGAGTCCAGAGATTGCACTGGCGCCACTGGGGATGCAGTGCAGTGAGTCCAGAGAGTGCACTGGCACTACTGGGAATGCAGTGCAGTGAGTCCAGAGAGTGCACTGGCACCACTGGGGATGCAGTGCAGTGAGTCCAGAGAGTGTACTGGCACCACTGGGGATGCAGTGCAGTGAGTCCAGAGAGTGCACTGGCACCACTGGGGATGCAGTGAAGTGAGTCCAGAGAGTGCACTGGCACCACTCGTGGTGCAGTACAGTGAGTCCAGAGACCGCAAAGGCACCACTGGGGATGCACTGCAGTGAGTCCAGAGAGTGCACTGGCACCACTGGGGATGCACTACAGTGAGTCCAGAGATTGCACTGGCACCACTGGGGATGCAGTGCAGTGAGTCCAGAGAGTGCACTGGCACCACTGTGGATGCAGTGCAGTGAGTCCAGAGAGTGCACTGGCACCACTGGGGATGCACTTCAGTGAGTACAGAGAGTGCACTGACACCACTGGGGATACAGTGCAGTGAGTCCAGAGAGTGCACTGGCACCAACGATGATGCAGTACAGTGAGTCCAGTGAGTGCAATGGCACCACTGGGGATGTAGTGCAGTGACTCGAGAGAGTGCACTGGCACCACTGGGAATGCAGTGCAGTGAGTCCAGAGAGTGCACTGGCACCACTGGGGATGCAGTGCAGTGAGTCCAGAGAGTGCACTGGCACCACTGGGGATGCAGTGCAGTGAGTCCAGAGAGTACACTGGCACCACTGGTGATGCAGTGAAGTGAGTCCAGAGAGTGCACTGGCACCACTGGGGATGCAGTGCAGTGAGTCCAGAGAGTGCACTTGCACCACTGGCGATGCAGTGCAGTGAGTCCAGAGAGTGCACTGGCACCACTGGGGATGCACTGCAGTGAGTCCAGAGATTGCACTGGCTCCACTGGGGATGCAGTGCAGTGAGTCCAGAGAGTACACTGGCACCACTGGGGATGCAGTGAAGTGAGTCCAGAGAGTGCACTGGCACCACTGGTGGTGCAGTACAGTGAGTCCAGAGACCGCAAAGGCACCACTGGGGATGCACTGCAGTGAGTCCAGAGAGTGCACTGGCACCACTGGGGATGCACTACAGTGAGTCCAGAGATTGCACTGGCACCACTGGGGATGCAGTGCAGTGAGTCCAGAGAGTGCACTGGCACCACTGTGGATGCAGTGCAGTGAGTCCAGAGAGTGCACTGGCACCACTGGGGATGCACTTCAGTGAGTACAGAGAGTGCACTGACACCACTGGGGATACAGTGCAGTGAGTCCAGAGAGTGCACTGGCACCAACGATGATGCAGTACAGTGAGTCCAGTGAGTGCAATGGCACCACTGGGGATGTAGTGCAGTGACTCGAGAGAGTGCACTGGCACCACTGGGAATGCAGTGCAGTGAGTCCAGAGAGTGCACTAGCACCACTGGGGATGCAGTGCAGTGAGTCCAGAGAGTGCACTGGCACCACTGGGGATGCAGTGCAGTGAGTCCAGAGAGTACACTGGCACCACTGGTGATGCAGTGAAGTGAGTCCAGAGAGTGCACTGGCACCACTGGGGATGCAGTGCAGTGAGTCCAGAGTGCACTGGCACCACTGGCGATGCAGTGCAGTGAGTCCAGAGAGTGCACTGGCACCACTGGGGATGCACTGCAGTGAGTCCAGAGAGTGCACTGACACTACTGGGGATGCAGTGCAGTGAGTCCAGAGAGTGCACTGGCACCACTGGGGATGCAGTGCAGTGAGTCCAGAGAGTGCACTGGCACCACTGGGGATGCAGTGCAGTGAGTCCAGAGAGTGCACTGGCACCACTGGGGATGCACTTCAGTGAGTCCAGAGAGTGCACTGACACCACTGGGGATGCAGTGCAGTGAGTCCAGAGAGTGCACTGGCACCACTGGGGATGCAGTACAGTGAGTCCAGAGAGTGCACTGGCACCACTGGGGAATCAGTGCAGTGAGTCCAGAGAGTGCACAGGCACCACTGGGGATGCAGTACAGTGAGTCCAGAGAGTGCACTGGCACCACTGGGGATGCACTGCAGTGAGTCCAGAGAGTGCACTGGCACCACTGGGTCTGCAGTGCAGTGAGTCCAGAGATTGCACTGGCACCACTGGGGATGCAGTGCAGTGAGTCCAGAGACTGCACTGGCACCACTGGGGATGCAGTACAGTGAGTCCAGAGAGTGCACTGGCACCACTGGGGATGCAGTACAGTGAGTCCAGAGAGTGCTCTGGCACCACTGGGGATGCAGTGCAGTGAGTCCAGAGAGTGCACTGGCACCACTGGGGATGCACTTCAGTGAGTCCAGAGAGTGCACTGACACCACTGGGGATGCAGTACAGTGAGTCCAGAGAGTGCACTGGCACCACTGGGGATGCAGTGCAGTGAGTCCAGAGAGTGCACTGGCACCACTGGGGATGCAGTGCAGTGAGTCCAGAGAGTGCACAGGCACCACTGTGGATGCAGTACAGTGAGTCCAGAGAGTGCACTGGCACCACTGGGGATGCACTGCAGTGAGTCCAGAGAGTGCACTGGCACCACTGGGTCTGCAGTGCAGTGAGTCCAGAGATTGCACTGGCACCACTGGGGATGCAGTGCAGTGAGTCCAGAGACTGCACTGGCACCACTGGGAATGCAGTGCAGTGAGTGCAGAGAGTGCACTGGCACCAGTGGGGATGCAGTGCAGTGAGTCCAGAGAGTGCACTGGCACCACTGGGGATGCACTGCATTGAGTCCAGAGAGTGCACTGGCACCACTGGGGATGCACTTCAGTGAGTCCAGAGAGTGCACTGACACCACTGGGGATGCAGTGCAGTGAGTCCAGAGAGTGCACTGGCACCACTGCGGATGCACTGCAGTGAGTCCAGAGAGTACACTGGCACCACTAGGGATGCAGTGCAGTGAGTCCAGAGAGTGCACTGGCACCACTGGGGATGCACTGCAGTGAGTCCAGAGAGTGCACTGGCACCACTGGGGATGCAGTGCAGTGACTGCAGAGAGTACACTGGCACCACTGGGAATGCAGTGCAGTGAATCCTGTTAGTACACTGGCACCACTGGGGATGCAGTGCAGTGAGTCCAGAGAGTACACTGGCACCACTGGTGATGTAGTGCAGTGAGTCCAGAGAGTGCACTGGCACCACTGGTGATGCAGTACAGTGAGTCCAGTGAATGCACTGGAACCACTGGGGATGCAGTGCAGTGAGTCCAGAGAGTGCACTGGCAGCACTGGTGATGCAGTACAGTGAGTCCAGTGAGTGCACTGGCACCACTGGACCTGCAGTGCAGTGAGTCCAGAGAGTGCACTGGCACCACTGGGGATGCAGTGCAGTGAGTCCAGAGAGTGCACTGGCACCACTGGGCCTGCAGTGCAGTGAGTCCAGAGAGTGAACTGGTACCACTGGAGATGCACTGCAGTGAGTCCAGAGAGTGCACTAGCACCACTGGGGATGCAGTGCAGTGAATCCTGTTAGTACACTGGCACCACTGGGGATGCAGTGCAGTGAGTCCAGAGAGCTCACTGGCACCACTGGGGATGCAGTGTAGTGAGTCCAGAGAGTGCACTGGCACCACTGGTGATGCAGTACAGTGAGTCCAGTGAATGCACTGGAACCACTGGGGATGCAGTGCAGTGAGTCCAGAGAGTGCACTGGCAGCACTGGTGATGCAGTACAGTGAGTCCAGTGAGTGCACTGGCACCACTGGGCCTGCAGTGCAGTGAGTCCAGAGAGTGCACTGGCACCACTGGGGATGCAGTGCAGTGAGTCCAGAGAGTGCACTGGCACCAACGATGATGCAGTACAGTGAGTCCAGTGAGTGCAATGGCACCACTGGGGATGTAGTGCAGTGACTCGAGAGAGTGCACTGGCACCACTGGGGATGCACTGCAGTGACTCCAGAGAGTACACTGGCACCACTGGTGATGCAGTGCAGTGAGTCCAGAGAGTGCACTGGCACCACTGGGGATGCAGTGCAGTGAGTCCAGAGAGTGCACTGGCACCACTGGGGATGCACTGCAGTGAGTCCAGAGATTGCACTGGCTCCACTGGGGATGCACTACAGTGAGTCCACAGAGTGCACTGGCACCACTGGGGATGCAGTGCAGTGAGTCCAGAGAGTGCACTGGCACCACTGGGGATGCAGTGCAGTGAGTCCAGAGATTGTACTGGCACCACTGGGGATGCAGTGCAGTGAGTCCAGAGAGGACACTGGCACCACTGGGAATGCAGTGCAGTGAGTCCAGAGAGTGCACTGGCACCACTGGGGATGCAGTGCAGTGAGTCCAGAGAGTGCACTGGCACCACTGGGGATGCAGTGCAGTGAGTCCAGAGAGTGCACTGGCACCACTGGGGATGCAGTGCAGTGAGTCCAGAGAGTGCACTGGCACCACTGGGGATGCAGTACAGTGAGTCCAGAGAGCGCAAAGGCACCACTGGGGATGCACTGCAGTGAGTCCAGAGAGTGCACTGGCACCACTGGGGATGCACTACAGTGAGTCCAGAGATTGCACTGGCACCACTGGGGATGCAGTGCAGTGAGTCCAGAGAGTGCACTGGCACCACTGTGGATGCAGTGCAGTGAGTCCAGACAGTGCACTGGCACCACTGGGGATGCACTTCAGTGAGTACAGAGAGTGCACTGACACCACTGGGGATACAGTGCAGTGAGTCCAGAGAGTGCACTGGCACCAACGATGATGCAGTACAGTGAGTCCAGTGAGTGCAATGGCACCACTGGTGATGTAGTGCAGTGACTCGAGAGAGTGCACTGGGGATGCAGTGCAGTGAGTCCAGAGAGTACACTGGCACCACTGGTGATGCAGTGCAGTGAGTCCATAGAGTGCACTGGCACCACTGGGGATGCAGTGCAGTGAGTCCAGAGAGTGCACTGGCAGCAGTGGGGATGCAGTGCAGTGAGTCCAGAGAGTGCACTGGCACCACTGGGGATGCACTGCAGTGAGTCCAGAGAGTGCACTGGCACTAATGGGGATGCAGTGCAGTGAGTCCAGAGAGTGCACTGGCACCACTGGGGATGCAGTGCAGTGAGTCCAGAGAGTGCACTGGCACCAACGATGATGCAGTAAAGTGAGTCCAGTGAGTGCAATGGCACCACTGGGGATGTAGTGCAGTGACTCGAGAGAGTGCACTGGCACCACTGGGGATGCACTGCAGTGACTCCAGAGAGTACACTGGCACCACTGGTGATGCAGTGCAGTGAGTCCAGAGAGTGCACTGGCACCACTGGGGATGCACTGCAGTGAGTCCAGAGAGTGCACTGGCAGCAGTGGGGATGCAGTGCAGTGAGTCCAGAGAGTGCACTGGCGCCACTGGGGATGCACTGCAGTGAGTCCAGAGAGTGCACTGGCACTACTGGGGATGCAGTGCAGTGAGTCCAGAGAGTGCACTGGCACCACTGGGTATGCAGTGCAGTGAGTCCAGAGAGTGCACTGGCACCACTGGGGATGCACTGCAGTGAGTCCAGAGAGCGCACTGGCACCACTGGGGATGCACTGCAGTGAGTCCAGAGAGTGCACTGGCACCACTGCGGATGCACTGCAGTGAGTCCAGAGATTGCACTGGCTCCACTGGGGATGCAGTACAGTGAGTCTACAGAGTGCACTGGCACCACTGGGGATGCAGTACAGTGAGTCCAGAGAGTGCACTGGCACCACTGGGGATGCACTACAGTGAGTCCACAGAGTGCACTGGCACCCATGGGGATGCAGTGCAGTGAGTCCAGAGAGTGCACTGGCACCACTGGGGATGCAGTGCAGTGAGTCCAGAGAGTGCACTGGCACCACTGGGGATGCAGTGCAGTGAGTCCAGAGAGTGCACTGGCACCACTGGGAATGCAGTGCAGTGAGTCCAGAGAGTGCACTGGCACCACTGGGGATGCAGTGCAGTGAGTCCAGAGAGTGCACTGGCACCACTGGGGATGCAGTGCAGTGAGTCCAGAGAGTGCACTGTCACCACTGGGGATGCAGTGCAGTGAGTCCAGAGAGTGCACTGGCACCAC
Organism: Anser brachyrhynchus; assembly: GCF_964034855.1. Lineage (NCBI taxonomy): Eukaryota > Metazoa > Chordata > Aves > Anseriformes > Anatidae > Anser > Anser brachyrhynchus. The sequence continues at coordinate 77,891,424 of NC_137694.1, forward strand.
TGGGGATGCAGTACAGTGAGTCCAGAGAGCGCAAAGGCACCACTGGGGATGCACTGCAGTGAGTCCAGAGAGTGCACTGGCACCACTGGGGATGCGGTGCAGTGAGTCCAGAGATTGCACTGGCACCACTGGGGATGCAGTGCAGTGAGTCCAGAGAGTGCACTGGCACCACTGGGGATGCAGTGCAGTGAGTCCAGACAGTGCACTGGCACCACTGGGGATGCACTTCAGTGAGTACAGAGAGTGCACTGACACCACTGGGGATACAGTGCAGTGAGTCCAGAGAGTGCACTGGCACCAACGATGATGCAGTACAGTGAGTCCAGTGAGTGCAATGGCACCACTGGGGATGTAGTGCAGTGACTCGAGAGAGTGCACTGGCACCACTGGGGATGCAGTGCAGTGAGTCCAGAGAGTACACTGGCACCACTGGTGATGCAGTGCAGTGAGTCCAGAGAGTGCACTGGTACCACTGGGGATGCAGTGCAGTGAGTCCAGAGAGTGCACTGGCAGCAGTGGGGATGCAGTGCAGTGAGTCCAGAGAGTGCACTGGCACCACTGGGGATGCACTGCAGTGAGTCCAGAGAGTGCACTGGCACCACTGGGTATGCAGTGCAGTGAGTCCAGAGAGTGCACTGGCACCACCGATGATGCAGTACAGTGAGTCCAGTGAGTGCACTGGCACCACTGGGGATGCAGTACAGTGAGTCCACAGATTGCACTGGCACCACTGGGGATGCAGTACAGTGAGTCCAGGGAGTGCACTGGCACCACTGGGGATGCGGTGCCGGGAGTCCAGAGATTGCACTGGCACCAATGGGGATGCAGTGCAGTGAGTCCAGAGACTGCACTGGCACCACTGGGAATGCACTGCAGTGAGTGCAGAGAGTGCACTGGCACCACTGGGGATGCAGTGCAGTGAGTCCAGAGAGTGCACTGGCACCACTGGGGATGCACTGCATTGAGTCCAGAGAGTGCACTGGCACCACTGGGGATGCACTTCAGTGAGTCCAGAGAGTGCACTGACACCACTGGGGATGCAGAGCAGTGAGTCCAGAGAGTGCACTGGCACCACTGGGGATGCACTGCAGTGAGTCCAGAGAGTACACTGGCACCACTGAGGATGCAGTGCAGTGAGTCCAGAGAGTGCACTGGCACCACTGGGGATGCAGTGCAGTGAGTCCAGAGAGTGCACTGGCACCACTGGGAATGTGTCCATTGAGTCCAGTGAGTGCACTGGCACCACTGGGGATGCAGTGCAGTGACTGCAGAGAGTACACTGGCACCACTGGGGATTCACTGCAGTGAGTCCAGAGAGTGCACTGGCACCACCTGTGATGCAGTACAGTGAGTCCAGTGAGTGCACTGGCACCACTGGGGATGCAGTGCTGTGACTCCAGAGAGCGCACTGGCACCACTGGGGATGCAGTGCAGTCAGTCCAGTGAGTGCACTGGCACCACTGGGGGTGCAGTACAGTGAGTCCAGAGAGTGCACTGGCACCACTGGGCATGCCCTGCAGTGAGTCCAGAGAGTGCACTGGCACCACTGGGGATGCAGTGCGGTGAGTCCAGAGAGTGCACTGGCACCACTGGGGATGCAGTGCAGTGAGTCCAGAGAGTGCACTGGCACCACTGGGGATGCAGTGCAGTGAGTCCAGAGAGTGCACTGGCACCACCGATGATGCAGTACAGTGAGTCCAGTGAGTGCACTGGCACCACTGGGGATGCAGTACAGTGAGTCCACAGATTGCACTGGCACCACTGGGGATGCAGTACAGTGAGTCCAGGGAGTGCACTGGCACCACTGGGGATGCGGTGCCGGGAGTCCAGAGATTGCACTGGCACCAATGGGGATGCAGTGCAGTGAGTCCAGAGACTGCACTGGCACCACTGGGAATGCACTGCAGTGAGTGCAGAGAGTGCACTGGCACCACTGGGGATGCAGTGCAGTGAGTCCAGAGAGTGCACTGGCACCACTGGGGATGCACTGCATTGAGTCCAGAGAGTGCACTGGCACCACTGGGGATGCACTTCAGTGAGTCCAGAGAGTGCACTGACACCACTGGGGATGCAGAGCAGTGAGTCCAGAGAGTGCACTGGCACCACTGGGGATGCACTGCAGTGAGTCCAGAGAGTACACTGGCACCACTGAGGATGCAGTGCAGTGAGTCCAGAGAGTGCACTGGCACCACTGGGGATGCAGTGCAGTGAGTCCAGAGAGTGCACTGGCACCACTGGGAATGTGTCCATTGAGTCCAGTGAGTGCACTGGCACCACTGGGGATGCAGTGCAGTGACTGCAGAGAGTACACTGGCACCACTGGGGATTCACTGCAGTGAGTCCAGAGAGTGCACTGGCACCACCTGTGATGCAGTACAGTGAGTCCAGTGAGTGCACTGGCACCACTGGGGATGCAGTGCTGTGACTCCAGAGAGCGCACTGGCACCACTGGGGATGCAGTGCAGTCAGTCCAGTGAGTGCACTGGCACCACTGGGGGTGCAGTACAGTGAGTCCAGAGAGTGCACTGGCACCACTGGGCATGCCCTGCAGTGAGTCCAGAGAGTGCACTGGCACCACTGGGGATGCAGTGCGGTGAGTCCAGAGAGTGCACTGGCACCACTGGGGATGCAGTGCAGTGAGTCCAGAGAGTGCACTGGCACCACTGGGGATGCAGTGCAGTGAGTCCAGAGAGTGCACTGGCACCACTGGGGATGCACTGCAGTGAGTCCAGAGAGTGCACTGGCACCACTGGGGATGCAGTACAGTGAGTCCACAGAGTCCACTGTCACCACTGGGGATGCAGTACAGTGAGTCCACAGAGTGCACTGGCACCACTGGGGATGCAGTACAGTGAGTCCAGAGAGTGCACTGGCACCACTGGGGATGCAGTGCAGTGAGTCCAGAGAGTGCACTGGCACCACTGGGGATGCAGTACAGTGAGTCCACAGAGTCCACTGTCACCACTGGGGATGCAGTGCAGTGAGTCCAGAGAGTGCACTGGAACCACTGGGGATGCAGTGAAGTGAGTGCAGAGAGTGCACTGGCACCACTGGGGATGCAGTGCAGTGAGTCCAGAGAGTGCACTGGCACCACTGGTGATGCACTACAGTGAGTCCAGAGAGTGCACTGGCACCACTGGGGATGCAGTGCAGTGAGTCCAGAGAGTGCACTGGCACCACTGGGGATGCAGTGCAGTGAGTCCAGTGAGTGTACTGACACCACTGGGGATGCACTGCAGTGAGCCCAGAGAGTGCACTGGCACCACTGGTGATGCAGTGAAGTGAGTCCAGAGAGTGCTCTGGCACCACTGGGGATGCAGTGCAGTGAGTCCAGAGAGTGCACTGGCACCACTGGGGATTCAGTGCAGTGAGTCCAGAGAGTGCACTGGCACCACTTGGGATGCAGTGCAGTGAGTCCACAGAGTGCACTGGCACCACTGCGGATGCACTGCAGTGAGTCCAGAGAGTGCACTGGCATCACAGGGGATGCAGTGCAGTGAGTCCAGAGAGTGCACTGGCACCACTGGGGATGCACTGCAGTGAGTCCAGAGAGTGCACTGGCACAACTGGGGATGCACTGCAGTGAGTCCAGAGAGTGCACTGGCACCACTGGGGATGCAGTGCAGTGAGTCCAGAGAGTGCACTGGCACCACTGGGGATGCACTGTAGTGAGTCCAGAGAGTGCAATGAATGCAGTGCAATGAATTAGAGTGCGTCTGAATGCAAGTCAGACGCTTTAATTAAGGTAAAGCCTCCCTAGACAGATGGGCTTCGATCCCTCAAAACTCTAGTTAACAGCTGAATGCCTAAACCAATTGGCTTCTGCCTACAAAGACCCTGACGCACCCTAGTGCGCATCGATGAGCTTGCAACTCAACATGAATTTCACTACAGAGCCGATAAGAAGAGGAATTAAACCTCTGTAAAAAGGACTACAGCCTAACGCTTCAACACTCAGCCATCTTACCCGTGACCTTCATCAACCGATGACTATTTTCCACTAACCATAAGGATATTGGCACCCTGTACCTCATCTTCGGGGCATGAGCAGGAATAGTCGGCACCGCACTCAGCCTATTAATCCGCGCAGAACTAGGACAACCAGGAACTCTCCTAGGCGACGACCAAATTTACAATGTAATCGTTACCGCTCACGCCTTTGTAATAATCTTCTTTATAGTCATACCCATCATGATCGGAGGATTCGGCAACTGATTAGTCCCCCTCATAATCGGTGCCCCCGACATAGCATTCCCGCGAATAAACAACATAAGCTTTTGACTCCTCCCCCCATCATTCCTCCTCCTACTAGCCTCATCCACTGTAGAAGCTGGCGCCGGCACAGGCTGAACTGTCTACCCTCCCCTAGCAGGTAACCTTGCCCACGCCGGAGCTTCAGTAGACCTGGCTATCTTCTCACTCCACTTAGCCGGTATCTCCTCCATCCTTGGGGCCATCAACTTTATCACCACAGCCATCAACATAAAACCCCCCGCACTCTCACAATACCAAACCCCACTATTTGTCTGATCCGTACTAATTACCGCCATCCTACTCCTTCTATCACTCCCCGTACTCGCCGCCGGTATTACAATATTACTAACTGATCGAAACCTAAACACCACATTCTTCGACCCCGCTGGAGGAGGAGACCCAATCCTGTACCAACACCTATTCTGATTCTTCGGACACCCAGAAGTCTATATTCTGATCCTACCGGGGTTCGGAATCATCTCACACGTAGTCACGTACTACTCAGGCAAAAAGGAGCCCTTCGGCTACATGGGAATAGTCTGAGCCATACTATCCATCGGCTTCCTAGGATTCATCGTCTGAGCTCACCACATGTTTACAGTAGGAATAGACGTTGATACCCGAGCCTACTTTACATCAGCCACTATAATCATTGCCATCCCTACCGGAATCAAAGTATTTAGCTGACTAGCCACCCTGCACGGAGGAACAATCAAATGAGACCCCCCAATGCTATGAGCTCTAGGATTTATCTTCCTATTTACCATCGGAGGATTAACAGGAATCGTTCTTGCAAACTCTTCCCTAGACATCGCCCTGCACGACACGTACTACGTAGTTGCCCACTTCCACTACGTCCTATCCATAGGCGCCGTCTTTGCCATTCTAGCAGGATTTACTCACTGATTCCCACTACTCACTGGGTTTACCCTACACCAAACATGAGCAAAAGCCCACTTCGGGGTAATATTTACAGGAGTAAACCTAACGTTCTTCCCCCAGCACTTCCTAGGCCTAGCAGGAATACCCCGACGATACTCGGACTATCCCGACGCCTACACACTATGAAACACCATTTCCTCCATCGGCTCCCTAATCTCAATAGTAGCCGTAATCATACTAATATTCATCATCTGAGAAGCCTTTTCGGCCAAACGAAAAGTCCTACAACCAGAACTAACTACCACAAACGTTGAATGAATCCACGGCTGCCCTCCCCCATACCATACTTTCGAGGAACCGGCCTTCGTCCAAGTACAAGAAAGGAAGGAATCGAACCCTCACATGCTGGTTTCAAGCCAACTGCATTAACCGCTCATGCTTCTTTCTTATGAGACGTTAGTAAACCAATTACATAGCCTTGTCAAGACTAAATCACAGGTAAAAATCCTGTACATCTCATGTGGCCAACCACTCCCAACTAGGATTCCAAGACGCCTCATCACCCATCATAGAAGAACTCGTTGAATTCCACGACCACGCCCTAATCGTTGCCCTAGCTATCTGCAGCCTAGTTCTCTACCTTTTAGCCCACATACTAACAGAAAAACTCTCGTCCAATGCTGTAGACGCCCAAGAAGTAGAGCTGATCTGGACAATCCTACCTGCTATCGTCCTGGTACTCCTCGCCCTCCCATCCCTACAAATCCTCTACATAATGGACAAAATCGATGAACCAGACCTCACCCTAAAAGCCATCGGCCACCAATGATACTGAAGCTACGAATACACAGACTTCAAAGACCTATCCTTCGACTCCTACATAGTGCCCACCCCAGACTTACCCAACGGCCACTTCCGACTGCTAGAAGTTGACCACCGCGTAGTTATCCCAATAGAATCCCCCATCCGCGTGATCATTACTGCAGGAGACGTACTCCACTCCTGAGCAGTCCCAACGCTCGGAGTTAAAACAGACGCAATCCCAGGCCGACTAAACCAAACTTCATTCATTACCACCCGGCCTGGGATTTTTTACGGACAATGCTCAGAAATTTGCGGGGCTAATCACAGCTACATACCCATTGTAGTAGAATCAACCCCACTCCCACATTTCGAGGCCTGATCGTCCCTTCTATCATCATCCTAATCATTAAGAAGCTATGCAACAGCACTAGCCTTTTAAGCTAGCCAAAGAGGGACTTCCCCCTCCTTAATGATATGCCACAGCTTAACCCCGCACCATGATTTTCAATCATAATTATAACCTGATTAACCCTAGCACTCCTCATCCAACCAAAACTACTAGCCTTCACCACAACCAACCCCCCATCAAATAAGACCTCCCTCACTACCAAACCCACACCATGATCCTGACCATGAACCTAAGCTTCTTTGACCAATTTTCCAGCCCCAATCTATTCGGCATCCCCTTAATCCTACTATCCCTACTCTTCCCAGCCCTACTATTCCCGTCCCCAAACAACCGATGAATCAACAACCGCCTTTCTACTATCCAAACATGACTCCTTCACCTAATCACAAAACAACTAATAGTCCCACTCAACAAAAATGGCCACAAATGAGCCATAATATTTACATCCCTAATAATCATACTTCTTACAATCAACCTTCTAGGCCTCCTTCCATATACATTCACCCCAACCACCCAACTATCTATGAACATAGCCCTAGCCTTCCCACTATGGCTCGCCACACTACTAACAGGCCTACGAAACCAACCATCAGCCTCTTTAGCCCACCTATTACCCGAAGGTACCCCTACACCCCTAATCCCCGCACTAATCCTGATCGAAACAACCAGCCTACTAATCCGCCCCCTAGCCCTCGGAGTCCGCCTTACAGCCAACCTTACAGCAGGACACTTACTCATCCAACTCATCTCTACAGCCTCCATTGCATTAATACCCACCCTTCCTGCAGTATCCATCCTAACAATAATCATCCTACTACTCCTAACCATCCTAGAAGTAGCAGTAGCCATAATCCAGGCCTACGTCTTCGTGCTCCTTCTAAGCCTATACTTACAAGAAAACATCTAATGGCACACCAAGCACACTCATACCACATAGTTGACCCAAGCCCTTGACCAATCTTCGGGGCAGCCGCCGCCCTACTCACAACCTCAGGATTAATCATGTGATTCCACTACAACTCATCCATACTACTAACCCTAGGCCTCATCTCAATACTCCTAGTAATACTCCAATGATGACGAGACATTGTACGAGAAAGCACCTTCCAAGGCCATCACACTCCCACAGTCCAAAAAGGCCTACGATACGGCATAATCCTTTTCATCACATCCGAAGCATTCTTCTTCTTAGGGTTCTTCTGAGCGTTCTTCCACTCGAGCCTGGCCCCAACCCCAGAACTAGGAGGCCAATGACCCCCAACAGGAATTAAACCACTCAACCCGATAGAAGTCCCCCTACTAAACACAGCCATCCTACTAGCCTCAGGCGTTACCGTAACGTGAGCCCATCACAGCATCACAGAAGGAAACCGAAAACACGCCATCCACGCCCTAACCCTAACGATCCTCCTGGGATTCTACTTCACAGCCCTACAAGCAATAGAATACCACGAAGCCCCATTCTCAATCGCCGATAGCGTCTACGGATCTACCTTCTTCGTTGCCACTGGATTCCACGGACTCCACGTAATCATCGGATCCTCCTTCCTGACCGTCTGCCTCTTCCGACTGATCAAGTTCCACTTTACATCAGACCACCACTTCGGATTCGAGGCAGCAGCCTGATACTGACACTTCGTAGACGTCATCTGACTATTCCTCTACATAACCATCTACTGATGAGGATCTTGCTCTTCTAGTATATTAATTACAATTGACTTCCAATCTCTAGAATCTGGTATAAACCCAGAGGAGAGCAATGAACGCACTCATGTTCATATTCGCCCTATCATCAATCCTAAGCGCCGCCCTAACCGCATTAAACTTCTGACTCGCCCAAATAAACCCCGACTCAGAGAAACTCTCACCGTACGAATGTGGATTCGACCCACTTGGATCTGCTCGATTACCATTCTCAGTCCGATTCTTCCTCAGTAGCCATCCTGTTCGTCCTATTCGACCTAGAAATCGCCCTCCTACTCCCCCTGCCATGAGCCGTCCAACTCCAATCCCCCCTAATGACCCTCACCTGAACTGTAGTGATCCTCCTTCTCCTAACACTCGGACTGGCCTACGAGTGAATTCAAGGGGGCCTAGAATGAGCAGAATAACAGAAAGTTAGTCTAACCAAAAAGATAGCTGGTTTCGACCCAGCAGATTACAGCCAACCCTGTAACTTTCTTATGTCGCCCCTACATTTAAGCTTCTACTCAGCCTTCATTTTCAGCGGACTAGGACTAGCCTTCCACCGAACCCACCTAGTATCCGCCCTACTATGCCTTGAAAGCATAATATTATCGATATTCGTAGGCCTATCAATATGATCCATCGAAAACCAAGTCTCCTCATTCACCATGGTACCAATTCTCATGCTAACCTTCTCAGCGTGTGAGGCGGGCACAGGCCTGGCCATCCTAGTAGCCTCCACCCGCACACATGGCTCCGACCATCTACACAACCTAAACCTCCTGCAATGCTAAAAATCATCCTACCCACAATCATACTTCTTCCAACAGCCCTGCTGTCTCCACCAAAATTTCTATGGACTAACACCACCTTATACAGCCTCCTAATCGCTGCCCTAAGCCTACAGTGATTAATCCCAACCTACTACCCCTACAAATTTTTATCCAACTGAACAGGAATTGACCAAATCTCATCCCCCCTCCTAGTACTATCCTGCTGACTACTCCCACTCATAATCATAGCAAGCCAAAACCACCTGCAACAAGAACCCCTACAACGCAAACGAATCTTTATCTCAACCTTAGTCGCAGTCCAGCCATTCATCCTACTAGCCTTTTCCACCACAGAACTAGCACTATTTTACATCTCATTTGAAGCAACCCTCATTCCCACCCTAATCTTAATCACCCGATGGGGGAACCAACCAGAACGCCTAAGCGCTGGCATCTACCTGCTATTCTACACGCCAGTAAGCTCTCTACCCCTGCTAATCACAATCATACACCTATACGTGAAAATTGGCACCCTGCACCTGCCAACCCTACAACTAACCCACCCAACCCTATCCACCTCATGGACAGGAATACTATCAGGTCTAGCACTGCTCATAGCATTCATAGTAAAAGCCCCACTATACGGCCTACACCTCTGACTGCCAAAAGCCCACGTAGAAGCACCCATCGCAGGCTCAATACTCCTCGCCGCCCTACTACTAAAGCTAGGAGGATACGGAATTATACGAGTCACTCTATTTATGGGCCCACTGTCCAACCTCCTGCACTACCCCTTCCTAACCCTGGCCCTATGAGGCGCCCTAATGACTAGCTCAATCTGCCTACGACAGACAGACCTAAAATCACTAATCGCTTATTCATCCGTTAGCCACATAGGCCTAGTTATCGCCGCAGGAATAATCCAAACCCACTGATCATTCTCAGGGGCAATGATCCTAATAATTTCCCATGGACTAACTTCCTCCATACTATTCTGCCTAGCCAACACAAACTATGAACGTACGCACAGCCGAATTCTACTACTCACACGAGGCCTACAACCTCGAGTTGCAAGCTCATCGATGCGCACTAGGGTGCGTCAGGGTCTTTGTAGGCAGAAGCCAATTGGTTTAGGCATTTAGCTGTTAACTAGAGTTTTGTGGGATCGAAGCCCATCTGTCTAGGGAGGCTTTAGCTTAAATAAAGCGTCTGACTTGCATTCAGAAGATACAGGTTAATATTCTGTAAGTCTTAATGTGCAGAAACTAAGAGGGTTTAACTCTTATTTAAGGCTTTGAAGGCCTTCGGTTTGGGGTGTTATCCTAAGTTTCTAGACAATGGCATGTATTATTGGGGACAGGGGAAGTAAGAGGATTGATAGTGAGGCAAGGACCGCAGTAGGTGTGCTTGGGGCTTTGCTAGTGTATCATTGTTTTATGTGGTTAGAGGAGTTGGGGGGAAGGGTAATTGTTGAGTGGTATGCGAGGCGTAGGTAGAAGAAGAGGCTGAGCAGTGATAGCATGGCAATTGCCATGGCTGCTGGTGTTATTTCCTGTTTAGTTAGTTCTTGGATGATAAGTCACTTTGGTATAAAGCCTGTTAATGGGGGGAGGCCTGCTAGGGATAAAAGTACTAGTATTAGGGTGGCGTTTAGCACTGGGGTTTTTGTTCATGAGGTTGTGATCATGGATAGGTTAAGGGCTTTGATTTTGTTAAGGGCTAGGAATACGGCTGATGTTATGATTGTGTATAGGTAGAAGGTAAGTAAGGCCAATTTGGGGCTGTAAACTAGGATGATGGCGATTCAGCCTAAGTGGGAGATGGACGAGAAGGCTAGGATTTTGCGTGTTTGTGTTTGGTTCAGTCCTATTCAGCCTCCTAGTGCTGTTGAGGCTAGGGCCATGGCGGTGAGTAGAGCTGGGTCGAGGGATTTGGATGTTAGTAGGAGCAGGGTTAGTGGGGGGAATTTTATGAGGGTCGAGAGTAGCAGGGCTGTTATTAGTGGCGATCCTTGTAGTACTTCTGGGAATCAGAAGTGAAATGGCACTAGGCCCAGTTTAATAGCGATTGCTGCTGTCAGTAGTAGACAGGAGGTTGGGTGGTTTATTTGTGTGATGTCTCATTGGCCGGTGACTCAGGCATTGGTTATGCTAGAGAATAGGACCAGGGCGGAAGCAGCTGCTTGGGTTAGGAAGTATTTCGTTGCGGCTTCTACTGCTCGTGGGTGGTGGGATTTGGCAATTAGGGGAATGATGGCTAGTGCGTTGATCTCCAGTCCTGTCCAGGCCAGAACTCAGTGGTTGCTGGAAATTGTGATGGTGGTGCCCAAGATGAGGCTGAAGGTTATGATTGGGGTCGCGTAAGGGTTCATTAGTAGAGGAGGGGGTTAAACCATCATTTTCGGGGTATGGGCCCGATAGCTTGATTAGCTGACTCTACTAGAAAATAATATAAGGGAAGTATGGAGAATTTTGATTTCTCTTGTGTGGGTTCAATTCCTACTTTTCTAAGGTCAACAGGAAATGAGAGGGCTGTTATACCTCTATGTTCACTTTATCATAGTGACCCTTTGTAGTTCAGGCACATTTCCTTATGTAAGGAGGTAGGCCTGCATAGCAGATAGGTATGCTGATGTGTCAGAGGCACAGAGCTAGTGTGAGGGGTAGGAAGTTTTTTCATAGTAGGTGCATTAGTTGGTCATATCGGAATCGTGGGTATGAAGCTCGGACCCATAAGAAACCAGAAGATAGTAGGAGGACTTTTGTGGCTAGGATGACGGGGAATAGTTCTGTGGGTGGCCCTAGGGCGCTTGGGTTTAGGAATATGATGGCTGTAAGTGTATTTATTAGCATAATGTTCGCATATTCAGCTAGGAAGAATAAGGCGAAGGGTCCTGCGGCGTATTCAACGTTAAACCCTGAGACTAGCTCAGATTCACCCTCTGTGAGGTCAAAAGGAGCTCGGTTTGTCTCTGCTAGGGTGGATACGTATCATATTATTGCTAGGGGTCATGAGGAGAAAATGAAGTATAGAGGCTCCTGTGCGATGGCAAAGGAGCTGAGTGTGTAGCTTCCGCTTAGTATGATTATTGATAGCAGGATTATGGCCAGTGTCACTTCGTATGAAATGGTCTGTGCTACTGCCCGTAGGGCTCCGATTAGTGCGTATTTTGAGTTCGAGGCTCAGCCTGATCATAGGACTGAGTAGACGGCTAGGCTTGACATGGCTATTAGGAAGAGAACTCCGAGGTTTAGATCTGCTAGGGGAAATGGGAGTGGTAGTGGTGCTCAAGTGGTGAGGGCTAGGACAAGGGCTAGTATTGGTATCAGAATGAATAGAAGTGGGGAAGAGGTAGAGGGTCGGATGGGCTCTTTGGTAAATAGTTTCAGTCCGTCCGCAAATGGTTGAAGTAGGCCAAAAGGCCCGACAACGTTAGGGCCTTTGCGGGATTGTATGTAGCTTAGGATTTTCCGTTCTACTAGGGTTAGGAAGGCTACGGCAATCAGGATTGGGATGATGTATAGGAGGGATATAAGGAGGCAGCTTAGTGTTGTTATTTGAATCATGGGTGAAGCTAGGGAGAGGATTTGAACCTCTGGGGAAAGGGCTTAAGCCTTCTGCACTTGCCGGGCTCTGCCACTCTAGCTGGTCCTTTTCTAGGATTGAAAGTGGTGGGGGAAGGCCCTCTTCACGGTTTAGTTGGTTTCACTGCTTAGAGGGGGGGGGGCGTGCTTGTGGTATTGGCCCCACTTTCTCGGTCCTTTCGTACTGGGGAGAGTGTGTCATAGATAGAAACCGACCTGGATTGCTCCGGTCTGAACTCAGATCACGTAGGACTGTTAATCGTTGAACAAACGAACCCTTAATAGCGGCTGCACCATTAGGATGTCCTGATCCAACATCGAGGTCGTAAACCCCCCTGTCGATATGGGCTCTTGAGGGGGATTGCGCTGTTATCCCTGGGGTAGCTTGGTCCATTAATCAATTATATTGGGTCTGGTCACTGTTAGCACTTTGAGGGGTAGCTCTAGGTAAAGAGGTATGGTCTTGTTTTTGGAGGATTTGTTCTCCTCCAAGGTCGCCCCAACCGAAAAATATCGACCAGGCTCTGCGATGGTAGTGGCCCCAGTGGGGTTGATTGAGGATTCGCGGTGGTCATTGATTTTTAAGTTCCACAGGGTCTTCTCGTCTTATGTTCACATCCCCGCTTTTGCACGGGGAGATCAATTTCACTGATTATCTGTGAGAGACAGTTAAGACCTCGTTTAGCCATTCATACAAGTCTCGATTTATGGGACAATTGATTGCGCTACCTTTGCACGGTTAGGATACCGCGGCCGTTAAACCTAAGTCACCGGGCAGGCATCACCTTCAATACTTGTTTAATTTGCTGAAGGCTATGTTTTTGGTAAACAGTCGGGCCTTATTAATTTGCCGAGTTCCTTTCACAGATTTTAATCGCTCTTATAGGCGCTCCTGAGTCGGGTTAACAGGGTTAGTTAATACGTGGTCTTGTAGGGGTTTTTGTATCTGTCTAGGTCTGTTAATAATGTTTCTATGTAAGCTTGCGCCGTTAGAGGGGTGTGGCCCTGTACATGAGGGGCCTAGGATGATTCCTAGGATTGTTATGAGGATGGCAGCGGTTTTGGTGATAAGGGGTATGGTTATTGGGGGGGTTTTGGTTGGTGTGATGAAAGAGGTAATGATTATTCCTGCTGTAATGCTGCCTAGGGCGAGTCGGGTTAGGGGGGCGGTGATTAGTGGGTTGTTTTCGTTTATTGATACTATTGGGGGGATTCGGGTTTGTCCAGCTTGGACTAGGATGGTTATGCGGATGCTGTAGGTTGCGGTGAATGCTGTGGCTATAAGGGTTAGGAGTAGGGCTCAAGTATTTAGGTATGATGTGTTTAAGCTTTCGATGATGAGGTCTTTTGAGTAGAATCCGGCTAGGAATGGGGTTCCTATCAGCGCCAGGTTTCCGATGGTTAGGCAGGAAGTAGTGACTGGGAGTATTTTCTGTAGGCCTCCTATCTTTCGGATATCTTGTTCTCCGTTTAGGTTGTGGATGATAGACCCTGAGCATAGGAATAGTATGGCTTTAAAGAAGGCATGGGTTGAGATGTGTAGGAAGGCTAGTTGTGGGAGGTTTAGTCCGATAGTGACTATTATTAGTCCTAGTTGGCTGGATGTTGAGAAAGCAATGATTTTTTTGATGTCATTTTGGGTTAGGGCGCATGTGGCAGCGAATAGGGTTGATAGAGCACCTAGGCATAGGCAGGCAGTTAGGGCTGTCTGGTTGGTGGCTAGCAGGGGGTGCATGCGGATGAGCAGGAAGATTCCGGCTACTACTATGGTACTGGAGTGCAGTAGGGCTGATACTGGGGTGGGGCCTTCTATTGCTGCGGGCAGTCATGGGTGGAGTCCAAATTGGGCGGATTTTCCTGCGGCTGCGAGGATTAATCCTATGAGGGGGAGGATTGGGGTTTGGTGGGGGTGTACGGCTTGTTGGATCTCTCAGGTGTTGAATGTTGAAGCTAGTCATGCTATGCTCAGGATCAGTCCGATGTCTCCGATTCGGTTGTAGATTACGGCTCGTAGGGCGGCGGTGTTGGCATCTGCTCGGCCTTGTCATCAGCCGATGAGAAGGAAGGACATGATTCGTACTCCTTCCCAGCCTACGAATAGGAGGAATATGTTGTTTGCGGTTGTTAGGAGGAGTATGGCGACTAGGAATGTCAGTAGGTAGGTGAAAAATTTTGTTACGTATGGCTCTGAGGCCATGTATCATATGGCGAATTGTAGGATTGATCATGTTACAAATAGGGCGATTGGAAGAAATGTTATTGAGTATTGGTCTATTTTTAGGCTCAGGGGGATTTTAAAGTTTATAATGAATTTTCACTCCCAGTGGCAGGTGACAGATTCTACTCCCGAGTAGATGAATGCGGTTGTAGGGGCTAGGCTAATTAGGAATGCGGTTTTAACAGCGCGGGTGGTGGCTTGTGGGGTGTTTTTAAAGTTTTTAAATAGAAATGGCAGGATGATTGGGGTTAGGAGGATTGTCAGCGTGAGTAGTGTGAGGGAGTTGATTAGTAGTGTGGGGTTCACTACTTTTACTTGGATTTGCACCAAGATGGGTGGTTCCTAAGACCAGTGGATTGCTGTTATCCTTTAAAAGTAAGGGGGCTGAGGTTTTAGGCTCAGATGTAAGAGTTAGCAGCTCTTGTTGGTTAAACCCTCCCCTCGGCAGGTAAGAAGGTTTGAACTTCTATTCTTAGAATCACAGTCTAATGTTTGGTTTAAACTATACTTGCATGAGGGGATTCCGGAGATCAGTTCGGGTTTGAGGATTAGGAGGAATATTGGGATAATGTGGAGTGTTATGAGCAGGTGTTCTCGCGTGGTTGAGTTTTGCATAGATGTGATGTGGGAGGGGATTGAGCCTCGTTGGGTCATTAGTAGTATGAATAAGGTGTAGGAGGCGGTTAGTAGGGTTGCGATTCCTGTTAGGATGATCGTGAAGGCAGATCAGTTGAATAAGGTGATTATAATGGTTAGCTCTGCTATGAGGTTTGTTGTTGGGGGTAAGGCTATGTTTGTTAGATTGGCCAGCAATCATCAGGTAGCTATGAGTGGTAGGAGAGGTTGTAGGCCTCGTGTGAGTAGTAGAATTCGGCTGTGCGTACGTTCATAGTTTGTGTTGGCTAGGCAGAATAGTATGGAGGAAGTTAGTCCATGGGAAATTATTAGGATCATTGCCCCTGAGAATGATCAGTGGGTTTGGATTATTCCTGCGGCGATAACTAGGCCTATGTGGCTAACGGATGAATAAGCGATTAGTGATTTTAGGTCTGTCTGTCGTAGGCAGATTGAGCTAGTCATTAGGGCGCCTCATAGGGCCAGGGTTAGGAAGGGGTAGTGCAGGAGGTTGGACAGTGGGCCCATAAATAGAGTGACTCGTATAATTCCGTATCCTCCTAGCTTTAGTAGTAGGGCGGCGAGGAGTATTGAGCCTGCGATGGGTGCTTCTACGTGGGCTTTTGGCAGTCAGAGGTGTAGGCCGTATAGTGGGGCTTTTACTATGAATGCTATGAGCAGTGCTAGACCTGATAGTATTCCTGTCCATGAGGTGGATAGGGTTGGGTGGGTTAGTTGTAGGGTTGGCAGGTGCAGGGTGCCAATTTTCACGTATAGGTGTATGGTTGTGATTAGCAGGGGTAGAGAGCTTACTGGCGTGTAGAATAGCAGGTAGATGCCAGCGCTTAGGCGTTCTGGTTGGTTCCCCCATCGGGTGATTAAGATTAGGGTGGGAATGAGGGTTGCTTCAAATGAGATGTAAAATAGTGCTAGTTCTGTGGTGGAAAAGGCTAGTAGGATGAATGGCTGGACTGCGACTAAGGTTGAGATAAAGATTCGTTTGCGTTGTAGGGGTTCTTGTTGCAGGTGGTTTTGGCTTGCTATGATTATGAGTGGGAGTAGTCAGCAGGATAGTACTAGGAGGGGGGATGAGATTTGGTCAATTCCTGTTCAGTTGGATAAAAATTTGTAGGGGTAGTAGGTTGGGATTAATCACTGTAGGCTTAGGGCAGCGATTAGGAGGCTGTATAAGGTGGTGTTAGTCCATAGAAATTTTGGTGGAGACAGCAGGGCTGTTGGAAGAAGTATGATTGTGGGTAGGATGATTTTTAGCATTGCAGGAGGTTTAGGTTGTGTAGATGGTCGGAGCCATGTGTGCGGGTGGAGGCTACTAGGATGGCCAGGCCTGTGCCCGCCTCACACGCTGAGAAGGTTAGCATGAGAATTGGTACCATGGTGAATGAGGAGACTTGGTTTTCGATGGATCATATTGATAGGCCTACGAATATCGATAATATTATGCTTTCAAGGCATAGTAGGGCGGATACTAGGTGGGTTCGGTGGAAGGCTAGTCCTAGTCCGCTGAAAATGAAGGCTGAGTAGAAGCTTAAATGTAGGGGCGACATAAGAAAGTTACAGGGTTGGCTGTAATCTGCTGGGTCGAAACCAGCTATCTTTTTGGTTAGACTAACTTTCTGTTATTCTGCTCATTCTAGGCCCCCTTGAATTCACTCGTAGGCCAGTCCGAGTGTTAGGAGAAGGAGGATCACTACAGTTCAGGTGAGGGTCATTAGGGGGGATTGGAGTTGGACGGCTCATGGCAGGGGGAGTAGGAGGGCGATTTCTAGGTCGAATAGGACGAACAGGATGGCTACTGAGGAAGAATCGGACTGAGAATGGTAATCGAGCAGATCCAAGTGGGTCAAATCCACATTCGTACGGTGAGAGTTTCTCTGAGTCGGGGTTTATTTGGGCGAGTCAGAAGTTTAATGCGGTTAGGGCGGCGCTTAGGATTGATGATAGGGCGAATATGAACATGAGTGCGTTCATTGCTCTCCTCTGGGTTTATACCAGATTCTAGAGATTGGAAGTCAATTGTAATTAATATACTAGAAGAGCAAGATCCTCATCAGTAGATGGTTATGTAGAGGAATAGTCAGATGATGTCTACGAAGTGTCAGTATCAGGCTGCTGCCTCGAATCCGAAGTGGTGGTCTGATGTAAAGTGGAACTTGATCAGTCGGAAGAGGCAGACGGTCAGGAAGGAGGATCCGATGATTACGTGGAGTCCGTGGAATCCAGTGGCAACGAAGAAGGTAGATCCGTAGACGCTATCGGCGATTGAGAATGGGGCTTCGTGGTATTCTATTGCTTGTAGGGCTGTGAAGTAGAATCCCAGGAGGATCGTTAGGGTTAGGGCGTGGATGGCGTGTTTTCGGTTTCCTTCTGTGATGCTGTGATGGGCTCACGTTACGGTAACGCCTGAGGCTAGTAGGATGGCTGTGTTTAGTAGGGGGACTTCTATCGGGTTGAGTGGTTTAATTCCTGTTGGGGGTCATTGGCCTCCTAGTTCTGGGGTTGGGGCCAGGCTCGAGTGGAAGAACGCTCAGAAGAACCCTAAGAAGAAGAATGCTTCGGATGTGATGAAAAGGATTATGCCGTATCGTAGGCCTTTTTGGACTGTGGGAGTGTGATGGCCTTGGAAGGTGCTTTCTCGTACAATGTCTCGTCATCATTGGAGTATTACTAGGAGTATTGAGATGAGGCCTAGGGTTAGTAGTATGGATGAGTTGTAGTGGAATCACATGATTAATCCTGAGGTTGTGAGTAGGGCGGCGGCTGCCCCGAAGATTGGTCAAGGGCTTGGGTCAACTATGTGGTATGAGTGTGCTTGGTGTGCCATTAGATGTTTTCTTGTAAGTATAGGCTTAGAAGGAGCACGAAGACGTAGGCCTGGATTATGGCTACTGCTACTTCTAGGATGGTTAGGAGTAGTAGGATGATTATTGTTAGGATGGATACTGCAGGAAGGGTGGGTATTAATGCAATGGAGGCTGTAGAGACGAGTTGGATGAGTAAGTGTCCTGCTGTAAGGTTGGCTGTAAGGCGGACTCCGAGGGCTAGGGGGCGGATTAGTAGGCTGGTTGTTTCGATCAGGATTAGTGTGGGGATTAGGGGTGTAGGGGTACCTTCGGGAAATAGGTGGGCTAAAGAGGCTGATGGTTGGTTTCGTAGGCCTGTTAGTAGTGTGGCGAGCCATAGTGGGAAGGCTAGGGCTATGTTCATAGATAGTTGGGTGGTTGGGGTGAATGTATATGGAAGGAGGCCTAGAAGGTTGATTGTAAGAAGTATGATTATTAGGGATGTAAATATTATGGCTCATTTGTGGCCATTTTTGTTGAGTGGGACTATTAGTTGTTTTGTGATTAGGTGAAGGAGTCATGTTTGGATAGTAGAAAGGCGGTTGTTGATTCATCGGTTGTTTGGGGACGGGAATAGTAGGGCTGGGAAGAGTAGGGATAGTAGGATTAAGGGGATGCCAAATAGATTGGGGCTGGAAAATTGGTCACAGAAGCTTAGGTTCATGGTCAGGATCATGGTGTGGGTTTGGTAGTGAGGGAGGTCTTATTTGATGGGGGGTTGGTTGTGGTGAAGGCTAGTAGTTTTGGTTGGATGAGGAGTGCTAGGGTTAATCAGGTTATAATTATGATTGAAAATCATGGTGCGGGGTTAAGCTGTGGCATATCATTAAGGAGGGGGAAGTCCCTCTTTGGCTAGCTTAAAAGGCTAGTGCTGTTGCATAGCTTCTTAATGATTAGGATGATGATAGAAGGGACGATCAGGCCTCGAAATGTGGGAGTGGGGTTGATTCTACTACAATGGGTATGTAGCTGTGATTAGCCCCGCAAATTTCTGAGCATTGTCCGTAAAATTCCCAGGCCGGGTGGTAATGAATGAAGTTTGGTTTAGTCGGCCTGGGATTGCGTCTGTTTTAACTCCGAGCGTTGGGACTGCTCAGGAGTGGAGTACGTCTCCTGCAGTAATGATCACGCGGATGGGGGATTCTATTGGGATAACTACGCGGTGGTCAACTTCTAGCAGTCGGAAGTGGCCGTTGGGTAAGTCTGGGGTGGGCACTATGTAGGAGTCGAAGGATAGGTCTTTGAAGTCTGTGTATTCGTAGCTTCAGTATCATTGGTGGCCGATGGCTTTTAGGGTGAGGTCTGGTTCGTCGATTTCGTCCATTATGTAGAGGATTTGTAGGGATGGGAGGGCGAGGAGTACCAGGACGATAGCAGGTAGGATTGTCCAGATCAGCTCTACTTCTTGGGCGTCTACAGCATTGGACGAGAGTTTTTCTGTTAGTATGTGGGCTAAAAGGTAGAGAACTAGGCTGCAGATAGCTAGGGCAACGATTAGGGCGTGGTCGTGGAATTCAACGAGTTCTTCTATGATGGGTGATGAGGCGTCTTGGAATCCTAGTTGGGAGTGGTTGGCCACATGAGATGTACAGGATTTTTACCTGTGATTTAGTCTTGACAAGGCTATGTAATTGGTTTACTAACGTCTCATAAGAAAGAAGCATGAGCGGTTAACCTCCTGGGAGACCCAGAAAACTTCACCCCAGCAAACCCACTAGTAACCCCACCACACATCAAGCCAGAATGATACTTCCTATTCGCCTACGCCATCCTACGTTCAATCCCAAATAAACTAGGAGGCGTATTAGCACTGGCCGCCTCCGTACTGATCCTATTCCTAATCCCATTCCTGCACAAATCAAAACAACGAGCAATAACATTCCGACCACTCTCCCAGCTCCTATTCTGAGTACTAGTCGCCGACCTCCTCGTCCTAACATGAGTAGGAAGCCAACCCGTCGAACACCCATTCATCATCATCGGCCAACTCGCTTCAATCGCCTACTTCACTATCCTCCTATTTCTCCTCCCCGCCGCAAGCGCCCTAGAAAACAAAATACTCAACTGCTAAATACTCTAATAGTTTATAAAAACATTGGTCTTGTAAACCAAAGATTGAAGACTTACCACTTCTTAGAGTACCCCAAACTCAGAAAAAAAGGACTCAAACCTTTATCTCCAGCTCCCAAAGCTGGCATTTTCAATAAACTATTCTCTGACCCTAACCCCTAAACCGCCCGAATAGCACCCCGCGACAACCCCCGCACAAGCTCCAATACAACAAACAAAGTCAACAACAGCCCCCAACCCGCCACTAAAAACATCCCTGCCCCATGTGAATAAAACATGGAAACTCCACTAAAATCCGACCGAACAACAAACACCCCAACATTATTCACAGTAGAAACCCCGAACTTCCAAGCCCCCATAAACCCCCCAAACACCAACCCCCCAAAAACAATTGCCACAAACGCTACTGCACATCCAATCACCCGTCAATCCCCCCAAGCCCCAGGGAAAGGCTCCGCTGCTAAAGCTACTGAATAAACAAACACCACCAGCATACCCCCCAAATACACCATAAACAGCACTAAAGCCACGAACGAAACCCCAAGGCCCAGCAACCACCCGCACCCCGCCACAGACGCTAACACCAAACCAACAACCCCATAATACGGCGAAGGATTCGACGCCACACCCAAAACACCCACCGCAAAGCAAATCCCTAAAAAAAACATAAAATAAGTCATTATTCCTGCCCGGACACTACCCGAGGCCTGCGGCTCGAAAAGCCGCCATTGTTCTCAACTACAGGAACTAACCGCAAGCCCCCAATAATTCTACCCCATCTATGCCATTATGCTTAACCCCCCCCCCCTCCCCCCCCGAGGCGGGGGTATTTGGTTATGCATATTCGTGCATAAATTTATATACCCCATATACATACATACTATAGTACCAGTAATATACATTATATACGGACTATCTTATAAGCAGGTGCTAAACCCATACATGTACACGGCCATTAAACCCTTAAACACACTCCTACCAAACCACCCGGCATGAATGTTCTAGGACCATACCGCACAACACCCAATACAACTCCACTCAAGCGCATAACAAGACCCCATTTTAATGAATGCTCACAGGACATGCTCCAACAACAACTCTCCACCACATATCTCATGCAGTTCGTATCAGACGGATTTATTAATCGTACTCCTCACGTGAAATCAGCAACCCGTTGCACATAATGTCCGGTATGACTAGCTTCAGGCCCATACGTTCCCCCTAAACCCCTCGCCCTCCTCACATTTTTGCGCCTCTGGTTCCTCGGTCAGGGCCATCCATTGGGTTCACTCACCCCTCCTTGCCCTTCAAAGTGGCATCTGTGAGTACTTTCACCTTCTCAATGCGTAATCGCGGCATGTTCCAGCTTTTTGGCGCCTCTGGTTCCTCTTATTTTTTCCGGGGTTACCTCACAGGTGGCTATTCCCAGTGATCTCGGGGGTCCCACAATCTAAGCCTGGACACACCTGCCTCACGGCCTATCCTATATTTCAAGGGTCCCTCGATGAGACGGTTGGCGTATATGGGGAATCATCCTGACACTGATGCACTTTGACCACATTCAGTTAATGTTACCTCCACCCTCCGGGTTAAATGGGGCTATTGGATGAATGCTCGTTGGACATAGCACAAAACAACAAATCATTAAGCGCAACCCCTGCGCTTCACAAACTAAACCAGTAAACTTTCGCTAACCACCATGTAGCATAAACCTTCATCGCCCAATCCCAGCAAACTACCTCTAAAACTCCATTAATCATCCCTTCCATGACATCATCGGAACGATGTACATATACACACAAACACATACAAAATAACTTAAACTTATTAGAGAAACTCCAGTACTAAAAATAGTAAACACGCGGATGGGGGATTCTATTGGGATAACTACGCGGTGGTCAACTTCTAGCAGTCGGAAGTGGCCGTTGGGTAAGTCTGGGGGTGGGCACTATGTAGGAGTCGAAGGATAGGTCTTTGAGGTCTGTGTATTCGTAGCTTCAGTATCATTGGTGGCCGATGGCTTTAGGGTGAGGTCTGGTTCATCGATTTTGTCCATTATGTAGAGGATTTGTAGGGATGGGAGGGCGAGGAGTACCAGGACGATAGCAGGTAGGATTGTCCAGATCAGCTCTACTTCTTGGGCGTCTACAGCATTGGACGAGAGTTTTTCTGTTAGTATGTGGGCTAAAAGGTAGAGAACTAGGCTGCAGATAGCTAGGGCAACGATTAGGGCGTGGTCGTGGAATTCAACGAGTTCTTCTATGATGGGTGATGAGGCGTCTTGGAATCCTAGTTGGGAGTGGTTGGCCACATGAGATGTACAGGATTTTTACCTGTGATTTAGTCTTGACAAGGCTATGTAATTGGTTTACTAACGTCTCATAAGAAAGAAGCATGAGCGGTGAATGCAGTTGGCTTGAAACCAGCATGTGAGGGTTCGATTCCTTCCTTTCTTGTACTTGGACGAAGGCCGGTTCCTCGAAAGTATGGTATGGGGGAGGGCAGCCGTGGATTCATTCAACGTTTGTGGTAGTTAGTTCTGGTTGTAGGACTTTTCGTTTGGCCGAAAAGGCTTCTCAGATGATGAATATTAGTATGATTACGGCTACTATTGAGATTAGGGAGCCGATGGAGGAAATGGTGTTTCATAGTGTGTAGGCGTCGGGATAGTCCGAGTATCGTCGGGGTATTCCTGCTAGGCCTAGGAAGTGCTGGGGGAAGAACGTTAGGTTTACTCCTGTAAATATTACCCCGAAGTGGGCTTTTGCTCATGTTTGGTGTAGGGTAAACCCAGTGAGTAGTGGGAATCAGTGAGTAAATCCTGCTAGAATGGCAAAGACGGCGCCTATGGATAGGACGTAGTGGAAGTGGGCAACTACGTAGTACGTGTCGTGCAGGGCGATGTCTAGGGAAGAGTTTGCAAGAACGATTCCTGTTAATCCTCCGATGGTAAATAGGAAGATAAATCCTAGAGCTCATAGTATTGGGGGGGTCTCATTTGATTGTTCCTCCGTGCAGGGTGGCTAGTCAGCTAAATACTTTGATTCCGGTAGGGATGGCAATGATTATAGTGGCTGATGTAAAGTAGGCTCGGGTATCAACGTCTATTCCTACTGTAAACATGTGGTGAGCTCAGACGATGAATCCTAGGAAGCCGATGGATAGTATGGCTCAGACTATTCCCATGTAGCCGAAGGGCTCCTTTTTGCCTGAGTAGTACGTGACTACGTGTGAGATGATTCCAAACCCCGGTAGGATCAGAATATAGACTTCTGGGTGTCCGAAGAATCAGAATAGGTGTTGGTACAGGATTGGGTCTCCTCCTCCAGCGGGGTCGAAGAATGTGGTGTTTAGGTTTCGATCAGTTAGTAATATTGTAATACCGGCGGCGAGTACGGGGAGTGATAGAAGGAGTAGGATGGCGGTAATTAGTACGGATCAGACAAATAGTGGGGTTTGGTATTGTGAGAGTGCGGGGGGTTTTATGTTGATGGCTGTGGTGATAAAGTTGATGGCCCCAAGGATGGAGGAGATACCGGCTAAGTGGAGTGAGAAGATAGCCAGGTCTACTGAAGCTCCGGCGTGGGCAAGGTTACCTGCTAGGGGAGGGTAGACAGTTCAGCCTGTGCCGGCGCCAGCTTCTACAGTGGATGAGGCTAGTAGGAGGAGGAATGATGGGGGGAGGAGTCAAAAGCTTATGTTGTTTATTCGCGGGAATGCTATGTCGGGGGCACCGATTATGAGGGGGACTAATCAGTTGCCGAATCCTCCGATCATGATGGGTATGACTATAAAGAAGATTATTACAAAGGCGTGAGCGGTAACGATTACATTGTAAATTTGGTCGTCGCCTAGGAGAGTTCCTGGTTGTCCTAGTTCTGCGCGGATTAATAGGCTGAGTGCGGTGCCGACTATTCCTGCTCATGCCCCGAAGATGAGGTACAGGGTGCCAATATCCTTATGGTTAGTGGAAAATAGTCATCGGTTGATGAAGGTGACGGGTAAGATGGCTGAGTGTTGAAGCGTTAGGCTGTAGTCCTTTTTACAGAGGTTTAATTCCTCTTCTTATCGGCTCTGTAGTGAAATTCATGTTGAGTTGCAAGCTCATCGATGCGCACTAGGGTGCGTCAGGGTCTTTGTAGGCAGAAGCCAATTGGTTTAGGCATTTAGCTGTTAACTAGAGTTTTGTGGGATCGAAGCCCATCTGTCTAGGGAGGCTTTAGCTTAATTAAAGCGTCTGACTTGCATTCAGAAGATACAGGTTAATATTCTGTAAGTCTTAATGTGCAGAAACTAAGAGGGTTTAACTCTTATTTAAGGCTTTGAAGGCCTTCGGTTTGGGGTGTTATCCTAAGTTTCTAGACAATGGCATGTATTATTGGGGACAGGGGAAGTAAGAGGATTGATAGTGAGGCAAGGACCGCAGTAGGTGTGCTTGGGGCTTTGCTAGTGTATCATTGTTTTATGTGGTTAGAGGAGTTGGGGGGAAGGGTAATTGTTGAGTGGTATGCGAGGCGTAGGTAGAAGAAGAGGCTGAGCAGTGATAGCATGGCAATTGCCATGGCTGCTGGTGTTATTTCCTGTTTAGTTAGTTCTTGGATGATAAGTCACTTTGGTATAAAGCCTGTTAATGGGGGGAGGCCTGCTAGGGATAAAAGTACTAGTATTAGGGTGGCGTTTAGCACTGGGGTTTTTGTTCATGAGGTTGTGATCATGGATAGGTTAAGGGCTTTGATTTTGTTAAGGGCTAGGAATACGGCTGATGTTATGATTGTGTATAGGTAGAAGGTAAGTAAGGCCAATTTGGGGCTGTAAACTAGGATGATGGCGATTCAGCCTAAGTGGGAGATGGACGAGAAGGCTAGGATTTTGCGTGTTTGTGTTTGGTTCAGTCCTATTCAGCCTCCTAGTGCTGTTGAGGCTAGGGCCATGGCGGTGAGTAGAGCTGGGTCGAGGGATTTGGATGTTAGTAGGAGCAGGGTTAGTGGGGGGAATTTTATGAGGGTCGAGAGTAGCAGGGCTGTTATTAGTGGCGATCCTTGTAGTACTTCTGGGAATCAGAAGTGAAATGGCACTAGGCCCAGTTTAATAGCGATTGCTGCTGTCAGTAGTAGACAGGAGGTTGGGTGGTTTATTTGTGTGATGTCTCATTGGCCGGTGACTCAGGCATTGGTTATGCTAGAGAATAGGACCAGGGCGGAAGCAGCTGCTTGGGTTAGGAAGTATTTCGTTGCGGCTTCTACTGCTCGTGGGTGGTGGGATTTGGCAATTAGGGGAATGATGGCTAGTGCGTTGATCTCCAGTCCTGTCCAGGCCAGAACTCAGTGGTTGCTGGAAATTGTGATGGTGGTGCCCAAGATGAGGCTGAAGGTTATGATTGGGGTCGCGTAAGGGTTCATTAGTAGAGGAGGGGGTTAAACCATCATTTTCGGGGTATGGGCCCGATAGCTTGATTAGCTGACTCTACTAGAAAATAATATAAGGGAAGTATGGAGAATTTTGATTTCTCTTGTGTGGGTTCAATTCCTACTTTTCTAAGGTCAACAGGAAATGAGAGGGCTGTTATACCTCTATGTTCACTTTATCATAGTGACCCTTTGTAGTTCAGGCACATTTCCTTATGTAAGGAGGTAGGCCTGCATAGCAGATAGGTATGCTGATGTGTCAGAGGCACAGAGCTAGTGTGAGGGGTAGGAAGTTTTTTCATAGTAGGTGCATTAGTTGGTCATATCGGAATCGTGGGTATGAAGCTCGGACCCATAAGAAACCAGAAGATAGTAGGAGGACTTTTGTGGCTAGGATGACGGGGAATAGTTCTGTGGGTGGCCCTAGGGCGCTTGGGTTTAGGAATATGATGGCTGTAAGTGTATTTATTAGCATAATGTTCGCATATTCAGCTAGGAAGAATAAGGCGAAGGGTCCTGCGGCGTATTCAACGTTAAACCCTGAGACTAGCTCAGATTCACCCTCTGTGAGGTCAAAAGGAGCTCGGTTTGTCTCTGCTAGGGTGGATACGTATCATATTATTGCTAGGGGTCATGAGGAGAAAATGAAGTATAGAGGCTCCTGTGCGACGGCAAAGGAGCTGAGTGTGTAGCTTCCGCTTAGTATGATTATTGATAGCAGGATTATGGCCAGTGTCACTTCGTATGAAATGGTCTGTGCTACTGCCCGTAGGGCTCCGATTAGTGCGTATTTTGAGTTCGAGGCTCAGCCTGATCATAGGACTGAGTAGACGGCTAGGCTTGACATGGCTATTAGGAAGAGAACTCCGAGGTTTAGATCTGCTAGGGGAAATGGGAGTGGTAGTGGTGCTCAAGTGGTGAGGGCTAGGACAAGGGCTAGTATTGGTATCAGAATGAATAGAAGTGGGGAAGAGGTAGAGGGTCGGATGGGCTCTTTGGTAAATAGTTTCAGTCCGTCCGCAAATGGTTGAAGTAGGCCAAAAGGCCCGACAACGTTAGGGCCTTTGCGGGATTGTATGTAGCTTAGGATTTTCCGTTCTACTAGGGTTAGGAAGGCTACGGCAATCAGGATTGGGATGATGTATAGGAGGGATATAATGAGGCAGCTTAGTGTTGTTATTTGAATCATGGGTGAAGCTAGGGAGAGGATTTGAACCTCTGGGGAAAGGGCTTAAGCCTTCTGCACTTGCCGGGCTCTGCCACTCTAGCTGGTCCTTTTCTAGGACTGAAAGTGGTGGGGGAAGGCCCTCTTCACGGTTTAGTTGGTTTCACTGCTTAGAGGGGGGGGGGCGTGCTTGTGGTATTGGCCCCACTTTCCCGGTCCTTTCGTACTGGGGAGAGTGTGTCATAGATAGAAACCGACCTGGATTGCTCCGGTCTGAACTCAGATCACGTAGGACTGTTAATCGTTGAACAAACGAACCCTTAATAGCGGCTGCACCATTAGGATGTCCTGATCCAACATCGAGGTCGTAAACCCCCCTGTCGATATGGGCTCTTGAGGGGGATTGCGCTGTTATCCCTGGGGTAGCTTGGTCCATTAATCAATTATATTGGGTCTGGTCACTGTTAGCACTTTGAGGGGTAGCTCTAGGTAAAGAGGTATGGTCTTGTTTTTGGAGGATTTGTTCTCCTCCAAGGTCGCCCCAACCGAAAAATATCGACCAGGCTCTGCGATGGTAGTGGCCCCAGTGGGGTTGATTGAGGATTCGCGGTGGTCATTGATTTTTAAGTTCCACAGGGTCTTCTCGTCTTATGTTCACATCCCCGCTTTTGCACGGGGAGATCAATTTCACTGATTATCTGTGAGAGACAGTTAAGACCTCGTTTAGCCATTCATACAAGTCTCGATTTATGGGACAATTGATTGCGCTACCTTTGCACGGTTAGGATACCGCGGCCGTTAAACCTAAGTCACCGGGCAGGCATCACCTTCAATACTTGTTTAATTTGCTGAAGGCTATGTTTTTGGTAAACAGTCGGGCCTTATTAATTTGCCGAGTTCCTTTCACAGAGGAACTTTCCCTAATCGACCTACCCGCCCCCTCCAACATCTCTGCCTGATGAAACTTCGGCTCCCTTCTAGCCATCTGCTTAGCCACACAAATCCTAACAGGCCTGCTACTAGCCATACACTACACCGCAGACACTTCACTCGCCTTCTCCTCAGTAGCTCACACATGCCGAGACGTCCAGTACGGATGGCTCATCCGCAACCTCCACGCCAACGGTGCTTCGCTCTTCTTTATCTGCATCTACTTACACATCGGACGAGGCCTCTACTACGGCTCCTACCTATACAAAGAAACCTGAAACACAGGAGTAATCCTCCTACTCACCCTAATAGCAACTGCCTTCGTAGGGTATGTCCTACCATGAGGACAAATGTCATTCTGAGGGGCCACCGTAATCACCAACCTATTCTCAGCCATCCCGTACATTGGGCAAACTCTAGTAGAATGAGCCTGAGGAGGATTCTCAGTAGACAATCCAACCTTAACCCGATTCTTCGCCATCCACTTCCTACTGCCCTTCCTAATTGCAGGAATCACCCTAGTCCACCTAACCTTCCTACACGAATCAGGCTCAAATAACCCACTAGGAATCGTATCAGACTGCGACAAAATCCCATTCCACCCATACTTCTCCATTAAAGACAGCTTAGGGCTTACCCTAATAATCACCCCTCTAATAGCACTAGCCCTATTTTCACAGAACCTCCTGGTTCTTGGAATCCTAGTTGGGAGTGGTTGGCCACATGAGATGTACAGGATTTTTACCTGTGATTTAGTCTTGACAAGGTTATGTAATTGGTTTACTAACGTCTCATAAGAAAGAAGCATGAGCGGTTAATGCAGTTGGCTTGAAACCCATCCCCAGTGGTGCAAGTGCACTCTCTGAACTCACTGCAGTGCATCCCCAGTGGTGCCAGTGCACTCTGTGGACTCACTGTACTGCATCCCCAGTGGTGCCAGTGCACTCTCTGGACTCACTGCAGTGCATCCCCAGTGGAGCCCGTGCACTCTGTGGGCTCACTGCTGTGCATCCCCATTGGTGCCAGTGCACTCTCTGGACTCACTGCACTGCATCCCCAGTGGTGCCAGTGCACTCTCTGGACTCACTGCAGTGCATCCCCAGTGGAGCCCGTGCACTCTCTGGACTCACTGAAGTGCATCCCCAGTGGTGCCAGTGCACTCTCTGGACTCACTGCACTGCATCCCCAGTGGTGCCAGTGCACTCTGTGGACTCACTGTACTGCATCCCCAGTGGTGCCAGTGCACTCTCTGGACTCACTGAAGTGCATTCTCAGTGGTGCCAGTGCACTCTCTGGACTCACTGCAGTGCATCCCCAGTGGTGCCAGTACACTCACTGGACTGACTGCACTGCATCCCCAGTGGTGCTAGTGCACTCTCTGGACTCACTGCACTGCATCGCCAGTGGTGCCAGAGCACTCTCTGGACTCACTGCAGTGCATCCCCAGTGGTGCCAGTGCACTCTCTGGACTCACTGTACTGCATCCCCAGTGGTGCCAGTGCACTCTGTGGGCTCACTGCTGTGCATCCCCATTGGTGCCAGTGCACTCTCTGGACTCACTGCACTGCATCCCCAGTGGTGCCAGTGCACTCTCTGGACTCACTGCACTGCATCCCCAGTGGTGCAAGTGCACTCTCTGGACTCACTGCAGTGCATCCCAAGTGGTGCCAATGCACTCTCTGGACTCACTGCAGTGCATCCCCAGTGGTGCCAGTACACTCACTGGACTCACTGCACTGCATCCCCAGTGGTGCCAGTGCAGTCTCTGCACTCACTGAATTGCATCCCCAGTGGTGCCAGTGCAGTCTCTGCACTCACTGAAGTGCATCCCCAGTGGTGCCAGTGAACTCTCTGGACTCACTGCAGTGCATCCCCAGTGGTGCCAGTGCACTCTCTGGACTCACTGCACTGCATCCCCAGTGGTGCCAGTGCACTCTCTGGACTCACTGCACTGCATCCCCAGTGGTGCCAGTGCACTCTCTGGACTCACTGCACTGCATCTCCAATGGTGCCAGTGCACTCTCTGGACTCACTGCACTGCATCCCCAGTGGAGCCAGTGCACTCTGTGGACTCACTGAAGTGCATCCCCATTGGTGCCAGTGCACTCTCTGGACTCACTGCACTGCATCTCCAATGGTGCCAGTGCACTCTCTGGACTCACTGCACTGCATCCCCAGTGGTGCCAATGCACTCTCTGGACTCACTGCTGTGCATCCCCAGTGGTGCCAGTGCACTCTCTGGACTCACTGCACTGCATCTCCAATGGTGCCAATGCACTCTCTGGACTCACTGTACTGCATCCCCAGTGGTGCCAGTGCACTCTCTTGACTCACTGCACTGCATCCCCAGTGGTGCCAGTGCACTCACTGGATTCACTGCACTGCATCCCCAGTGGTGCTAGTGCACTCTCTGGACTCACTGAAGTGCATTCTCAGTGGTGCCAGTGCACTCTCTGGACTCACTGCACTGCATCCCCAGTGGTGCCAGTGCACTCTCTGGACTCACTGCACTGCATCCCCAGTGGTGCCAGTGCACTCTCTGGACTCACTGCAGTACATCCCCAGTGGTGCCAGTGCACTCTCTGGACTCACTGCACTGCATCCCCAGTGGTACCAGTGCACTCTGTGGACTCACTGCAGTGCATCCCCAGTGCTGCCAGTGCACTCTCTGGACTCACTGCACTGCATCCCCAGTGGTGCCAATGCACTCTCTGGACTCACTGCACTGCATCCCAAGTGGTGCCAGTGCACTCTCTGGAGTCAATGCACTGCATCCCCAGTGGTGCCAGTGCACTCTCTCGAGTCACTGCACTACATCCCCAGTGGTGCCAGTGCACTCACTGGACTCACTGTACTGCATCATCAGTGGTGCCAGTGCACTCTCTGGACTCACTGCAGTGCATCCCCAGTGGTGCCAGTGCACTCTCTGGACTCACTGCACTGCATCCCCAGTGGTGCCAGTGCACTCACTGGACTCACTATACTGCATCACCAGTGGTGCCAGTGCACTCTCTGGACTCACTGCACTGCATCCCCAGTGTTGCCAGTGCATTCACTGGACTCACTGTACTGCATCTCCAGTGGTGCCAGTGCACTCACTGGGCTCACTGCACTGCATCCCCAGTGGTGCCAGTGCACTCTCTGGACTCACTGCAGTGCATCCCCACTGGTGCCAGTGGACTCACTGGATTCACTGCACTACATTCCCAGTGGTGCTAGTTCACTCTCTGGACTCACTGCAGTGCATCCCCAGTGGTGCCAGTGCACTCTTTGGACTCACTGAAGTGCATTCTCAGTGGTGCCAGTGCACTCTCTGGACTCACTGCACTGCATCCCCAGTGGTGCCAGTGCGCTCTCTGGACTCACTGAAGTGCATTCTCAGTGGTGCCAGTGCACTCTCTGGACTCACTGCAGTGCATCCCCAGTGGTGCCAGTACACTCTCTGGACTCACTGCACTGCATCCCCAGTGGTGCTAGTGCAATCTGTGGACTCACTGCAGTGCATTCCCAGTGGTGCCAGTGCACTCTCTGGACTCACTGAAAGGCATTCTCAGTGGTGCCAGTGCACTCTCTGGACTCACTGCAGTGCATCACCAGTGGTCCAGTGCACTCTCTGGACTCACCGTACCGCATCCCCAGTGGTGCCAGTGCACTCTCTGGAGTAACTGCAGTGCATCACCAGTGGTGCCAGTGCACTCTCTGGACTCACTGCACTGCATCCCCAGTGGTGCCAGTGCACTCTCTGGACTCACTGCTCTGCATCCCCAGTGGTGCCAGAGCACTCTCTGGACTCACTGCACTGCATCGCCAGTGCTGCCTGTGCACTCTCTGGAGTGACTGCACTGCATCCCCAGTGGTGCCACTGCACTCTCTGGACTCACTGCACTGCATCCCCAGTGGTGCCAGTGCACTCCCTGCACTCACTGCACTGCATCCCCAGTGGTGCCAGTGCACTCACTGGACTCACTGCAGTGCATTCCCTCTGGTGCAAGTGCACTCTCTGGACTCACTGCACTGCATCCCCAGTGGTGCCAGTGCACTCTCTGGACTCACTGCAGTGCATCCCCAGTGGTGCCAGTGCACTCTCTGGACTCACTGCAGTGCATCCCCAGTGGTGCCAGTGCACTCTCTGGACTCACTGAAGTGCATCCCCCGTGGTGCCAGTGCGATCTCTGGACTCACTGCACTGCATTCCCAGTGGTGCCAGTGCACACTCTGGACTCACTGCACTGCATCCCCAGTGGTGCCAGTGCACTCTCTGGACTCACTGCAGTGCATCCCCAGTTTTGCCAGTGCACTCTCTGGACTCACTGCACTGCATACCCAGTGGTGCCAGTGCACTCTCTGGACTCACTGCACTGCATCCCCAGTGGAGCCAGTGCACTCTCTGGACTCACTGCACTGCATCCCCAGTGGTGCCAGTGCACTCTCTGGACTCACTGCACTGCATCCCCAGTGGAGCCCGTGCACTCTCTGGACTCACTGAAGTGCATCCCCAGTGGTGCCAGTGCACTCTCTGGACTCACTGCACTGCATCCCCAGTGGTGCCAGTGCACTCTGTGGACTCACTGCAGTGCATCCCCAGTGGTGCCAGTGCACTCTCTGGACTCACTGAAGTGCATTCTCAGTGGTGCCAGTGCACTCTCTGGACTCACTGCAGTGCATCCCCAGTGGTGCCAGTACACTCACTGGACTGACTGCACTGCATCCCCAGTGGTGCTAGTGCACTCTCTGGACTCACTGCACTGCATCCCCAGTGGTGCCAGAGCACTCTCTGGACTCACTGCAGTGCATCTCCAGTGGTGCCAGTGCACTCTGTGGACTCACTGTACTGCATCCCCAGTGGTGCCAGTGCACTCTGTGGGCTCACTGCTGTGCATCCCCATTGGTGCCAGTGCACTCTCTGGACTCACTGCACTGCATCCCCAGTGGTGCCAGTGCACTCTCTGGACTCACTGCAGTGCATCCCCAGTGGAGCCCGTGCACTCTCTGGACTCACTGAAGTGCATCCCCAGTGGTGCCAGTGCACTCTCTGGACTCACTGCACTGCATCCCCAGTGGTGCCAGTGCACTCTGTGGACTCACTGCAGTGCATCCCCAGTGGTGCCAGTGCACTCTCTGGACTCACTGAAGTGCATTCTCAGTGGTGCCAGTGCACTCTCTGGACTCACTGCACTGCATCCCCAGTGGTGCCAGTACACTCACTGGACTGACTGCACTGCATCCCCAGTGGTGCTAGTGCACTCTCTGGACTCACTGCACTGCATCGCCAGTGGTGCCAGAGCACTCTCTGGACTCACTGCACTGCATCTCCAATGGTGCCAGTGCACTCTCTGGACTCACTGCACTGCATCCCCAGTGGAGCCAGTGCACTCTGTGGACTCACTGAAGTGCATCCCCATTGGTGCCAGTGCACTCTCTGGACTCACTGCACTGCATCTCCAATGGTGCCAGTGCACTCTCTGGACTCACTGCACTGCATCCCCAGTGGTGCCAATGCACTCTCTGGACTCACTGCTGTGCATCCCCAGTGGTGCCAGTGCACTCTCTGGACTCACTGCACTGCATCTCCAATGGTGCCAATGCACTCTCTGGACTCACTGTACTGCATCCCCAGTGGTGCCAGTGCACTCTCTTGACTCACTGCACTGCATCCCCAGTGGTGCCAGTGCACTCACTGGATTCACTGCACTGCATCCCCAGTGGTGCTAGTGCACTCTCTGGACTCACTGAAGTGCATTCTCAGTGGTGCCAGTGCACTCTCTGGACTCACTGCACTGCATCCCCAGTGGTGCCAGTGCACTCTCTGGACTCACTGCACTGCATCCCCAGTGGTGCCAGTGCACTCTCTGGACTCACTGCAGTACATCCCCAGTGGTGCCAGTGCACTCTCTGGACTCACTGCACTGCATCCCCAGTGGTACCAGTGCACTCTGTGGACTCACTGCAGTGCATCCCCAGTGCTGCCAGTGCACTCTCTGGACTCACTGCACTGCATCCCCAGTGGTGCCAATGCACTCTCTGGACTCACTGCACTGCATCCCAAGTGGTGCCAGTGCACTCTCTGGAGTCAATGCACTGCATCCCCAGTGGTGCCAGTGCACTCTCTCGAGTCACTGCACTACATCCCCAGTGGTGCCAGTGCACTCACTGGACTCACTGTACTGCATCATCAGTGGTGCCAGTGCACTCTCTGGACTCACTGCAGTGCATCCCCAGTGGTGCCAGTGCACTCTCTGGACTCACTGCACTGCATCCCCAGTGGTGCCAGTGCACTCACTGGACTCACTATACTGCATCACCAGTGGTGCCAGTGCACTCTCTGGACTCACTGCACTGCATCCCCAGTGTTGCCAGTGCATTCACTGGACTCACTGTACTGCATCTCCAGTGGTGCCAGTGCACTCACTGGGCTCACTGCACTGCATCCCCAGTGGTGCCAGTGCACTCTCTGGACTCACTGCAGTGCATCCCCACTGGTGCCAGTGGACTCACTGGATTCACTGCACTACATTCCCAGTGGTGCTAGTTCACTCTCTGGACTCACTGCAGTGCATCCCCAGTGGTGCCAGTGCACTCTTTGGACTCACTGAAGTGCATTCTCAGTGGTGCCAGTGCACTCTCTGGACTCACTGCACTGCATCCCCAGTGGTGCCAGTGCGCTCTCTGGACTCACTGAAGTGCATTCTCAGTGGTGCCAGTGCACTCTCTGGACTCACTGCAGTGCATCCCCAGTGGTGCCAGTACACTCTCTGGACTCACTGCACTGCATCCCCAGTGGTGCTAGTGCAATCTGTGGACTCACTGCAGTGCATTCCCAGTGGTGCCAGTGCACTCTCTGGACTCACTGAAAGGCATTCTCAGTGGTGCCAGTGCACTCTCTGGACTCACTGCAGTGCATCACCAGTGGTCCAGTGCACTCTCTGGACTCACCGTACCGCATCCCCAGTGGTGCCAGTGCACTCTCTGGAGTAACTGCAGTGCATCACCAGTGGTGCCAGTGCACTCTCTGGACTCACTGCACTGCATCCCCAGTGGTGCCAGTGCACTCTCTGGACTCACTGCTCTGCATCCCCAGTGGTGCCAGAGCACTCTCTGGACTCACTGCACTGCATCGCCAGTGCTGCCTGTGCACTCTCTGGAGTGACTGCACTGCATCCCCAGTGGTGCCACTGCACTCTCTGGACTCACTGCACTGCATCCCCAGTGGTGCCAGTGCACTCCCTGCACTCACTGCACTGCATCCCCAGTGGTGCCAGTGCACTCACTGGACTCACTGCAGTGCATTCCCTCTGGTGCAAGTGCACTCTCTGGACTCACTGCACTGCATCCCCAGTGGTGCCAGTGCACTCTCTGGACTCACTGCAGTGCATCCCCAGTGGTGCCAGTGCACTCTCTGGACTCACTGCAGTGCATCCCCAGTGGTGCCAGTGCACTCTCTGGACTCACTGAAGTGCATCCCCCGTGGTGCCAGTGCGATCTCTGGACTCACTGCACTGCATTCCCAGTGGTGCCAGTGCACACTCTGGACTCACTGCACTGCATCCCCAGTGGTGCCAGTGCACTCTCTGGACTCACTGCAGTGCATCCCCAGTTTTGCCAGTGCACTCTCTGGACTCACTGCACTGCATACCCAGTGGTGCCAGTGCACTCTCTGGACTCACTGCACTGCATCCCCAGTGGAGCCAGTGCACTCTCTGGACTCACTGCACTGCATCCCCAGTGGTGCCAGTGCACTCTCTGGACTCACTGCACTGCATCCCCAGTGGAGCCCGTGCACTCTCTGGACTCACTGAAGTGCATCCCCAGTGGTGCCAGTGCACTCTCTGGACTCACTGCACTGCATCCCCAGTGGTGCCAGTGCACTCTGTGGACTCACTGCAGTGCATCCCCAGTGGTGCCAGTGCACTCTCTGGACTCACTGAAGTGCATTCTCAGTGGTGCCAGTGCACTCTCTGGACTCACTGCAGTGCATCCCCAGTGGTGCCAGTACACTCACTGGACTGACTGCACTGCATCCCCAGTGGTGCTAGTGCACTCTCTGGACTCACTGCACTGCATCCCCAGTGGTGCCAGAGCACTCTCTGGACTCACTGCAGTGCATCTCCAGTGGTGCCAGTGCACTCTGTGGACTCACTGTACTGCATCCCCAGTGGTGCCAGTGCACTCTGTGGGCTCACTGCTGTGCATCCCCATTGGTGCCAGTGCACTCTCTGGACTCACTGCACTGCATCCCCAGTGGTGCCAGTGCACTCTCTGGACTCACTGCAGTGCATCCCCAGTGGAGCCCGTGCACTCTCTGGACTCACTGAAGTGCATCCCCAGTGGTGCCAGTGCACTCTCTGGACTCACTGCACTGCATCCCCAGTGGTGCCAGTGCACTCTGTGGACTCACTGCAGTGCATCCCCAGTGGTGCCAGTGCACTCTCTGGACTCACTGAAGTGCATTCTCAGTGGTGCCAGTGCACTCTCTGGACTCACTGCACTGCATCCCCAGTGGTGCCAGTACACTCACTGGACTGACTGCACTGCATCCCCAGTGGTGCTAGTGCACTCTCTGGACTCACTGCACTGCATCGCCAGTGGTGCCAGAGCACTCTCTGGACTCACTGCAGTGCATCCCCAGTGGTGCCAGTGCACTCTGTGGGCTCACTGCTGTGCATCCCCATTGGTGCCAGTGCACTCTCTGGACTCACTGCACTGCATCCCCAGTGGTGCCAGTGCACTCTCTGGACTCACTGCACTGCATCCCCAGTGGTGCAAGTGCACTCTCTGGACTCACTGCAGTGCATCCCAAGTGGTGCCAATGCACTCTCTGGACTCACTGCAGTGCATCCCCAGTGGTGCCAGTACACTCACTGGACTCACTGCACTGCATCCCCAGTGGTGCCAGTGCAGTCTCTGCACTCACTGAATTGCATCCCCAGTGGTGCCAGTGCAGTCTCTGCACTCACTGAAGTGCATCCCCAGTGGTGCCAGTGAACTCTCTGGACTCACTGCAGTGCATCCCCAGTGGTGCCAGTGCACTCTCTGGACTCACTGCACTGCATCCCCAGTGGTGCCAGTGCACTCTCTGGACTCACTGCACTGCATCCCCAGTGGTGCCAGTGCACTCTCTGGACTCACTGCACTGCATCTCCAATGGTGCCAGTGCACTCTCTGGACTCACTGCACTGCATCCCCAGTGGAGCCAGTGCACTCTGTGGACTCACTGAAGTGCATCCCCATTGGTGCCAGTGCACTCTCTGGACTCACTGCACTGCATCTCCAATGGTGCCAGTGCACTCTCTGGACTCACTGCACTGCATCCCCAGTGGTGCCAATGCACTCTCTGGACTCACTGCTGTGCATCCCCAGTGGTGCCAGTGCACTCTTTGGACTCACTGCACTGCATCTCCAATGGTGCCAATGCACTCTCTGGACTCACTGTACTGCATCCCCAGTGGTGCCAGTGCACTCTCTTGACTCACTGCACTGCATCCCCAGTGGTGCCAGTGCACTCACTGGATTCACTGCACTGCATCCCCAGTGGTGCTAGTGCACTCTCTGGACTCACTGAAGTGCATTCTCAGTGGTGCCAGTGCACTCTCTGGACTCACTGCAGTGCATCCCCAGTGGTGCCAGTGCACTCTCTGGACTCACTGCACTGCATCCCCAGTGGTACCAGTGCACTCTGTGGACTCACTGCAGTGCATCCCCAGTGCTGCCAGTGCACTCTCTGGACTCACTGCACTGCATCCCCAGTGGTGCCAATGCACTCTCTGGACTCACTGCACTGCATCCCCAGTGGTGCCAGTGCACTCTCTAGACTCACTGCACTGCATCCCAAGTGGTGCCAGTGCACTCTCTGGAGTCAATGCACTACATCCCCAGTGGTGCCAGTGCACTCACTGGACTCACTGTACTGCATCATCAGTGGTGCCAGTGCACTCTCTGGACTCACTGCAGTGCATCCCCAGTGGTGCCAGTGCACTCTCTGGACTCACTGCACTGCATCCCCAGTGGTGCCAGTGCACTCACTGGACTCACTATACTGCATCACCAGTGGTGCCAGTGCACTCTCTGGACTCACTGCACTGCATCCCCAGTGTTGCCAGTGCATTCACTGGACTCACTGTACTGCATCTCCAGTGGTGCCAGTGCACTCACTGGGCTCACTGTACTGCATCCCCAGTGGTCCAGTGCACTCTATGGACTCACTGCAGTGCATCCCCACTGGTGCCAGTGGACTCACTGGATTCACTGCACTACATTCCCAGTGGTGCTTGTTCACTCTCTGGACTCACTGCACTGCATCCCCAGTGGTGCCAGTGCGCTCTCTGGACTCACTGAAGTGCATTCTCAGTGGTGCCAGTGCACTCTCTGGACTCACTGCACTGCATCCCCAGTGGTGCCAGTACACTCTCTGGACTCACTGCACTGCATCCCCAGTGGTGCTAGTGCAATCTGTGGACTCACTGCAGTGCATCCACAGTGGTGCCAGTGCACTCTCTGGACTCACTGAAAGGCATTCTCAGTGGTGCCAGTGCACTCTCTGGACTCACTGCAGTGCATCACCAGTGGTCCAGTGCACTCTCTGGACTCACCGTACCGCATCCCCAGTGGTGCCAGTGCACTCTCTGGAGTAACTGCAGTGCATCACCGATGGTGCCAGTGCACTCTCTGGACTCACTGCACTGCATCCCCAGTGGTGCCAGTGCACTCTCTGGACTCACTGCACTGCATCCCCAGTGGTGCCAGAGCACTCTCTGGACTCACTGCACTGCATCCCCAGTGCTGCCAGTGCACTCTCTGGACTCACTGCACTGCATCCCCAGTGGTGCCACTGCACTCTCTGGACTCACTGCACTGCATCCCCAGTGGTGCCAGTGCACTCCCTGCACTCACTGCACTGCATCCCCAGTGGTGCCAGTGCACTCACTGGACTCACTGCAGTGCATTCCCTCTGGTGCCAGTGCACTCTCTGGACTCACTGCACTGCATCCCCAGTGGTGCCAGTGCACTCTCTGGACTCACTGCAGTGCATCCCCCGTGGTGCCAGTGCGATCTCTGGACTCACTGCACTGCATTCCCAGTGGTGCCAGTGCACACTCTGGACTCACTGCACTGCATCCCCAGTGGTGCCAGTGCACTCTCTGGACTCACTGCAGTGCATCCCCAGTTTTGCCAGTGCACTCTCTGGACTCACTGCACTGCATACCCAGTGGTGCCAGTGCACTCTCTGGACTCACTGCACTGCATCCCCAGTGGAGCCAGTGCACTCTCTGGACTCACTGCACTGCATCCCCAGTGGTGCCAGTGCACTCTCTGGACTCACTGCACTGCATCCCCAGTGGAGCCCGTGCACTCTCTGGACTCACTGAAGTGCATCCCCAGTGGTGCCAGTGCACTCTCTGGACTCACTGCACTGCATCCCCAGTGGTGCCAGTGCACTCTGTGGACTCACTGCAGTGCATTCCCAGTGGTGCCAGTGCACTCTCTGGACTCACTGAAGTGCATTCTCAGTGGTGTCAGTGCACTCTCTGGACTCACTGCAGTGCATCCCCAGTGGTGCCAGTACACTCACTGGACTGACTGCACTGCATCCCCAGTGGTGCTAGTGCACTCTCTGGACTCACTGCACTGCATCCCCAGTGGTGCCAGAGCACTCTCTGGACTCACTGCACTGCATCCCCAGTGGTGCCAGTGCACTCTGTGGACTCACTGTACTGCATCTCCAGTGGTGCCAGTGCACTCTGTGGGCTCACTGCTGTGCATCCCCATTGGTGCCAGTGCACTCTCTGGACTCACTGCACTGCATGCCCAGTGGTGCCAGTGCACTCTCTGGACTCACTGCACTGCATCCCCAGTGGTGCAAGTGCACTCTCTGGACTCACTGCAGTGCATCCCAAGTGGTGCCAATGCACTCTCTGGACTCACTGCAGTGCATCCCCAGTGGTGCCAGTACACTCACTGGACTCACTGCACTGCATCCCCAGTGGTGCCAGTGCAGTCTCTGCACTCACTGAATTGCATCCCCAGTGGTGCCAGTGAACTCTCTGGACTCACTGCAGTGCATCCCCAGTGGTGCCAGTGCACTCTCTGGACTCACTGAACTGCATCCCCAGTGGTGCCAGTGCACTCTCTGGACTCACTTCACTGCATCCCCAGTGGTGCCAGTGCACTCTCTGGACTCACTGCAGTGCATCCCCAGTGGTGCCAGTACACTCTCTGGACTCACTGCAGTGCATCCCCAGTGGAGCCCGTGCACTCTCTGGACTCACTGAAGTGCATCCCCAGTGGTGCCAGTGCACTCTCTGGACTCACTGCACTGCATCCCCAGTGGTGCCAGTGCACTCTGTGGACTCACTGCAGTGCATCCCCAGTGGTGCCAGTGCACTCTCTGGACTCACTGCAGTGCATCCCCAGTGGTGCCAGTACACTCACTGGACTGACTGCACTGCATCCCCAGTGGTGCTAGTGCACTCTCTGGACTCACTGCACTGCATCGCCAGTGGTGCCAGAGCACTCTCTGGACTCACTGCAGTGCATCCCCAGTGGTGCCAGTGCACTCTCTGGACTCACTGTACTGCATCCCCAGTGGTGCCAGTGCACTCTGTGGGCTCACTGCTGTGCATCCCCATTGGTGCCAGTGCACTCTCTGGACTCACTGCACTGCATCCCCAGTGGTGCCAGTGCACTCTCTGGACTCACTGCACTGCATCCCCAGTGGTGCAAGTGCACTCTCTGGACTCACTGCAGTGCATCCCCAGTGGTGCCAGTGCACTCTCTGGACTCACTGCACTGCATCCCCAGTGGAGCCCGTGCACTCTCTGGACTCACTGAAGTGCATCCCCAGTGGTGCCAGTGCACTCTCTGGACTCACTGCACTGCATCCCCATTGGTGCCAGTGCACTCTCTGGACTCACTGCACTGCATCCCCAGTGGTGCCAGTGCACTCTCTGGACTTGCTCCACTGCATCCCCAGTGGTGCCAGTACACTCACTGGACTGACTGCACTGCATCCCCAGTGGTGCTAGTGCACTCTCTGGACTCACTGCACTGCATCGCCAGTGGTGCCAGTGCACTCTCTGGACTCACTGCACTGCATCCCCAGTGGTGCCAGTGCACTCTCTGGACTCACTGCACTGCATCCCCAGTGGTGCAAGTGCACTCTCTGGACTCACTGCAGTGCATCCCCACTGGTGCCAATGCACTCTCTGGACTCACTGCAGTGCATCCCCAGTGGTGCCAGTATACTCACTGGACTCACTGCACTGCATCCCCAGTGGTGCCAGTGCACTCTCTGGACTCACTGCACTGCATCTCCAATGGTGCCAGTGCACTCTCTGGACTCACTGCACTGCATCCCCAGTGGAGCCAGTGCACTCTGTGGACTCACTGAAGTGCATCCCCATTGGTGCCAGTGCACTCTCTGGACTCACTGCACTGCATCCCCAGTGGTGCCAGTGCAATCTCTGGACTCACTGCACTGCATCCCCAGTGGTG
This sequence comes from Anser brachyrhynchus, assembly GCF_964034855.1. NCBI lineage: Eukaryota > Metazoa > Chordata > Aves > Anseriformes > Anatidae > Anser > Anser brachyrhynchus. The sequence continues at coordinate 77,932,568 of NC_137694.1, forward strand.
CCAGTGCACTCTCTGGACTCACTGCAGTGCATCCCAAGTGGTGCCAAAGCACTCTCTGGACTCACTGCAGTGCATCCCCAGTGGTGCCAGTACACTCACTGGACTCACTGCACTGCATCCCCAGTGGTGCCAGTGCAGTCTCTGCACTCACTGAAGTGCATCTCCAGTGGTGCCAGTGAACTCTCTGGACTCACTGCAGTGCATCCCCAGTGGTGCCAGTGCACTCTCTGGACTCACTGCACTGCATCCCCAGTGGTGCCAGTGCACTCTCTGGACTCACTGCAGTGCATCCCCACTGGTGCCAATGCACTCTCTGGACTCACTGCAGTGCATCCCCAGTGGTGCCAGTACACTCACTGGACTCACTGCACTGCATCCCCAGTGGTGCCAGTGCACTCTCTGGACTCACTGCACTGCATCTCCAATGGTGCCAGTGTACTCTCTGGACTCACTGCACTGCATCCCCAGTGGAGCCAGTGCACTCTGTGGACTCACTGAAGTGCATCCCCTTTGGTGCCAGTGCACTCTCTGGACTCACTGCACTGCATCCCCAGTGGTGCCAGTGCACTCTCTGGACTCACTGCACTGCATCCCCAGTGGTGCCAGTGCACTCTCTGGACTCACTGCAGTGCATCCCAAGTGGTGCCAAAGCACTCTCTGGACTCACTGCAGTGCATCCCCAGTGGTGCCAGTACACTCACTGGACTCACTGCACTGCATCCCCAGTGGTGCCAGTGCAGTCTCTGCACTCACTGAAGTGCATCTCCAGTGGTGCCAGTGAACTCTCTGGACTCACTGCAGTGCATCCCCAGTGGTGCCAGTGCACTCTCTGGACTCACTGAACTGCATCCCCAGTGGTGCCAGTGCACTCTCTGGACTCACTGCACTGCATCCCCAGTGGTGCCAGTGCACTCTCTGGACTCACTGCACTGCATCTCCAATGGTGCCAGTGCACTCTCTGGACTCACTGCACTGCATCCCCAGTGGTGCCAATCCACTCTCTGGACTCACTGCACTGCATCCCCAGTGGTGCCAGTGCACTCTCTGGACTCACTGCACTGCATCCCCAGTGGTACCAGTGCACTCTCTGGACTCACTGCACTGCATCCCCAGTGGTGTCAGTGCACTCTGTGGGCTCACTGCTGTGCATCCCCATTGGTGCCAGTGCACTCTCTGGACTCACTGCACTGCATCGCCAGTGGTGCCAGTGCACTCTCTGGACTCACTGCACTGCATCCCCAGTGGTGCCAGTGCACTCTCTGGACTCACTGCACTGCATCCCCAGTGGTGCCAGTGCACTCTCTGGACTCACTGCACTGCATCCCCAGTGGTGCAAGTGCACTCTCTGGACTCACTGCAGTGCATCCCCAGTGGTGCCAATGCACTCTCTGGACTCACTGCAGTGCATCCCCAGTGGTGCCAGTACACTCACTGGACTCACTGCACTGCATCACCAGTGGTGCCAGTGCACTCTCTGGACTCACTGCACTGCATCTCCAATGGTGCCAGTGTACTCTCTGGACTCACTGCACTGCATCCCCAGTGGAGCCAGTGCACTCTGTGGACTCACAGAAGTGCATCCCCATTGGTGCCAGTGCACTCTCTGGACTCACTGCACTGCATCCCCAGTGGTGCCAGTGCACTCTCTGGACTCACTGCACTGCATCTCCAATGGTGCCAGTGCACTCTCTGGACTCACTGCACTGCATCCCCAGTGGTGCCAATGCACTCTCTGGACTCACTGCACTGCATCCCCAGTGGTGCCAGTGCACTCTCTGGACTCACTGCACTGCATCCCCAGTGGTGCCAGTGCACTCTCTGGACTCACTGCACTGCATCCCCAGTGGTGCCAGTGCACTCTGTGGACTCACTGCTGTGCATCCCCATTGGTGCCAGTGCACTCTCTGGACTCACTGCACTGCATCCCCAGTGGTGTCAGTGCACTCTCTGGACTCACTGCACTGCATCCCCAGTGGTGCAAGTGCACTCTCTGGACTCACTGCAGTGCATCCCAAGTGGTGCCAATGCACTCTCTGGACTCACTGCAGTGCATCCCCAGGGGTGCCAGTACACTCACTGGACTCACTGCACTGCATCCCCAGTGGTGCCAGTGCACTCTCTGCACTCACTGAAGTGCAGCCCCATTGGTGCCAGTGAACTCTCTGGACTCACTGCAGTGCATCCCCAGTGGTGCCAGTGCACTCTCTGGACTCACTGCACTGCATCCCCAGTGGTGCCAGTGCACTCTCTGGACACACTGCACTGCATCCCCAGTGGTGCCAGTGCACTCTCTGGACTCACTGCACTGCATCTCCAATGGTGCCAGTGCACTCTCTGGACTCACTGCACTGCATCCCCAGTGGTGCCAATGCACTCTCTGGACTCACTGTTGTGCATCCCCAGTGGTGCCAGTGCACTCTCTGGACTCACTGTACTGCATCCCCAGTGGTGCCAGTGCACTCTCTGGACTCACTACACTGCATCCCCATTGGTGCCAGTGCACTCTCTGGACTCACTGCACTGCATCCCCAGTGGTGCCAGTGCACTCTCTGGACTTGCTCCACTGCATCCCCAGTGGTGCCAGTGCACTCTCAGGACTCACTGCACTGCATCCCCAGTGTTGCCAGTGCACTCTCTGGACTCACTGCAATGCATACTCAGTGGAGCCCGTGCACTCTCTGGACTCACTGCACAGCATCCCCAGTGGTGCCAGTGCACTCTCTGGACTCACTGCACTGCATCCCCAGTGGTGCCAGTGCACTCTCTGGACTCACTGCACTGCATCCCCAGTGGTGCCAGTGCACTCTCTGGACTCACTGCACTGCATCTCCAATGGTGCCAGTGCACTCTCTGGACTCACTGCACTGCATCCCCAGTGGTGCCAATGCACTCTCTGGACTCACTGTTGTGCATCCCCAGTGGTGCCAGTGCACTCTCTGGACTCACTGTACTGCATCCCCAGTGGTGCCAGTGCACTCTCTGGACTCACTACACTGCATCCCCATTGGTGCCAGTGCACTCTCTGGACTCACTGCACTGCATCCCCAGTGGTGCCAGTGCACTCTCTGGACTTGCTCCACTGCATCCCCAGTGGTGCCAGTGCACTCTCAGGACTCACTGCACTGCATCCCCAGTGTTGCCAGTGCACTCTCTGGACTCACTGCAATGCATACTCAGTGGAGCCCGTGCACTCTCTGGACTCACTGCACAGCATCCCCAGTGGTGCCAGTGCACTCTCTGGACTCACTGCAGTGCATCCCCAGTGGTGCCAGTGCACTCTTTGGACTCACTGAAGTGCATTCTCAGTGGTGCAAGTGCACTCTCTGGACTCACTGCACTGCATCCCCAGTGGTGCCAGTGCGCTCTCTGGACTCACTGAAGTGCATCCCCAGTGGTGCCAGTACACTCTCTGGACTCACTGCACTGCATCCCCAGTGGTGCCAGTGCACTCTCTGGACTCACTGCAGTGCATCCCAAGTGGTGCCAAAGCACTCTCTGGACTCACTGCAGTGCATCCCCAGTGGTGCCAGTACACTCACTGGACTCACTGCACTGCATCCCCAGTGGTGCCAGTGCAGTCTCTGCACTCACTGAAGTGCATCTCCAGTGGTGCCAGTGAACTCTCTGGACTCACTGCAGTGCATCCCCAGTGGTGCCAGTGCACTCTCTGGACTCACTGCACTGCATCCCCAGTGGTGCCAGTGCACTCTCTGCACTCACTGCAGTGCATCCCCACTGGTGCCAATGCACTCTCTGGACTCACTGCAGTGCATCCCCAGTGGTGCCAGTACACTCACTGGACTCACTGCACTGCATCCCCAGTGGTGCCAGTGCACTCTCTGGACTCACTGCACTGCATCTCCAATGGTGCCAGTGTACTCTCTGGACTCACTGCACTGCATCCCCAGTGGAGCCAGTGCACTCTGTGGACTCACTGAAGTGCATCCCCTTTGGTGCCAGTGCACTCTCTGGACTCACTGCACTGCATCCCCAGTGGTGCCAGTGCACTCTCTGGACTCACTGCACTGCATCCCCAGTGGTGCCAGTGCACTCTCTGGACTCACTGCAGTGCATCCCAAGTGGTGCCAAAGCACTCTCTGGACTCACTGCAGTGCATCCCCAGTGGTGCCAGTACACTCACTGGACTCACTGCACTGCATCCCCAGTGGTGCCAGTGCAGTCTCTGCACTCACTGAAGTGCATCTCCAGTGGTGCCAGTGAACTCTCTGGACTCACTGCAGTGCATCCCCAGTGGTGCCAGTGCACTCTCTGGACTCACTGCACTGCATCCCCAGTGGTGCCAGTGCACTCTCTGGACTCACTGCACTGCATCCCCAGTGGTGCCAGTGCACTCTCTGGACTCACTGCACTGCATCTCCAATGGTGCCAGTGCACTCTCTGGACTCACTGCACTGCATCCCCAGTGGTGCCAATGCACTCTCTGGACTCACTGCTGTGCATCCCCAGTGGTGCCAGTGCACTCTCTGGACTCACTGCACTGCATCCCCAGTGGTACCAGTGCACTCTCTGGACTCACTGCACTGCATCCCCAGTGGTGTCAGTGCACTCTGTGGGCTAACTGCTGTGCATCCCCATTGGTGCCAGTGCACTCTCTGGACTCACTGCACTGCATCGCCAGTGGTGCCAGTGCACTCTCTGGACTCACTGAAAGGCATTCTCAGTGGTGCCAGTGCACTCTCTGGACTCACTGCAGTGCATCACCAGTGGTCCAGTGCACTCTCTGGACTCACCGTACCGCATCCCCAGTGGTGCCAGTGCACTCTCTGGAGTAACTGCAGTGCATCACCAGTGGTGCCAGTGCACTCTCTGGACTCACTGCACTGCATCCCTAGTGGTGCCAGTGCACTCTCTGGACTCACTGCTCTGCATCCCCAGTGGTGCCAGAGCACTCTCTGGACTCACTGCACTGCATCGCCAGTGCTGCCTGTGCACTCTCTGGAGTGACTGCACTGCATCCCCAGTGGTGCCACTGCACTCTCTGGACTCACTGCACTGCATCCCCAGTGGTGCCAGTGCACTCCCTGCACTCACTGCACTGCATCCCCAGTGGTGCCAGTGCACTCACTGGACTCACTGCAGTGCATTCCCTCTGGTGCAAGTGCACTCTCTGGACTCACTGCACTGCATCCCCAGTGGTGCCAGTGCACTCTCTGGACTCACTGCAGTGCATCCCCAGTGGTGCCAGTGCACTCTCTGGACTCACTGCAGTGCATCCCCAGTGGTGCCAGTGCACTCTCTGGACTCACTGAAGTGCATCCCCCGTGGTGCCAGTGCGATCTCTGGACTCACTGCACTGCATTCCCAGTGGTGCCAGTGCACACTCTGGACTCACTGCACTGCATCCCCAGTGGTGCCAGTGCACTCTCTGGACTCACTGCAGTGCATCCCCAGTTTTGCCAGTGCACTCTCTGGACTCACTGCACTGCATACCCAGTGGTGCCAGTGCACTCTCTGGACTCACTGCACTGCATCCCCAGTGGAGCCAGTGCACTCTCTGGACTCACTGCACTGCATCCCCAGTGGTGCCAGTGCACTCTCTGGACTCACTGCACTGCATCCCCAGTGGAGCCCGTGCACTCTCTGGACTCACTGAAGTGCATCCCCAGTGGTGCCAGTGCACTCTCTGGACTCACTGCACTGCATCCCCAGTGGTGCCAGTGCACTCTGTGGACTCACTGCAGTGCATCCCCAGTGGTGCCAGTGCACTCTCTGGACTCACTGAAGTGCATTCTCAGTGGTGCCAGTGCACTCTCTGGACTCACTGCAGTGCATCCCCAGTGGTGCCAGTACACTCACTGGACTGACTGCACTGCATCCCCAGTGGTGCTAGTGCACTCTCTGGACTCACTGCACTGCATCCCCAGTGGTGCCAGAGCACTCTCTGGACTCACTGCAGTGCATCTCCAGTGGTGCCAGTGCACTCTGTGGACTCACTGTACTGCATCCCCAGTGGTGCCAGTGCACTCTGTGGGCTCACTGCTGTGCATCCCCATTGGTGCCAGTGCACTCTCTGGACTCACTGCACTGCATCCCCAGTGGTGCCAGTGCACTCTCTGGACTCACTGCAGTGCATCCCCAGTGGAGCCCGTGCACTCTCTGGACTCACTGAAGTGCATCCCCAGTGGTGCCAGTGCACTCTCTGGACTCACTGCACTGCATCCCCAGTGGTGCCAGTGCACTCTGTGGACTCACTGCAGTGCATCCGCAGTGGAGCCAGTGCACTCTCTGGACTCACTGAAGTGCATTCTCAGTGGTGCCAGTGCACTCTCTGGACTCACTGCACTGCATCCCCAGTGGTGCCAGTACACTCACTGGACTGACTGCACTGCATCCCCAGTGGTGCTAGTGCACTCTCTGGACTCACTGCACTGCATCGCCAGTGGTGCCAGAGCACTCTCTGGACTCACTGCAGTGCATCCCCAGTGGTGCCAGTGCACTCTGTGGGCTCACTGCTGTGCATCCCCATTGGTGCCAGTGCACTCTCTGGACTCACTGCACTGCATCCCCAGTGGTGCCAGTGCACTCTCTGGACTCACTGCACTGCATCCCCAGTGGTGCCAGTGCACTCTCTGGACTCACTGCAGTGCATCCCAAGTGGTGCCAATGCACTCTCTGGACTCACTGCAGAGCATCCCCAGTGGTGCCAGTACACTCACTGGACTCACTGCACTGCATCCCCAGTGGTGCCAGTGCAGTCTCTGCACTCACTGAATTGCATCCCCAGTGGTGCCAGTGCAGTCTCTGCACTCACTGAAGTGCATCCCCAGTGGTGCCAGTGAACTCTCTGGACTCACTGCAGTGCATCCCCAGTGGTGCCAGTGCACTCTCTGGACTCACTGCACTGCATCCCCAGTGGTGCCAGTGCACTCTCTGGACTCACTGCACTGCATCCCCAGTGGTGCCAGTGCACTCTCTGGACTCACTGCACTGCATCTCCAATGGTGCCAGTGCACTCTCTGGACTCACTGCACTGCATCCCCAGTGGAGCCAGTGCACTCTGTGGACTCACTGAAGTGCATCCCCATTGGTGCCAGTGCACTCTCTGGACTCACTGCACTGCATCTCCAATGGTGCCAGTGCACTCTCTGGACTCACTGCACTGCATCCCCAGTGGTGCCAATGCACTCTCTGGACTCACTGCTGTGCATCCCCAGTGGTGCCAGTGCACTCTTTGGACTCACTGCACTGCATCTCCAATGGTGCCAATGCACTCTCTGGACTCACTGTACTGCATCCCCAGTGGTGCCAGTGCACTCTCTTGACTCACTGCACTGCATCCCCAGTGGTGCCAGTGCACTCACTGGATTCACTGCACTGCATCCCCAGTGGTGCTAGTGCACTCTCTGGACTCACTGAAGTGCATTCTCAGTGGTGCCAGTGCACTCTCTGGACTCACTGCAGTGCATCCCCAGTGGTGCCAGTGCACTCTCTGGACTCACTGCACTGCATCCCCAGTGGTACCAGTGCACTCTGTGGACTCACTGCAGTGCATCCCCAGTGCTGCCAGTGCACTCTCTGGACTCACTGCACTGCATCCCCAGTGGTGCCAATGCACTCTCTGGACTCACTGCACTGCATCCCCAGTGGTGCCAGTGCACTCTCTAGACTCACTGCACTGCATCCCAAGTGGTGCCAGTGCACTCTCTGGAGTCAATGCACTACATCCCCAGTGGTGCCAGTGCACTCACTGGACTCACTGTACTGCATCATCAGTGGTGCCAGTGCACTCTCTGGACTCACTGCAGTGCATCCCCAGTGGTGCCAGTGCACTCTCTGGACTCACTGCACTGCATCCCCAGTGGTGCCAGTGCACTCACTGGACTCACTATACTGCATCACCAGTGGTGCCAGTGCACTCTCTGGACTCACTGCACTGCATCCCCAGTGTTGCCAGTGCATTCACTGGACTCACTGTACTGCATCTCCAGTGGTGCCAGTGCACTCACTGGGCTCACTGTACTGCATCCCCAGTGGTTCAGTGCACTCTATGGACTCACTGCAGTGCATCCCCACTGGTGCCAGTGGACTCACTGGATTCACTGCACTACATTCCCAGTGGTGCTTGTTCACTCTCTGGACTCACTGCACTGCATCCCCAGTGGTGCCAGTGCGCTCTCTGGACTCACTGAAGTGCATTCTCAGTGGTGCCAGTGCACTCTCTGGACTCACTGCACTGCATCCCCAGTGGTGCCAGTACACTCTCTGGACTCACTGCACTGCATCCCCAGTGGTGCTAGTGCAATCTGTGGACTCACTGCAGTGCATCCACAGTGGTGCCAGTGCACTCTCTGGACTCACTGAAAGGCATTCTCAGTGGTGCCAGTGCACTCTCTGGACTCACTGCAGTGCATCACCAGTGGTCCAGTGCACTCTCTGGACTCACCGTACCGCATCCCCAGTGGTGCCAGTGCACTCTCTGGAGTAACTGCAGTGCATCACCGATGGTGCCAGTGCACTCTCTGGACTCACTGCACTGCATCCCCAGTGGTGCCAGTGCACTCTCTGGACTCACTGCACTGCATCCCCAGTGGTGCCAGAGCACTCTCTGGACTCACTGCACTGCATCCCCAGTGCTGCCTGTGCACTCTCTGGACTCACTGCACTGCATCCCCAGTGGTGCCACTGCACTCTCTGGACTCACTGCACTGCATCCCCAGTGGTGCCAGTGCACTCCCTGCACTCACTGCACTGCATCCCCAGTGGTGCCAGTGCACTCACTGGACTCACTGCAGTGCATTCCCTCTGGTGCCAGTGCACTCTCTGGACTCACTGCACTGCATCCCCAGTGGTGCCAGTGCACTCTCTGGACTCACTGCAGTGCATCCCCAGTGGTGCCAGTGCACTCTCTGGACTCACTGCAGTGCATCCCCAGTGGTGCCAGTGCACTCTCTGGACTCACTGAAGTGCATCCCCCGTGGTGCCAGTGCGATCTCTGGACTCACTGCACTGCATTCCCAGTGGTGCCAGTGCACACTCTGGACTCACTGCACTGCATCCCCAGTGGTGCCAGTGCACTCTCTGGACTCACTGCAGTGCATCCCCAGTTTTGCCAGTGCACTCTCTGGACTCACTGCACTGCATACCCAGTGGTGCCAGTGCACTCTCTGGACTCACTGCACTGCATCCCCAGTGGAGCCAGTGCACTCTCTGGACTCACTGCACTGCATCCCCAGTGGTGCCAGTGCACTCTCTGGACTCACTGCACTGCATCCACAGTGGAGCCCGTGCACTCTCTGGACTCACTGAAGTGCATCCCCAGTGGTGCCAGTGCACTCTCTGGACTCACTGCACTGCATCCCCAGTGGTGCCAGTGCACTCTCTGGACTCACTGCACTGCATCCCCAGTGGTGCAAGTGCACTCTCTGGACTCACTGCAGTGCATCCCCAGTGGTGCCAGTGCACTCTCTGGACTCACTGCACTGCATCCCCAGTGGAGCCCGTGCACTCTCTGGACTCACTGAAGTGCATCCCCAGTGGTGCCAGTGCACTCTCTGGACTCACTGCACTGCATCCCCATTGGTGCCAGTGCACTCTGTGGACTCACTGCAGTGCATCCCCAGTGGTGCCAGTGCACTCTCTGGACTCACTGCAGTGCATCCCCAGTGGTGCCAGTACACTCACTGGACTGACTGCACTGCATCCCCAGTGGTGCTAGTGCACTCTCTGGACTCACTGCACTGCATCGCCAGTGGTGCCAGTGCACTCTCTGGACTCACTGCACTGCATCCCCAGTGGTGCCAGTGCACTCTCTGGACTCACTGCACTGCATCCCCAGTGGTGCAAGTGCACTCTCTGGACTCACTGCAGTGCATCCCCACTGGTGCCAATGCACTCTCTGGACTCACTGCAGTGCATCCCCAGTGGTGCCAGTATACTCACTGGACTCACTGCACTGCATCCCCAGTGGTGCCAGTGCACTCTCTGGACTCACTGCACTGCATCTCCAATGGTGCCAGTGTACTCTCTGGACTCACTGCACTGCATCCCCAGTGGAGCCAGTGCACTCTGTGGACTCACTGAAGTGCATCCCCATTGGTGCCAGTGCACTCTCTGGACTCACTGCACTGCATCCCCAGTGGTGCCAGTGCAATCTCTGGACTCACTGCACTGCATCCCCAGTGGTGCCAGTGCACTCTCTGGACTCACTGCAGTGCATCCCAAGTGGTGCCAAAGCACTCTCTGGACTCACTGCAGTGCATCCCCAGTGGTGCCAGTACACTCACTGGACTCACTGCACTGCATCCCCAGTGGTGCCAGTGCAGTCTCTGCACTCACTGAAGTGCATCTCCAGTGGTGCCAGTGAACTCTCTGGACTCACTGCAGTGCATCCCCAGTGGTGCCAGTGCACTCTCTGGACTCACTGCACTGCATCCCCAGTGGTGCCAGTGCACTCTCTGGACTCACTGCAGTGCATCCCCACTGGTGCCAATGCACTCTCTGGACTCACTGCAGTGCATCCCCAGTGGTGCCAGTACACTCACTGGACTCACTGCACTGCATCCCCAGTGGTGCCAGTGCACTCTCTGGACTCACTGCACTGCATCTCCAATGGTGCCAGTGTACTCTCTGGACTCACTGCACTGCATCCCCAGTGGAGCCAGTGCACTCTGTGGACTCACTGAAGTGCATCCCCTTTGGTGCCAGTGCACTCTCTGGACTCACTGCACTGCATCCCCAGTGGTGCCAGTGCACTCTCTGGACTCACTGCACTGCATCCCCAGTGGTGCCAGTGCACTCTCTGGACTCACTGCAGTGCATCCCAAGTGGTGCCAAAGCACTCTCTGGACTCACTGCAGTGCATCCCCAGTGGTGCCAGTACACTCACTGGACTCACTGCACTGCATCCCCAGTGGTGCCAGTGCAGTCTCTGCACTCACTGAAGTGCATCTCCAGTGGTGCCAGTGAACTCTCTGGACTCACTGCAGTGCATCCCCAGTGGTGCCAGTGCACTCTCTGGACTCACTGAACTGCATCCCCAGTGGTGCCAGTGCACTCTCTGGACTCACTGCACTGCATCCCCAGTGGTGCCAGTGCACTCTCTGGACTCACTGCACTGCATCTCCAATGGTGCCAGTGCACTCTCTGGACTCACTGCACTGCATCCCCAGTGGTGCCAATCCACTCTCTGGACTCACTGCTGTGCATCCCCAGTGGTGCCAGTGCACTCTCTGGACTCACTGCACTGCATCCCCAGTGGTACCAGTGCACTCTCTGGACTCACTGCACTGCATCCCCAGTGGTGTCAGTGCACTCTGTGGGCTCACTGCTGTGCATCCCCATTGGTGCCAGTGCACTCTCTGGACTCACTGCACTGCATCGCCAGTGGTGCCAGTGCACTCTCTGGACTCACTGCACTGCATCCCCAGTGGTGCCAGTGCACTCTCTGGACTCACTGCACTGCATCCCCAGTGGTGCCAGTGCACTCTCTGGACTCACTGCACTGCATCCCCAGTGGTGCAAGTGCACTCTCTGGACTCACTGCAGTGCATCCCCAGTGGTGCCAATGCACTCTCTGGACTCACTGCACTGCATCCCCAGTGGTGCCAGTACACTCACTGGACTCACTGCACTGCATCACCAGTGGTGCCAGTGCACTCTCTGGACTCACTGCACTGCATCTCCAATGGTGCCAGTGTACTCTCTGGACTCACTGCACTGCATCCCCAGTGGAGCCAGTGCACTCTGTGGACTCACAGAAGTGCATCCCCATTGGTGCCAGTGCACTCTCTGGACTCACTGCACTGCATCCCCAGTGGTGCCAGTGCACTCTCTGGACTCACTGCACTGCATCTCCAATGGTGCCAGTGCACTCTCTGGACTCACTGCACTGCATCCCCAGTGGTGCCAATGCACTCTCTGGACTCACTGCACTGCATCCCCAGTGGTGCCAGTGCACTCTCTGGACTCACTGCACTGCATCCCCAGTGGTGCCAGTGCACTCTCTGGACTCACTGCACTGCATCCCCAGTGGTGCCAGTGCACTCTGTGGACTCACTGCTGTGCATCCCCATTGGTGCCAGTGCACTCTCTGGACTCACTGCACTGCATCCCCAGTGGTGTCAGTGCACTCTCTGGACTCACTGCACTGCATCCCCAGTGGTGCAAGTGCACTCTCTGGACTCACTGCAGTGCATCCCAAGTGGTGCCAATGCACTCTCTGGACTCACTGCAGTGCATCCCCAGGGGTGCCAGTACACTCACTGGACTCACTGCACTGCATCCCCAGTGGTGCCAGTGCACTCTCTGCACTCACTGAAGTGCAGCCCCATTGGTGCCAGTGAACTCTCTGGACTCACTGCAGTGCATCCCCAGTGGTGCCAGTGCACTCTCTGGACTCACTGCACTGCATCCCCAGTGGTGCCAGTGCACTCTCTGGACTCACTGCACTGCATCCCCAGTGGTGCCAGTGCACTCTCTGGACTCACTGCACTGCATCTCCAATGGTGCCAGTGCACTCTCTGGACTCACTGCACTGCATCCCCAGTGGTGCCAATGCACTCTCTGGACTCACTGTTGTGCATCCCCAGTGGTGCCAGTGCACTCTCTGGACTCACTGTACTGCATCCCCAGTGGTGCCAGTGCACTCTCTGGACTCACTACACTGCATCCCCATTGGTGCCAGTGCACTCTCTGGACTCACTGCACTGCATCCCCAGTGGTGCCAGTGCACTCTCTGGACTTGCTCCACTGCATCCCCAGTGGTGCCAGTGCACTCTCAGGACTCACTGCACTGCATCCCCAGTGTTGCCAGTGCACTCTCTGGACTCACTGCAATGCATACTCAGTGGAGCCCGTGCACTCTCTGGACTCACTGCACAGCATCCCCAGTGGTGCCAGTGCACTCTCTGGACTCACTGCACTGCATCCCCAGTGGTGCCAGTGCACTCTCTGGACTCACTGCACTGCATCCCCAGTGGTGCCAGTGCACTCTCTGGACTCACTGCACTGCATCTCCAATGGTGCCAGTGCACTCTCTGGACTCACTGCACTGCATCCCCAGTGGTGCCAATGCACTCTCTGGACTCACTGTTGTGCATCCCCAGTGGTGCCAGTGCACTCTCTGGACTCACTGTACTGCATCCCCAGTGGTGCCAGTGCACTCTCTGGACTCACTACACTGCATCCCCATTGGTGCCAGTGCACTCTCTGGACTCACTGCACTGCATCCCCAGTGGTGCCAGTGCACTCTCTGGACTTGCTCCACTGCATCCCCAGTGGTGCCAGTGCACTCTCAGGACTCACTGCACTGCATCCCCAGTGTTGCCAGTGCACTCTCTGGACTCACTGCAATGCATACTCAGTGGAGCCCGTGCACTCTCTGGACTCACTGCACAGCATCCCCAGTGGTGCCAGTGCACTCTCTGGACTCACTGCAGTGCATCCCCAGTGGTGCCAGTGCACTCTTTGGACTCACTGAAGTGCATTCTCAGTGGTGCAAGTGCACTCTCTGGACTCACTGCACTGCATCCCCAGTGGTGCCAGTGCGCTCTCTGGACTCACTGAAGTGCATCCCCAGTGGTGCCAGTACACTCTCTGGACTCACTGCACTGCATCCCCAGTGGTGCCAGTGCACTGTCTGGACTCACTGCAGTGTATCCCAAGTGGTGCCAAAGCACTCTCTGGACTCACTGCAGTGCATCCCCAGTGGTGCCAGTACACTCACTGGACTCACTGCACTGCATCCCCAGTGGTGCCAGTGCAGTCTCTGCACTCACTGAAGTGCATCTCCAGTGGTGCCAGTGAACTCTCTGGACTCACTGCAGTGCATCCCCAGTGGTGCCAGTGCACTCTCTGGACTCACTGCACTGCATCCCCAGTGGTGCCAGTGCACTCTCTGCACTCACTGCAGTGCATCCCCACTGGTGCCAATGCACTCTCTGGACTCACTGCAGTGCATCCCCAGTGGTGCCAGTACACTCACTGGACTCACTGCACTGCATCCCCAGTGGTGCCAGTGCACTCTCTGGACTCACTGCACTGCATCTCCAATGGTGCCAGTGTACTCTCTGGACTCACTGCACTGCATCCCCAGTGGAGCCAGTGCACTCTGTGGACTCACTGAAGTGCATCCCCTTTGGTGCCAGTGCACTCTCTGGACTCACTGCACTGCATCCCCAGTGGTGCCAGTGCACTCTCTGGACTCACTGCACTACATCCCCAGTGGTGCCAGTGCACTCTCTGGACTCACTGCAGTGCATCCCAAGTGGTGCCAAAGCACTCTCTGGACTCACTGCAGTGCATCCCCAGTGGTGCCAGTACACTCACTGGACTCACTGCACTGCATCCCCAGTGGTGCCAGTGCAGTCTCTGCACTCACTGAAGTGCATCTCCAGTGGTGCCAGTGAACTCTCTGGACTCACTGCAGTGCATCCCCAGTGGTGCCAGTGCACTCTCTGGACTCACTGCACTGCATCCCCAGTGGTGCCAGTGCACTCTCTGGACTCACTGCACTGCATCCCCAGTGGTGCCAGTGCACTCTCTGGACTCACTGCACTGCATCTCCAATGGTGCCAGTGCACTCTCTGGACTCACTGCACTGCATCCCCAGTGGTGCCAATGCACTCTCTGGACTCACTGCTGTGCATCCCCAGTGGTGCCAGTGCACTCTCTGGACTCACTGCACTGCATCCCCAGTGGTACCAGTGCACTCTCTGGACTCACTGCACTGCATCCCCAGTGGTGTCAGTGCACTCTGTGGGCTCACTGCTGTGCATCCCCATTGGTGCCAGTGCACTCTCTGGACTCACTGCACTGCATCGCCAGTGGTGCCAGTGCACTCTCTGGACTCACTGCACTGCATCCCCAGTGGTGCCAGTGCACTCTCTGGACTCACTGCACTGCATCCCCAGTGGTGCCAGTGCACTCTCTGGACTCACTGCACTGCATCCCCAGTGGTGCAAGTGCACTCTCTGGACTCACTGCAGTGCATCCCCAGTGGTGCCAATGCACTCTCTGGACTCACTGCAGTGCATCCCCAGTGGTGCCAGTACACTCACTGGACTCACTGCACTGCATCCCCAGTGGTGCCAGTGCACTCTCTGGACTCACTGCACTGCATCTCCAATGGTGCCAGTGTACTCTCTGGACTCACTGCACTGCATCCCCAGTGGAGCCAGTGCACTCTGTGGACTCACAGAAGTGCATCCCCATTGGTGCCAGTGCACTCTCTGGACTCACTGCACTGCATCCCCAGTGGTGCCAGTGCACTCTCTGGACTCACTGCACTGCATCTCCAATGGTGCCAGTGCACTCTCTGGACTCACTGCACTGCATCCCCAGTGGTGCCAATGCACTCTCTGGACTCACTGCTGTGCATCCCCAGTGGTGCCAGTGCACTCTCTGGACTCACTGCACTGCATCCCCAGTGGTGCCAGTGCACTCTCTGGACTCACTGCACTGCATCCCCAGTGGTGCCAGTGCACTCTGTAGACTCACTGCTGTGCATCCCCATTGGTGCCAGTGCACTCTCTGGACTCACTGCACTGCATCCCCAGTGGTGTCAGTGCACTCTCTGGACTCACTGCACTGCATCCCCAGTGGTGCAAGTGCACTCTCTGGACTCACTGCAGTGCATCCCAAGTGGTGCCAATGCACTCTCTGGACTCACTGCAGTGCATCCCCAGGGGTGCCAGTACACTCACTGGACTCACTGCACTGCATCCCCAGTGGTGCCAGTGCACTCTCTGCACTCACTGAAGTGCAGCCCCATTGGTGCCAGTGAACTATCTGGACTCACTGCAGTGCATCCCCAGTGGTGCCAGTGCACTCTCTGGACTCACTGCACTGCATCCCCAGTGGTGCCAGTGCACTCTCTGGACTCACTGCACTGCATCCCCAGTGGTGCCAGTGCACTCTCTGGACTCACTGCACTGCATCTCCAATGGTGCCAGTGCACTCTCTGGACTCACTGCACTGCATCCCCAGTGGTGCCAATGCACTCTCTGGACTCACTGTTGTGCATCCCCAGTGGTGCCAGTGCACTCTCTGGACTCACTGTACTGCATCCCCAGTGGTGCCAGTGCACTCTCTGGACTCACTACACTGCATCCCCATTGGTGCCAGTGCACTCTCTGGACTCACTGCACTGCATCCCCAGTGGTGCCAGTGCACTCTCTGGACTTGCTCCACTGCATCCCCAGTGGTGCCAGTGCACTCTCAGGACTCACTGCACTGCATCCCCAGTGTTGCCAGTGCACTCTCTGGACTCACTGCAATGCATACTCAGTGGAGCCCGTGCACTCTCTGGACTCACTGCACAGCATCCCCAGTGGTGCCAGTGCACTCTCTGGACTCACTGCAGTGCATCCCCAGTGGTGCCAGTGCACTCTTTGGACTCACTGAAGTGCATTCTCAGTGGTGCAAGTGCACTCTCTGGACTCACTGCACTGCATCCCCAGTGGTGCCAGTGCGCTCTCTGGACTCACTGAAGTGCATCCCCAGTGGTGCCAGTACACTCTCTGGACTCACTGAAGGGCATTCTCAGTGGTGCCAGTGCACTCTCTGGACTCACTGCAGTGCATCCCCAGTGGTGCCAGTGCACTCTCTGGACTCACCGCACCGCATACCCAGTGGTGCCAGTGCACTCTCTGGACTCACTGCAGTGCATCACCAGTGGTGCCACTGCACTCTCTGGACTCACTGCACTGCATCCCCAGTGGTGCCAGAGCACTCTCTGGACTCACTGCACTGCATCCCCAGCGGTGCCAGTGCACTCTCTGGACTCACTGCACTGCATCCCCAGTGGTGCCAGAGCACTCTCTGGACTCACTGCACTGCATCCCCAGTGGAGCCAGTGCGATCTCTGGACTCACTGCACTGCATCCCCAGTGGTGCCAGTGCACTCTGTGGACTCACTGCAGTGCATCCCCAGTGGAGCCCGTGCACTCTGTGGACTCACTGCAGTGCATTCTCAGTGGTGCCAGTGCACTCTCTGGACTCACTGCACTGCATCCCCAGTGGTGCCAGTACACTCACTGGACTGACTGCACTGCATCCCCAGTGGTGCTAGTGCACTCTCTGGACTCACTGCACTGCATCTCCAGTGGTGCCAGAGCACTCTCTGGACTCACTGCAGTGCATCCCCAGTGGTGCCAGTGCACTCTCTGGACTCACTGCGCTGCATCCCCAGTGGTGCCAGTGCACTCTGTGGACTCACTGCTGTGCATCCCCATTGGTGCCAGTGCACTCTCTGGACTCACTGCACTGCATCCACAGTGGTGCCAGTGCACTCTGTGGACTCACTGCAGTGCATCCCCAGTGGTGCAAGTGCACTCTCTGGACTCACTGCAGTGCATCCCAAGTGGTGCCAATGCACTCTCTGGACTCACTGCAGTGCATCCCCAGTGGTGCCAGTACACTCACTGGACTCACTGCACTGCATCCCCAGTGGTGCCAGTGAACTCTCTGGACTTGCTGCACTGCATCCCCAGTGGTGCCAGTGCACTCTCTGGACTCACTGATGTGCATCCCCATTGGTGCCTGTGCACTCTCTGGAGTAACTGCAGTGCATCCCCAGCGGTGCCAAAGCACTCTCTGGACTCCCGGCACCGCATCCCCAGTGGTGCCAGTGCACTCACTGGGCTCACTGCAGTGCATCCCCAGTGGTGCCAGTGCACTCTCTGGAGTCACTGCTCTGCATCCCCAGTGGTGCCAATGCACTCTCCGGACCTCCGGCACCGCATCCCCAGTGGAGCCAGTGCACTCTCTGGACTCGCGGCACTGCATCCCCAGTGGTTCCAGTGCACTCTCTCGAGTCACTGCACTACATCCCCAGTTGTGCCAGTGCACTCACTGGACTCACTGTACTGCATCATCAGTGGTGCCAGTGCACTCTCTGGACTCACTGCACTGCATCCCCAGTGGTGCCAGTGCACTCTCTGGACTCACTGCACTGCATCCCCAGTGGTGCCAGTGCTATCCCTGGACTCACTGTAGTGCATCCCCAGTGGTGCCAGTGCACTCTCTGGACTCACTGCAGTGCATCCCCAGTGGTGCCAGTGCACTCTCTGGACTCACTGAAGTGCATTCTCTGTGGTGCCAGTGCACTCTCTGGACTCACTGCAGTGCATCCCCAGTTGTGCCAGTGCACTCACTGGACTCACTGCACTGCATCCCCAGTGGTGCCAGTGCTATCCCTGGACTCACTGTAGTGCATCCCCAGTGGTGCCAGTGCACTCTCTGGACTCACTGCAGGGCATCCCCAGTGGTGCCAGTGCACTCTCTGGACTCACTGCGCTGCATCCCCAGTGCTGCCAGTGCACTCTCTGGACTCACTGCACTGCATCACCTGTGGTGCCAGTGCACTCTCTGGACTCACTGCACCGCATCCGCAGTGGTGCCAGTGCACTCTCTAGAGTCACTGCGCTGCATCCCCAGTTGTGCCAGTGCACTCTCTGGACTCACTGCAGTGCATCCCCAGTGGTGCCAGTGCACTCTCTGGACTCACTGCAGTGCATCCCCAGTGGTACCAGTGCACTCTCTGAACTAGCGTCACTGCATACCCAGTGGTGCCAGTGCACTCTCTGGACTCACTGAAGTGCATCCCCAGTGGTGCCAGTGCACTCTCTGGACTCACTGCAGTGCATTCCCGGTGGTGCCAGTGCACTCTCTGGACTCACTGCAGTGCATCCCCAGTGGTGCTAGTGCACTCTGGACTCACTGCAGTGCATCCCCAGTGGTGCCAGTGCACTCTCTGGACTCACTGCAGTGCATCCCCAGTGGTGCTAGTGTACTCTGGACTCACTGCAGTGCATCCCCAGTGGTGCCAGTGCACTCTCTGAACTCACTGCTCTGCATCCCCAGTGGTGCCAGTGCACTCTCTGGACTCACTGTACTGCATCCCCAGTGGTGCCAGTGCACTCTCTGGACTCACCGCACTGCACCCTGAGTGGTGCCAGTGCACTCTCTGGACTCACTGCACCGCATCCCCAGTGGTGCCAGTGCACCCTCTAGAGTCACTGCGCTGCATCCCCAGTGGTGCCAGTGCACTCTCTGGAGTGACTGCAGTGCATCCCCAGTGGTGCCAGTGCACTCTCTGGACTCACTGCACTGCATCCCCAGTGGTGCCAGTGCACTCTCTTGACTCACTGCACTGCACCCTGAGTGGTGCCAGTGCACTCTCTGGACTCACTGCACTGCATCCCCAGTGGTGCCAGTGCACTCTCTAGAGTCACTGTACTGCATCCCCAGTGGTGCCAAAGCACTCTCTGGACTCCCGCCACCGCATCCCCAGTGGTTCCAGTGCACTCTCTGCACTCACTGCACTGCATCTCGAGTGGTGCCAGTGCACTCTCTGGACTCACTGCAGTCCATCTCCAGTGGTGCCAGTGCACTCTCTGGACTCACTGCAGTGCATCCCCAGTGCTGCCAGTGCTCTCTCTGGACTCACTGCACTGCATCCACATTGGTGCCAGTGCACTCTCTGGACTCACTGCGCTGCATCCCCAGTGGTGCCAGTACACTCACTGGACTCACTGCACTGTATCCCCAGTGGTGCCAGTGCAGTCTCTGCACTCACTGAAGTGCATCTCCAGTGGTGCCAGTGAACTCTCTGGACTCACTGCACTGCATCCCCAGTGGTGCCAGTGCACTCTCTGGACTCACTGCACTGCATCCCCAGTGGTGCCAGTGCGCTCTCTGGACTCACTGAAGTGCATTCTCAGTGGTGCCAGTGCACTCTCTGGACTCACTGCAGTGCATCCCCAGTGGTGCCAGTACACTCTCTGGACTCACTGCACTGCATCCCCAGTGGTGCTAGTGCAATCTGTGGACTCACTGCAGTGCATCCACAGTGGTGCCAGTGCACTCTCTGGACTCACTGAAAGGCATTCTCAGTGGTGCCAGTGCACTCTCTGGACTCACTGCAGTGCATCACCAGTGGTCCAGTGCACTCTCTGGACTCACCGTACCGCATCCCCAGTGGTGCCAGTGCACTCTCTGGAGTAACTGCAGTGCATCACCAGTGGTGCCAGTGCACTCTCTGGACTCACTGCACTGCATCCCCAGTGGTGCCAGTGCACTCTCTGGACTCACTGCACTGCATCCCCAGTGGTGCCAGAGCACTCTCTGGACTCACTGCACTGCATCCCCAGTGCTGCCTGTGCACTCTCTGGACTCACTGCACTGCATCCCCAGTGGTGCCACTGCACTCTCTGGACTCACTGCACTGCATCCCCAGTGGTGCCAGTGCACTCCCTGCACTCACTGCACTGCATCCCCAGTGGTGCCAGTGCACTCACTGGACTCACTGCAGTGCATTCCCTCTGGTGCCAGTGCACTCTCTGGACTCACTGCACTGCATCCCCAGTGGTGCCAGTGCACTCTCTGGACTCACTGCAGTGCATCCCCAGTGGTGCCAGTGCACTCTCTGGACTCACTGCAGTGCATCCCCAGTGGTGCCAGTGCACTCTCTGGACTCACTGAAGTGCATCCCCCGTGGTGCCAGTGCGATCTCTGGACTCACTGCACTGCATTCCCAGTGGTGCCAGTGCACACTCTGGACTCACTGCACTGCATCCCCAGTGTTGCCAGTGCACTCTCTGGACTCACTGCACTGCATCCCCAGTGGTGCCAGTGCACTCTGTGGACTCACTGCAGTGCATCCCCAGTGGTGCCAGTGCACTCTCTGGACTCACTGAAGTGCATTCTCAGTGGTGCCAGTGCACTCTCTGGACTCACTGCAGTGCATCCCCAGTGGTGCCAGTACACTCTCTGGAGTAACTGCACTGCATCCCCAGTGGTGCTAGTGCACTCTCTGGACTCACTGCACTGCATCCCCAGTGGTGCCAGAGCACTCTCTGGACTCACTGCAGTGCATCCCCAGTGGTGCCAGTGCACTCTGTGAACTCACTGTACTGCATCTCCAGTGGTGCCAGTGCACTCTGTGGGCTCACTGCTGTGCATCCCCATTGGTGCCAGTGCACTCTCTGGACTCACTGCACTGCATGCCCAGTGGTGCCAGTGCACTCTCTGGACTAACTGCACTGCATCCCCAGTGGAGCAAGTGCACTCTCTGGACTCACTGCAGTGCATCCCAAGTGGTGCCAATGCACTCTCTGGACTCAATGCAGTGCATCCCCAGTGGTGCCAGTACACTCAATGGACTCACTGCACTGCATCCCCAGTGGTGCCAGTGCAGTCTCTGCACTCACTGAATTGCATCCCCAGTGGTGCCAGTGAACTCTCTGGACTCACTGCAGTGCATCCCCAGTGGTGCCAGTGCACTCTCTGGACTCACTGAACTGCATCCCCAGTGGTGCCAGTGCACTCTCTGGACTCACTTCACTGCATCCCCAGTGCTGCCAGTGCACTCTCTGGACTCACTGCAGTGCATCCCCAGTGGTGCCAGTGCACTCTCTGGACTCACTGCAGTGCATCCCCAGTGGAGCCCGTGCACTCTCTGGACTCACTGAAGTGCATCCCCAGTGGTGCCAGTGCACTCTCTGGACTCACTGCACTGCATCCCCAGTGGTGCCAGTGCACTCTGTGGACTCACTGCGCTGCATCCCCAGTGGTGCCAGTGCACTCTCTGGACTCACTGCAGTGCATCCCCAGTGGTGCCAGTACACTCACTGGACTGACTGCACTGCATCCCCAGTGGTGCTAGTGCACTCTCTGGACTCACTGCACTGCATCGCCAGTGGTGCCAGAGCACTCTCTGGACTCACTGCAGTGCATCCCCAGTGGTGCCAGTGCACTCTCTGGACTCACTGCTGTGCATCCCCATTGGTGCCAGTGCACTCTCTGGACTCACTGCACTGCATCCCCAGTGGTGCCAGTGCACTCTCTGGACTCACTGCACTGCATCCCCAGTGGTGCAAGTGCACTCTCTGGACTCACTGCAGTGCATCCCCAGTGGTGCCAGTGCACTCTCTGGACTCACTGCAGTGCATCCCCAGTGGAGCCCGTGCACTCTCTGGACTCACTGAAGTGCATCCCCAGTGGTGCCAGTGCACTCTCTGGACTCACTGCACTGCATCCCCAGTGGTGCCAGTGCACTCTGTGGACTCACTGCAGTGCATCCCCAGTGGTGCCAGTGCACTCTCTGGACTCACTGCAGTGCATCCCCAGTGGTGCCAGTACACTCACTGGACTGACTGCACTGCATCCCCAGTGGTGCTAGTGCACTCTCTGGACTCACTGCACTGCATCGCCAGTGGTGCCAGTGCACTCTCTGGACTCACTGCACTGCATCCCCAGTGGTGCCAGTGCACTCTCTGGACTCACTGCACTGCATCCCCAGTGGTGCCAGTGCACTCTCTGGACTCACTGCACTGCATCCCCAGTGGTGCAAGTGCACTCTCTGGACTCACTGCAGTGCATCCCCAGTGGTGCCAATGCACTCTCTGGACTCACTGCAGTGCATCCCCAGTGGTGCCTGTACACTCACTGGACTCACTGCACTGCATCCCCAGTGGTGCCAGTGCACTCTCTGGACTCACTGCACTGCATCTCCAATGGTGCCAGTGTACTCTCTGGACTCACTGCACTGCATCCCCAGTGGAGCCAGTGCACTCTCTGGACTCACTGAAGTGCATCCCCATTGGTGCCAGTGCACTCTCTGGACTCACTGCACTGCATCCCCAGTGGTGCCAGTGCACTCTCTGGACTCACTGCACTGCATCCCCAGTGGTGCCAGTGCACTCTCTGGACTCACTGCAGTGCATCCCAAGTGGTGCCAAAGCACTCTCTGGACTCACTGCAGTGCATCCCCAGTGGTGCCAGTACACTCACTGGACTCACTGCACTGCATCCCCAGTGGTGCCAGTGCAGTCTCTGCACTCACTGAAGTGCATCTCCAGTGGTGCCAGTGAACTCTCTGGACTCACTGCAGTGCATCCCCAGTGGTGCCAGTGCACTCTCTGGACTCACTGCACTGCATCCCCAGTGGTGCCAGTGCACTCTCTGGACTCACTGCACTGCATCCCCAGTGGTGCCAGTGCACTCTCTGGACTCACTGCACTGCATCTCCAATGGTGCCAGTGCACTCTCTGGACTCACTGCACTGCATCCCCAGTGGTGCCAATGCACTCTCTGGACGCACTGCTGTGCATCCCCAGTGGTGCCAGTGCACTCTCTGGACTCACTGCACTGCATCCCCAGTGGTGCCAGTGCACTCTCTGGACTCACTGCACTGCATCCCCAGTGGTGCCAGTGCACTCTGTGGCCTCACTGCTGTGCATCCCCATTGGTGCCAGTGCACTCTCT
Organism: Anser brachyrhynchus; assembly: GCF_964034855.1. Lineage (NCBI taxonomy): Eukaryota > Metazoa > Chordata > Aves > Anseriformes > Anatidae > Anser > Anser brachyrhynchus. The sequence goes on from NC_137694.1 coordinate 77,955,794, forward strand.
GGACTCACTGCACTGCATCCCCAGTGGTGCCAGTGCACTCTCTGGACTCACTGCACTGCATCCCCAGTGGTGCAAGTGCACTCTCTGGACTCACTGCAGTGCATCCCCAGAAGTGCCAGTGCACTCTCTGGACTCACTGCAGTGCATCCCCAGTGGAGCCCGTGCACTCTCTGGACTCACTGAAGTGCATCCCCAGTGGTGCCAGTGCACTCTCTGGACTCACTGCACTGCATCCCCAGTGGTGCCAGTGCACTCTCTGGACTCACTGCACTGCATCCCCAGTGGTGCCAGTGCACTCTCTGGACTCACTGCAGTGCATCCCCAGTGGTGCCAGTACACTCACTGGACTGACTGCACTGCATCCCCAGTGGTGCTAGTGCACTCTCTGGACTCACTGCACTGCATCCCCAGTGGTGCTAGTGCACTCTCTGGACTCACTGCACTGCATCCCCAGTGGTGCCAGTGCACTCTCTGGACTCACTGCACTGCATCCCCAGTGGTGCCAGTGCACTCTCTGGACTCACTGCACTGCATCCCCAGTGGTGCAAGTGCACTCTCTGGACTCACTGCAGTGCATCCCAAGTGGTGCCAATGCACTCTCTGGACTCACTGCAGTGCATCCCCAGTGGTGCCAGTACACTCACTGGACTCACTGCACTGCATCCCCAGTGGTGCCAGTGCACTCTCTGCACTCACTGAAGTGCAGCCCCATTGGTGCCAGTGAACTATCTGGACTCACTGCAGTGCATCCCCAGTGGTGCCAGTGCACTCTCTGGACTCACTGCACTGCATCCCCAGTGGTGCCAGTGCACTCTCTGGACTCACTGCACTGCATCCCCAGTGGTGCCAGTGCACTCTCTGGACTCACTGCACTGCATCTCCAATGGTGCCAGTGCACTCTCTGGACTCACTGCACTGCATCCCCAGTGGTGCCAATGCACTCTCTGGACTCACAGCTGTGCATCCCCAGTGGTGCCAGTGCACTCTCTGGACTCACTGTACTGCATCCCCTGTGGTGCCAGTGCACTCTCTGGACTCACTACACTGCATCCCCATTGGTGCCAGTGCACTCTCTGGACTCACTGCACTGCATCCCCAGTGGTGCCAGTGCACTCTCTGGACTTGCTCCACTGCATCCCCAGTGGTGCCAGTGCACTCTCTGGACTCACTGCACTGCAACCCCAGTGTTGCCAGTGCACTCTCTGGACTCACTGCAATGCATACTCAGTGGAGCCCGTGCACTCTCTGGACTCACTGCACAGCATCCCCAGTGGTGCCAGTGCACTCTCTGGACTCACTGCAGTGCATCCCCAGTGGTGCCAGTGCACTCTTTGGACTCACTGAAGTGCATTCTCAGTGGTGCAAGTGCACTCTCTGGACTCACTGCACTGCATCCCCAGTGGTGCCAGTGCGCTCTCTGGACTCACTGAAGTGCATCCCCAGTGGTGCCAGTACACTCTCTGGACTCACTGAAGGGCATTCTCAGTGGTGCCAGTGCACTCTCTGGACTCACTGCAGTGCATCCCCAGTGGTGCCAGTGCACTCTCTGGACTCACCGCACCGCATACCCAGTGGTGCCAGTGCACTCTCTGGAGTAACTGCAGTGCATCACCAGTGGTGCCACTGCTCTCTCTGGACTCACTGCACTGCATCCCCAGTGGTGCCAGAGCACTCTCTGGACTCACTGCACTGCATCCCCAGCGGTGCCAGTGCACTCTCTGGACTCACTGCACTGCATCCCCAGTGGTGCCAGAGCACTCTCTGGACTCACTGCACTGCATCCCCAGTGGAGCCAGTGCTATCTCTGTACTCACTGCACTGCATCCCCAGTGGTGCCAGTGCACTCTGTGGACTCACTGCAGTGCATCCCCAGTGGAGCCCGTGCACTCTGTGGACTCACTGCAGTGCATTCTCAGTGGTGCCAGTGCACTCTCTGGACCTCCGGCACCGCATCCCCAGTGGAGCCAGTGCACTCTCTGGACTCGCGGCACTGCATCCCCAGTGGTTCCAGTGCACTCTCTCGAGTCACTGCACTACATCCCCAGTTGTGCCAGTGCACTCACTGGACTCACTGTACTGCATCATCAGTGGTGCCAGTGCACTCTCTGGACTCACTGCACTGCATCCCCAGTGGTGCCAGTGCACTCTCTGGACTCACTGCACTGCATCCCCAGTGGTGCCAGTGCTATCCCTGGACTCACTGTAGTGCATCCCCAGTGGTGCCAGTGCACTCTCTGGACTCACTGCAGTGCATCCCCAGTGGTGCCAGTGCACTCTCTGGACTCACTGAAGTGCATTCTCTGTGGTGCCAGTGCACTCTCTGGACTCACTGCAGTGCATCCCCAGTTGTGCCAGTGCACTCACTGGACTCACTGCACTGCATCCCCAGTGGTGCCAGTGCTATCCCTGGACTCACTGTAGTGCATCCCCAGTGGTGCCAGTGCACTCTCTGGACTCACTGCAGGGCATCCCCAGTGGTGCCAGTGCACTCTCTGGACTCACTGCGCTGCATCCCCAGTGCTGCCAGTGCACTCTCTGGACTCACTGCACTGCATCACCTGTGGTGCCAGTGCACTCTCTGGACTCACTGCACCGCATCCGCAGTGGTGCCAGTGCACTCTCTAGAGTCACTGCGCTGCATCCCCAGTTGTGCCAGTGCACTCTCTGGACTCACTGCAGTGCATCCCCAGTGGTGCCAGTGCACTCTCTGGACTCACTGCAGTGCATCCCCAGTGGTACCAGTGCACTCTCTGGACTCGCGTCACTGCATCCCCAGTGGTGCCACTGCACTCTCTGGACTCGCGTCACTGCATACCCAGTGGTGCCAGTGCACTCTCTGGACTCACTGAAGTGCATCCCCAGTGGTGCCAGTGCACTCTCTGGACTCACTGCAGTGCATTCCCGGTGGTGCCAGTGCACTCTCTGGACTCACTGCAGTGCATCCCCAGTGGTGCTAGTGCACTCTGGACTCACTGCAGTGCATCCCCAGTGGTGCCAGTGCACTCTCTGGAATCACTGCAGTGCATTCCCAGTGGTGCTAGTGCACTCTGGACTCACTGCAGTGCATCCCCAGTGGTGCCAGTGCACTCTCTGGACTCACTGCACTGCATCCCCAGTGGTGCCAGTGCACTCTCTGGACTCACTGTACTGCATCCCCAGTGGTGCCAGTGCACTCTCTGGACTCACCGCACTGCACCCTGAGTGGTGCCAGTGCACTCTCTGGACTCACTGCAGTGCATCCCCAGTGGTGCCAGTGCACCCTCTAGAGTCACTGCGCTGCATCCCCAGTGGTGCCAGTGCACTCTCTGGAGTGACTGCAGTGCATCCCCAGTGGTGCCAGTGCACTCTCTGGACTCACTGCACTGCATCCCCAGTGGTGCCAGTGCACTCTCTTGACTCACTGCACTGCACCCTGAGTGGTGCCAGTGCACTCTCTGGACTCACTGCACTGCATCCCCAGTGGTGCCAGTGCACTCTCTAGAGTCACTGTACTGCATCCCCAGTGGTGCCAAAGCACTCTCTGGACTCCCGCCACCGCATCCCCAGTGGTGCCAGTGCACTCTCTGCACTCACTGCACTGCATCCCGAGTGGTGCCAGTGCACTCTCTGGACTCACTGCAGTGCATCCCCAGTGCTGCCAGTGCTCTCTCTGGACTCACTGCACTGCATCCACATTGGTGCCAGTGCACTCTCTGGACTCACTGCGCTGCATCCCCAGTGGTGCCAGTACACTCACTGGACTCACTGCACTGTATCCCCATTGGTGCCAGTGCAGTCTCTGCACTCACTGAAGTGCATCTCCAGTGGTGCCAGTGAACTCTCTGGACTCACTGCAGTGCATCCCCAGTGGTGCCAGTGCACTCTCTGGACTCACTGCACTGCATCCCTAGGGCACTCTCTGCAGACACTGCAGTGCATCCCCAAAGGTGACAGTGCACTCTCTGGACTCACTGCACTGCATCCCCAGTGGTGCCAGTGCACTCTCTGGACTCAGTGCACTACTCCAGCCGCGGCAGTCGCTCCAGCCGCGGTAGCCCTCCAGCCGCGGCAGCCGCTCCGTCCGCGGCATACGCGGCAGACTCTCCAACCGCGGCAGCCGCTCCAGCCGCGGAAGCCGCGGCAGCCGCTCCAAACGCGGCAGGCGCTCCAACCGCGGCAACCGCTCCACTCGGTAGCGGCTGGAGCGGCTGCCGCGGCAAGAGCGGCTGCAGCGGCTGCCGCGGCTGGATCTCCTGCCGCGTTTGGAGCGGTTACCGCGGCTGGAGCGGCTGGAGCGGCTGCCGCGGCTGGAGCGGCTGCCGCGGCTGGATCTCCTGCCGCGTTTGGAGCGGTTACCGCGGCTGGAGCGGCTGGAGCGGCTGCCGCGGCTGGAGCGGCTGGAGCGGAAACCGAGGCTGGAGCGCCACTCTCTGGACTCACTGCACTGCATCACCAGTGGTGCCAGTGCACTCTCTGGACTCACTGCACTGCTTCCCCAGTGGTGCCAGTGCACTCTCTGGACTCACTGCACTGCATCCCCAGTGGCGCTAGTGCACTCTCTGGACTCACTGCAGTGCATCCCCAGTGGTGCCAGTGCACTCTCTGGACACACTGAAGTGTATTTTCAGTGGTGCCAGTGCACTCTCTGGACTCACTGCACTGCATCCCCAGTGGTGCCAGTGCACTCTCTGGACTCACTGCAGTGCATCCCCAGTGGTGCCAGTGCGCTCTCTGGACTCACTGCAGTGCATCCCCCGTGGTGCAAGTGCACTCTCTGGACTCACTGGAGTGCATCACCTGTGGTGCCAGTGCACTCTCTGGACTCACTGCACTGCATCCCCAGTGCTGCCAGGGCACTCTATGGACTCACTGCACTGCATCCCCAGTGGTGCCAGTGCACTCTCTGGACTCACTGAAGTGCATTCTCAGTGGAGCCTGTGCACTCTCTGGACTCACTGCACTGCATCCCCAGTGGTGCCAGTGCACTCTCTGGACTCACTGCACTGCATCCCCAGTGGTGCCAGTGCTATCCCTGGACTCACTGTAGTGCATCCCCAGTGGTGCCAGTGCACTCTCTGGACTCACTGCAGTGCATCCCCAGTGGTGCCAGTGCACTCTCTGAACTCACTGAAGTGCATTCTCAGTGGTGCCAGTGCACTCACTGGACTCACTGCACTGCATCCCCAGTGGTGCCAGTGCACTCTCTGGGCTCACTGCAGGGCATCCCCAGTGGTGCCAGTGCACTCTCTGGACTCACTGCAGTGCATCCCCAGTGGTGCCAGTGCTATCCCTGGACTCACTGTAGTGCATCCCCAGTGGTGCCAGTGCACTCTCTAGACTCACTGCAGGGCATCCCCAGTGGTGCCAGTGCACTCTCTGGACTCACTGCACTGCATCCCCAGTGGTGCCAGTGCACTCTCTGGACTCACTGCAGTGCATCCCCAGTAGTGCCAGTGCACTCTCTGCACTCACTTCACTGCATCGCCAGTGGTGCCAGTGCACTCTCTGGACTCACTGCACTGCATTCCCAGTGGTGACAGTGAAGTCTTTGGACTCACTGCACTCCATCCCCACTGGTGCCTTTGCACTCCCTGGACTCACTGCACTGCTCCAGCCGCGGCAGCCGCTCCAGCCGCGGTAGCCCTCCAGCCGTGGCAGCCGCTCTACTCGGTAGCGGCTGGAGCGGCTGCCGCGGCTGGAGCGGCTGGAGCGGCTGCCGCGGCTGGAGCGGCTGCCGCGGTTGGAGCGGCTGCCGCGGCTGGAGCGGCTGGAGCGGATGCCGCGGCTGGAGCGGCTGGAGCGGCTGCCGCGGCTGGAGCGTCTGGCGCGGCTGGAGGAGCTACCGCGTCTGGAGCGGTTAACGCGGCTGGAGCGGATGCCGAGGCTGGAGCGGATGCCGCGGCTGGTGCGGCTGGAGAGGCTGCCGCGGCTGGAGCAGTGCAGTGAGTCCAGAGAGTGCACTGGCACCTTGGGGATGCAGTGCAGTGAGTAAAGAGAGTGCACTGGCACCACTGGGGATGCAGTGCAGTGAGTCCAGAGAGTGTACTGGCACCACTGGGGATGCAGTGCAGTGAGTCCAGACAGTGCACTGGCACCACTGGGGATGCAATGCAGTGAGTCCAGAGAGTGCACTGGCACCACTGGGGATGCAGTGCTGTGAGTCCAGAGAGTGCCCCGGCAACACTGGGAATGCACTACAGTGACTGCAGAGACTGCACTGACACCACTGCGGATGCAGTGCCGCGAGTCCAGAGAGTGCACTGGCACCACTGGGGATGCGGTGCCGGGAGTCCAGAGAGTGCTTTGGCACCAATGGGGATGCACTGCAGTTAGTCCAGAGAGTGCACTGGCACCACTGGGGATGCAGTGCCGTGAGTCCAGAGAATGCACTGGCACCACTGGGGATACGGTGCCGGGAGTCCAGAGAGTGCACTGACACCACTGGGGATGCGGTGCCTGGAGTCCAGAGAGTGCTTTGGCACCACTGGGGATGCAGTGCAGTGAGTCCACAGAGTGCAATGACACCACTGGGGATGCTGAGCAGTGAGTCCAGAGAGTTCACTGGCACCACTGAGAATGCATTTCAGTGAGTCCAGAGAGTGCCGTTCCAGCCTCGGCATCCGCTCCAGCCGAGTCAACCCCGCGGTAGCCCCTCCAGCCGCGGCAGACGCTCCAGACGCGGCAGCCGCTCCAGCCGCTCCAGCCGCGGCAGCCGCTCCAGCCCCTCCAGCCGCGCCAGCCTCTCCATCCGCGGCAGCCGCTCCAGCCGCGGCAGCCGCTCCAGCCGCTCCAACCGCGGCAGCCGCTCCAGCCGCTACCGAGTGGAGCGGCTGCCACGGCTGGAGGGCTACCGCGGCTGGAGCGGCTGCCGCGGCTGGAGCAGTGCAGTGAGTCCAGGGAGTGCACTTGCACCACTGGGGATGCAGCGCAGTGACTCCAGAGAGTGCACTGGCACCACTGGGGATGCACTGCAGTGAGTCCAGAGAGTGCACAGGCTCCACTGAGAATGCACTTCAGTGAGTCCAGAGAGTGCACTGGCATCACTGGGGATGCAGTGCAGTGAGTCAAGAGAGTGCACTGGCACCACTGGGGATGCACTGCAGTGAGTCCAGAGAGTGCACTGGCACCACTGGGGATGCCCTGCAGTGAGTCCAGAGAGCGCACTGGCACCACTGGGGATGCAGTGCAGTGAGTCCAGTGAGTGCACTGGCACCACTGGGTATGCAGTGCTGTGAGTCCAGAGAGTGCACTGGCAACACTGGGAATGCACTACAGTGACTGCAGAGACTGCACTGACACCACTGCGGATGCAGTGCCGCGAGTCCAGAGAGTGCACTGGCACCAATGGGGATGCACAGCAGTGAGTCCACAGAGTGCACTGGCTCCACTCGGGATGCAGTACAGTGAGTCCAGAGAGTGCACTGGCACCACTGTGGATGCAGTGCCGTGAGTCCAGAGAATGCACTGGCACCACTGGGGATACGGTGCGGGAGTCCAGAGAGTGCACTGACACCACTGGGGATCCGGTGCCTGGAGTCCAGAGAGTGCTTTGGCACCACTGGGGATGCGGTGTAGTGAGTCCACAGAGTGCAATGGCACCACAGGGGATGCACTGCAGTGAGTCCAGAGTGCACTAGCACCACTGGGGATGCAGAGCAGTGAGTCCAGAGAGTGCCGTTCCAGCCTCGGCATCCGCTCCAGCCGAGTCAACCCCGCGGTAGCCCCTCCATCCGCGGCAGACGCTCCAGACGCGGCAGCCGCTCCAGCCGCTCCAACCGCGGCAGCCGCTCCAGCCGCTACCGAGTGGAGCGGTTGCCACGGCTGGAGGGCTACCGCGGCTCGAGCGGCTGCCGCGGCTGGAGCAGTGCAGTGAGTCCAGGGAGTGCAAAGGCACCAGTGGGGAAGGAGTGCAGTGAGTCCAAAGACTTCACTGTCACCACTGGGAATGCAGTGCAGTGAGTCCAGGGAGTGCACTTGCACCACTGGGGATGCAGCGCAGTGACTCCAGAGAGTGCACTGACACCACTGGGGATGCACTTCAGTCAGTCCAGTGAGTGTACTGGCACCACTGGGGATGCACTGCAGTGAGTCCAGAGAGTGCACTGGCTCCACTGAGAATGCACTTCAGTGAGTCCAGAGAGTGCACTGGCACCACTGGGGATGCAGTGCAGTGAGTCAAGAGAGTGCACTGGCACCACTGGGGATGCACTGCAGTGAGTCCAGAGAGTGCACTGGCACCACTGGGGATGCAGTGCAGTGACTCTAGAGAGTGCACTGGCTCCACTGAGAATGCACTTCAGTGAGTCCAGAGAGTGCACTGGCACCACTGGGGATGCTGTGCAGTGAGTCAAGAGAGTGCACTGGCAGGACTGGGGATGCAGTGCAGTGAGTCCAGAGAGTGCACTGGCACCACTGGGGATGCACTGCAGTCACTCCAGAGAGTGCACTGGCACCACTGGGGATGCGGTGCAGTGAGTCCAGACAGTGCACTGGCACCACTGGGGATGTAGTGCAGTGAGTCCAGAGAGTGCACTGGAACCACTGGGGATGCGGTGGCGGGAGTCCAGAGAGTGCTTTGGCACCACTGGGGATGCAGTACAGTGAGTCCAGAGAGTGCAATGGCACCACTGGGGATGCAGCGCAGTGACTCTAGAGAGTGCACTGGCACCACTCAGGGTGCAGTGCGGTGAGTCCAGAGAGTGCACTGGCACCACTGGGTATGCAGTGCAGTGAGTCCAGAGAGTGCACTGGCACCACTAGGGATGCACTGCAGTGAGTCCAGAGTGCACTAGCACCACTGGGGATGCACTTCAGTGAGTCCAGAGAGTGCACTGGCACCACTGGGGATGCAGTGACGCGAGTCCAGAGAGTGCACTGGCACCACTGGGGATGCACTGCAGTCACTCCAGAGAGCGCACTGGCACCACTGGGGATGCGCTGCAGTGAGTCCAGAGAGTGCACTGGCACAACTGGGGATGCAGCGCAGTGACTCTAGAGAGTGCACTGGCACCACTGGGGATGCAGTGCAGTGAGTCCAGAGAGTGCACTGGCACCACAGGTGATGCACTCCAGTGAGTCCAGAGAGTGCACTTGCACCACGGGGGATGCAGTGCAGTGAGTCCACAGAGTACACTGGCACCAGTGGGGATGCAGTGCAGTGAGTCCAGAGAGTGCACTGGCACCACTGGGGATGCAGTGCAGTCAGTCCAGTGAGTGCACTGGCACCACTGGGGGTGCAGTACAGTGAGTCCAGAGAGTGCACTGGCACCACTGGGGATGCACTGCAGTGAGTCCAGACAGTGTACTGGCACCACTGGTGATGCCCTGCAGTGAGTCCAGAGAGTGCACTGGCACCACTGGGGATGCAGTGCAGTGAGTCCAGAGAGTGCACTGGCACCACTGGGGATGCACTGCAGTGAGTCCAGAGAGTGCACTGGCACCAGTGGGGCTTCAGTGCAGTGAGTCAAGAGAGTGCACTGGCACCACTGGGGATGCACTGCAGTGAGTCCAGAGAGTGCACTGGCACCACTGGGGATGCACTGCAGTGAGTCCAGAGAGTGCACTGGCACCACTGGGGATGCAGTACAGTGAGTCCACAGAGTGCACTGGCACCAGTGGGTATGCAGTACAGTGAGTCCAGAGAGTGCACTGGCACCACTGGGCATGCAGTGCAGTGAGTCCAGAGAGTGCACTGGCACCACTGGGGATGCGGTGCTGGGAGTCCAGAGAGTGCTTTGGCACCAGTGGGGATGCAGTCCAGTTACTCCAGAGACTGCACTGGCACCACCGGGGATGCAGTGCAGTGAGTCCAGAGAGTGCACTGGCACCAGTGGGGATGCACTGCAGTGAGTCCAGTGAGTGCACTGGCACCACTGGGGAAGCAGTGCAGTGAGTCCAGAGAGTGCAGTGGCACCACTGGGGATGCAGTTTAGTGAGTCCAGAGAGTGCACTGGCAGCACTGGGGATGCAGTGCAGTGAGTCCAGTGAGTGTACTGGCACCACTGGGGATGCACTGCAGTGAGTCCAGAGAGTGCACTGGCAACACTGAGAATGCACTTCAATGAGTCCAGAGAGTGCACTGGCACCACTGGGGATGCAGTGCAGTGAGTCCAGAGAGTGCAGTGGCACCACTGGGGATGCACTGCAGTGAGTCCAGAGAGTGCTTTGGCACCAGTGGGTATGCACTGCAGTTACTCCAGAGACAGCACTGTCACCACTGGGGATGCAGTGCAGTGAGTGCAGAGAGTGCACTGGCACCAGTGGGGATGCACTGCAGTGAGTCCAGAGAGTGCACTGGCACCACTGGGGATGCACTGCAGTGAGTCCAGAGAGTGCACTGTCACCACTGGGGATGCAGTACAGTGAGTCCACAGAGTGCACTGGCACCACTGGGGATGCAGTGCAGTGAGTCCAGAGAGTGCAGTGGCACCACTGGGGATGCAGTGCAGTGAATCCAGTGAGTGCACTGGCACCACTGGGGATGCAGTGCAGTGAGTCCTGAGAGTGCACTGGCACCACTGGGGATGCACTGCAGTGAGTCCAGAGATTGCACTGGCACCACTGGGGATGCAGTACAGTGAGTCCACACAGTGCACTAGCACTACTGGGGATGCAGTGCAGTGAGTCCAGAGAGTGCACTGGCACCACTGGTGATGCAGTGCAGTGAGTCCAGAGAGTGCACTGGCACCACGGGTGATGCACTGCTGTGAGTCCAGAGAGTGCACTGGCTCCACTGGGGATGCACTGCAGTGAGTCCAGAGAGTGCACTGGCACCAGTGGGGATGCACTGCAGTGAGTCCAGAGAGTGTACTGGCACCACTGGGGATGCACTGAAGTGAGTCCAGAGAGTGCACTGGCACCACTGAGAATGCACTTCAGTGAGTCCAGAGAGTGCACTGGCACCAATGGGGATGCACTGCAGTGAGTCCACAGAGTGCACTAGCACCACTGGGGATGCAGTGCAGTGAGTCCAGAGAGTGCGCTGGCACCACTGGGGATGCAGTGCAGTGAGTCGAGAGAGTGCACTGGCACCACTGGGGATGCACTGCAGTGAGACCAGTGAGTGCACTGGCACCACTGGGGATGCAGTGCAGTGAGTCCAGAGAGTGCACTGGCACCACTGGGGAAGCAGTGCAGTGAGTCCAGAGAGTGCAGTGGCACCACTAGGGATGCAGTGCAGTGAGTCCAGAGAGTGCACTGGCAGCACTGGGGATGCAGTGCAGTGAGTCCAGAGAGTGCACTGGCACCACTGGGGATGCACTTCAGTGAGTCCAGAGAGTGCACTGGCACCACTGGGGATGCAGTGCAGTGAGTCCAGAGAGTGCACTGGCACCACTGAGAATGCACTTCAGTGAGTCCAGAGAGTGCACTGGCACCACTGGGGATGCACTGCAGTGAGTCCAGAGATTGCACTGGCACCACTGGGGATGCAGTGCTGTGACTCCAGAGAGCGCACAGGCACCACTGGGGATGCAGTGCAGTGAGTCCAGAGAGTGCACTGGCACCACTCGGGATGCACTGAAGTGAGCCCAGAGAGTGCACTGGCACCAGTGGGGATGCACTGCAGTGAGTCCAGTGAGTGCACTGGCACCACTGGGGAAGCAGTGCAGTGAGTCCAGAGAGTACACTGGCACCACTGGGGATGCAGTTTAGTGAGTCCAGAGAGTGCACTGGCACCACTGGGGATGCAGTGCAGTGAGTCCAGTGAGTGTACTGGCACCACTGGGGATGCACTGCAGTGAGTCCAGAGAGTGCACTGGCACCACTGAGAATGCACTTCAATGAGTCCAGAGAGTGCACTGGCACCACTGGGGATGCACTGCAGTGAGTCCAGAGAGTGCAGTGGCACCACTGGGGATGCACTGCAGTGAGTCCAGAGAGTGCACTGGCACCAGTGGGGATGCACTGCAGTTACTCCAGAGAGTGCACTGTCACCACTGGGGATGCAGTGCAGTGAGTGCAGAGAGTGCACTGGCACCAGTTGGGATGCACTTCAGTGAGTCCAGAGAGTGCACTGGCACCACTGGGGATGCACTGCAGTGAGTCCAGAGATTGCACTGGCACCACTGGGGATGCAGTACAGTGAGTCCACACAGTGCACTAGCACCACTGGGGATGCAGTGCAGTGAATCCAGAGAGTGCACTGGCACCACTGGGGATGCAGTGCAGTGAGTCCAGAGAGTGCACTGGCACCACTGGTGATGCACTGCTGTGAGTCCAGAGAGTGCTCTTGCACCACAGGGGATGCAGTGCAGTGACTCAAGAGAGTGCACTGGCAGCACTGGGGATGCAGTGCAGTGAGTCCAGAGAGTGCACTGGCACCACTGGGGATGCAGTGCAGTGAGTCCAGAGAGTGCAATGGCACCACTGCGGATGCACTGCAGTGAGTCCAGAGAGTGCACTGGCTCCACTGGGGATGCACTGCAGTGAGTCCAGAGAGTGCACTGGCACCACTGGGGATGCACTGCAGTGAGTCCAGAGAGTGTACTGGCACCACTGGGGATGCACTGCAGTGAGTCCAGAGAGTGCACTGGCACCACTGGGGATGCACTGCAGTGAGTCCACAGAGTGCACTAGCACTACTGGGGATGCAGTGCAGTGAGTCCAGAGAGTGCACTGGCACCAATGGGGATGCAGTGCAGTGACTCCAGAGAGTGCACTGGCACCACTGGGGATGCACTGCAGTGAGTCCAGAGAGTGCACTGGCACCACTGGGGATGCAGTGCAGTGAGTCCAGACAGTGCACTGGCACCACTGGGGAAGCAGTGCAGTGAGTCCAGAGAGTGCAGTGGCACCACTGGGGATGCAGTGCAGTGAGTCCAGAGAGTGCACTGGCAGCACTGGGGATGCAGTGCAGTGAGTCCAGAGAGTGCACTGGCACCACTGGGGATGCAGTTCAGTGAGTCCAGAGAGTGCACTGGCACCACTGGGGATGCAGTGCAGTGAGTCCAGAGAGTGCAGTGGCACCACTGGGGATGCACTGCAGTGAGCCCAGAGAGTGCACTGGCACCAGTGGGGATGCACTGCAGTCAGTCCAGTGAGTGCACTGGCACCACTGGAGATGCACTGCAGTGAGTCCAGAGAGTGCACTGTCACCACTGGGGATGCAGTGCAGTGATTCCAGTGAGTGTACTGACACCACTGGGGATGCACTGCAGTGAGTCCAGAGAGTGCACTGGCACCACTGAGAATGCACTTCAGTGAGTCCAGAGAGTGCAGTGGCACCACTGGGGATGCACTGCAGTGAGTCCAGAGAGTGCACTGGCACCACTGGGGATGCAGTGCAGTGAGTCCAGAGAGTGCACTGGCACCACTGGGGATGCGGTGCTGGGAGTCCAGAGAGTGCTTTGGTACCAGTGGGGATGCAGTGCAGTTACTCCAGAGACTGTACTGGCACCACCGGGGATGCAGTGCAGTGAGTCCAGAGAGTGCACTGGCACCACTGGGTATGCAGTGCAGTGAGTCCAGAGATTGCACTGGCACCACTGGGGATGCAGTGCTGTGACTCCAGAGAGCGCACTGGCACCACTGGGGATGCAGCGCAGTGAGTCCAGAGAGTGCACTGGCACCACTGGGGATGCACTGCAGTGAGCCCAGAGACTGCACTGGCACCACTGGGGATGCACTGCAGTGAGTCCAGTGAGTGCACTGGCACCACTGGGGAAGCAGTGCAGTGAGTCCAGAGAGTGCACTGGCACCAGTGGTGTTGCACTGCAGTGAGTCCAGAGAGTGCACTGGCACCACTGGGGATGCACTGCAGTGAGTCCAGAGAGTGCACTGTCACCACTGGGGATGCAGTACAGTGAGTCCACAGAGTGCACTGGCACCACTGGGGATGCCGTGCAGTGAGTCCAGAGAGTGCACTGGCACCACTGGGGATGCAGTGCAGTGAATCCAGTGAGTGCACTGGCACCACTGGGGATGCAGTGCAGTGAGTCCAGAGAGTGCACTGGCACTACTTGGGATGCAGTGCAGTGAGTCCAGAGAGTGCACTGGCACCACTGGGGATGCAGTGCAGTGAGTCCAGAGAGTGCACTGTCACTACTGGGGATGCAGTGCAGTGAGTCCAGAGAGTGCACTGGCACCACTGGGGATGCAGTGCAGTGAGTCCTGAGAGTGCACTGGCACCACTGGGGATGCACTGCAGTGAGTGCAGAGATTGCACTGGCACCACTGGGGATGCAGTACAGTGAGTCCAGAGAGTGCTCTTGCACCACAGGGGATGCAGTGCAGTGACTCAAGAGAGTGCACTGGCAGCACTGGGGATGCAGTGCAGTGAGTCCAGAGAGTGCACTGGCACCACTGGGGATGCAGTGCAGTGAGTCCAGAGAGTGCAATGGCACCACTGCGGATGCACTGCAGTAGTCCAGGGAGTGCACTGGCTCCACTGGGGATGCACTGCAGTGAGTCCAGAGAGTGCACTGGCACCACTGGGGATGCACTGCAGTGAGTCCAGAGAGTGTACTGGCACCACTGGGGATGCAGTTCAGTGAGTCCAGAGAGTGCACTGGCACCACTGGGGATGCAGTGCAGTGAGTCCAGAGAGTGCAGTGGCACCACTGGGGATGCACTGCAGTGAGCCCAGAGAGTGCACTGGCACCAGTGGGGATGCAGTGCAGTGAGTCCAGTGAGTGTACTGGCACCACTGGGGATGCACTGCAGTGAGTCCAGAGAGTGCACTGGCACCACTGAGAATGCACTTCAGTGAGTCCAGAGAGTGCACTGGCACCAGTGGGGATGCAGTGCAGTGAGTCCAGAGAGTGCAGTGGCACCACTGGGGATGCACTGCAGTGAGTCCAGAGAGTGCACTGGCACCACTGGGGATGCAGTGCAGTGAGTCCAGAGAGTGCACTGGCACCACTGGGGATGCAGTGCAGTGAGTCCAGAGAGTGCACTGGCACCACTGGGGATGCGGTGCTGGGAGTCCAGAGATTGCACTGGCACCACTAGGGATGCAGTGCTGTGACTCCAGAGAGCGCACTGGCACCACTGGGGATGCACTGCAGTGAGTCCAGAGAGTGCACTGGCACCACTGGGGAAGCAGTGCAGTGAGTCCAGAGAGTGCACTGGCACCACTGGGGATGCACTGCAGTGAGTCCAGAGAGTGCACTGTCACTACTGGGGATGCACTGCAGTGAGTCCAGAGATTGCACTGGCACCACTGGGGATGCAGTACAGTGAGTCCACACAGTGCACTAGCACCACTGGGGATGCAGTGCAGTGAGTCCAGAGAGTGCACTGGCACCACTGGGGATGCAGTGCAGTGAGTCCAGAGAGTGCACTGGCACCACTGGTGATGCACTGCTGTGAGTCCAGAGAGTGCTCTTGCACCACAGGGGATGCAGTGCAGTGACTCAAGAGAGTGCACTGGCAGCACTGGGGATGCAGTGCAGTGAGTCCAGAGAGTGCACTGGCACCACTGGGGATGCAGTGCAGTGAGTCCAGAGAGTGCAATGGCACCACTGCGGATGCACTGCAGTGAGTCCAGAGAGTGCACTGGCTCCTCTGGGGATGCACTGCAGTGAGTCCAGAGAGTGCACTGGCACCACTGGGGATGCACTGCAGTGAGTCCAGAGAGTGTACTGGCACCACTGGGGATGCACTGCAGTGAGTCCAGAGAGTGCACTGGCACCACTGGGGATGCACTGCAGTGAGTCCACAGAGTGCACTGGCACCACTGGGGATGCAGTGCAGTGAGTCCAGACAGTGCACTGGCACCACTGGGGAAGCAGTGCAGTGAGTCCAGAGAGTGCAGTGGCACCACTGGGGATGCACTGCAGTGAGTCCAGAGAGTGCACTGGCAGCACTGGGGATGCAGTGCAGTGAGTCCAGAGAGTGCACTGGCACCACTGGGGATGCAGTTCAGTGAGTCCAGAGAGTGCACTGGCACCACTGGGGATGCAGTGCAGTGAGTCCAGAGAGTGCAGTGGCACCACTGGGGATGCACTGCAGTGAGCCCAGAGAGTGCACTGGCACCAGTGGGGATGCACTGCAGTCAGTCCAGTGAGTGCACTGGCACCACTGGAGATGCACTGCAGTGAGTCCAGAGAGTGCACTGGCACCACTGGGGATGCAGTGCAGTGAGTCCAGTGAGTGTACTGGCACCACTGGGGATGCACTGCAGTGAGTCCAGAGAGTGCACTGGCACCACTGAGAATGCACTTCAGTGAGTCCAGAGAGTGCACTGGCACCACTGGGGATGCACTGCAGTGAGTCCAGAGAGTGCAGTGGCACCACTGGGGATGCACTGCAGTGAGTCCAGAGAGTGCACTGGCACCACTGGGGATGCAGTGCAGTGAGTCCAGAGAGTGCACTGGCACCACTGGGGATGCAGTGCAGTGAGTCCAGAGAGTGCACTGGCACCACTGGGGATGCGGTGCTGGGAGTCCAGAGAGTGCTTTGGTACCAGTGGGGATGCAGTGCAGTTACTCCAGAGACTGTACTGGCACCACCGGGGATGCAGTGCAGTGAGTCCAGAGAGTGCAGTGGCACCACTGGGGATGCACTGCAGTGAGCCCATAGAGTGCACTGGCACCAGTGGGGATGCACTGCAGTCAGTCCAGTGAGTGCACTGGCACCACTGGAGATGCACTGCAGTGAGTCCAGAGAGTGCACTGGCACCACTGGGGATGCAGTGCAGTGAGTCCAGTGAGTGTACTGGCACCACTGGGGATGCAGTGCAGTGAGTCCAGAGAGTGCACTGGCACCACTGAGAATGCACTTCAGTGAGTCCAGAGAGTGCACTGGCACCACTGGGGATGCACTGCAGTGAGTCCAGAGAGTGCAGTGGCACCACTGGGGATGCACTGCAGTGAGTCCAGAGAGTGCACTGGCACCACTGGGGATGCAGTGCAGTGAGTCCAGAGAGTGCACTGGCACCACTGGGAATGCAGTGCAGTGAGTCCAGAGAGTGCACTGGCACCACTGGGGATGCGGTGCTGGGAGTCCAGAGAGTGCTTTGGTACCAGTGGGGATGCAGTGCAGTTACTCCAGAGACTGTACTGGCACCACCGGGGATGCAGTGCAGTGAGTCCAGAGAGTGCACTGGCATCACTGAGAATGCACTTCAGTGAGTCCAGAGAGTGCACTGGCACCACTGGGTATGCAGTGCAGTGAGTCCAGAGATTTCACTGGCACCACTGGGGATGCAGTGCTGTGACTCCAGGGAGCGCACTGGCACCACTGGGGATGCAGCGCAGTGAGTCCAGAGAGTGCACTGGCAGCACTGGGGATGCACTGCAGTGAGCCCAGAGACTGCACTGGCACCACTGGGGATGCACTGCAGTGAGTCCAGTGAGTGCACTGGCACCACTGGGGAAGCAGTGCAGTGAGTCCAGAGAGTGCACTGGCACCATTGGGGTTGCACTGCAGTGAGTCCAGAGAGTGCACTGGCACCACTGGGGATGCACTGCAGTGAGTCCACAGAGTGCACTGGTACCACTGGGGATGCAGTGCAGTGAGTCCAGAGAGTGCACTGGCACCACTGGGGATGCACTGCAGTGAGTCCAGAGAGTGCACTGGCACCACTGGGGATGCAGTGCAGTGAGTCCAGAGAGTGCACTGGCACCACTGGGGATGCAGTGCAGTGAGTCCAGAGAGTGCACTGGCACCAATGGGGATGCACTTCAGTGAGTCCACAGAGTGCACTGGCTCCACTGGGGATGCAGTGCAGTGAGTCCAGAGAGTGCACTGGCATCATTGGAGATGCAGTGCAGTGAGTCCAGAGAGTGCACTGGCACCAATGGGGATGCACTTCAGTGAGTCCACAGAGTGCACTGGCTCCACTGGGGATGCAGTGCAGTGAGTCCAGAGAGTGCACTGGCACCATTGGAGATGCAGTGCAGTGAGTCCAAAGAGTGCACTGGCACCACTGGGGATGCACAGCAGTGAGTCCAGAGAGTGCATTGGCACCACTGGGGATGCAGTGCAGTGAGTCCAGAGAGTGCACTGGCATCATTGGAGATGCAGTGCAGTGAGTCCAGAGAGTGCACTGGCACCAATGGGGATGCACTTCAGTGAGTCCACAGAGTGCACTGGCACCACTGGGGATGCAGTGCAGTGAGTCCAGAGAGTGCACTGGCACCACTGGGGATGCAGTGCAGTGAGTCCAGAGAGTGCACTGGCACCACTGGGGATGCACTGCAGTGAGTCCAGAGAGTTCACTGGCACCACTGGGGATGCACTTCAGTGAGTGCAGAGACTGCACTGGCACCACTGGGGATGCAATTCAGTGAGTGCAGAGACTGCACTGGCACCACTGGGGATGCAGTGCAGTGAGTCCAGTGAGTGTACTGGCACCACTGGGGATGCACTGCAGTGAGTCCAGAGAGTGTATTGGCACCACTTGGGATGCACTGCAGTGAGTCCAGAGAGTGCACTTGCACCACTGGGGATGCAGTGCAGTGAGTCCAGAGAGTGCACTGGCACCACTGGGGATGCAGTGCAGTGAGTCCAGAGAGTGCACTGGCACCAATGGGGATGCACAGCAGTGAGCCCACAGAGTGCACTGGCACCACTGGGGATGCACTGCAGTGAGTCCAGAGAGTGCTCTGGCACCACTGGCGATGCAGTGCAGTGAGTCCAGAGAGTGCACTAGCACCACTGGGGATGCAGTGCAGTCAGTCCAGTGAGTGTACTGGCACCACTGGGGATGCAGTGCAGTGAGTCCAGAGAGTGCACTGGCACCACTGAGAATGCAGTTCAGTGAGTCCAGAGAGTGCACTGGCACCACTGGGGATGCACTGCAGTGAGTCCACAGAGTGCACTGGCACCACTGGGGATGCAGTGCAGTGAGTCCAGAGAGTGCACTGGCACCACTGGGGATGCACTTCAGTGAGTCCAGAGAGTGCACGGGCTCCACTGGGGATGCACTGCAGTGAGTCCAGAGAGTGCACTGGCACCACTGGGGATGCAGTGCAGTGAGTCCAGAGAGTGCACTGGCACCAATGGGGATGCACAGCAGTGAGCCCACAGAGTGCACTGGCACCACTGGGGATGCAGTACAGTGAGTCCACAGAGTGCACTGGCACCACTGGGGATGCACTGCAGTGAGTCCAGAGAGTGCTCTGGCACCACTGGGGATGCAGTGCAGTGAGTCCAGAGAGTGCACTAGCACCACTGGGGATGCAGTGCAGTCAGTCCAGTGAGTGTACTGGCACCACTGGGGATGCACTGCAGTGAGTCCAGAGAGTGCACTGGCACCACTGAGAATGCACTTCAGTGAGTCCAGAGAGTGCACTGGCACCACTGGGGATGCACTGCAGTGAGTCCACAGAGTGCACTGGCACCACTGGGGATGCAGTGCAGTGAGTCCAGAGAGTGCACTGGCACCACTGGGGATGCACTTCAGTGAGTCCAGAGAGTGC
Organism: Anser brachyrhynchus; assembly: GCF_964034855.1. Classification (NCBI taxonomy): domain Eukaryota; kingdom Metazoa; phylum Chordata; class Aves; order Anseriformes; family Anatidae; genus Anser; species Anser brachyrhynchus. The sequence continues at coordinate 77,975,137 of NC_137694.1, forward strand.
ACGGGCTCCACTGGGGATGCAGTGCAGTGAGTCCACAGAGTGCACTGGCACCACTGGGGATGCAGTGCAGTGAGTCCAGAGAGTGCACTGGCTCCACTGGGGATGCAGTGCAGTGAGTCCAGAGAGTGCACTGGCACCACTGGGTATGCAGTGCAGTGAGTCCAGAGAGTGCACTGGCAAAACTGGGGATGCACTGCAGTGAGTCCAGAGAGTGCACTGGCACCACTGGGGATGCAGTGCAGTGAGTCCAGAGTGTGCACTGGCACCACTGGGAATGCAGTGCAGTGAGTCCAGAGATCGCACTGGCACCACGGGGGATGCACTTCAGTGAGTCCAGAGAGTGCACTGGCACCACTGGGGATGCACTGCAGTGAGTCCAGAGAGTGCACTGGCACCACTGGGGATGCACTGCAGTGAGTCCAGAGAGTGCACTGGCACCACTGGGGATGCAGTGCAGTGAGTCCAGAGAGTGCACTGGCACCAGAGGGAATGCACTGCAGTGAGTCCAGTGAGTGCACTGGCACCACTGGGGATGCAGTGCAGTGAGTGCAGGGAGTGCACTGGCACCACTGGGGATGCAGTGCAGTGAGTCCAGAGAGTGCAGTGGCACCACTGGGGATGCAGTGCAGTCACTCCAGAGAGTGCACTGGCAGCACTGGGGATGCAGTGCAGTGAGTCCAGAGAGTGCTCTGGCACCACTGGGGATGCAGTGCAGTGAGTCCAGAGAGTGCACTGGCACCACTGGGGATGCAGTGCAGTGAGTCCAGAGAGTGCACTGGCACCACTGGTGATGCACTGCAGTTACTCCAGAGAGTGCACTGGCACCACTGGGGATGCGGTACGGTGAGTCCAGAGAGTGCACTGGACCACTGGTGATGCACTGCAGTGAGTCCAGAGAGTGCACTGGCACCACTGGGGATGCACTGCAGTGAGTCCACAGATTGCACTAGCACCACTGGGGATGCAGTGCAGTGAGTCCAGAGAGTGTACTGGCACCACTGGGGATGCACTGCAGTGAGTCCAGAGAGTGCACTGGCACCACTGAGAATGCACTTCAGTGAGTCCAGAGAGCGCACTGGCACCACTGGGGATGCAGTGCAGTGAGTCCAGAGAGTGCACTGGCACCACTGAGAATGCACTTCAGTGAGTCCAAAGAGTGCACTGGCACCACTGGGGATGCACTGCAGTGAGTCCAGAGAGTGAACTAGCACCACTGGGAATGTAGTGCAGTGAATCCAGTGAGTCCACTGGCACCAGTGGGGATGCACTGCAGTGAGTCCAGAGAGTGCACTGGCACCACTGGGGATGCAGTGCAGTGAGCCCAGTGAGTGCACTGGCACCACTGGAGATGCAGTACAGTGAGTCCAGTGAATGCACTGGCAACACTGGGGATGCAGTGCAGTGAGTCCAGAGAGTGCACTGGCACCACTGGTGATGCAGTATAGTGAGTCCAGTGAGTGCACTGGCACCACTGGGGATGCAGTGCAGTGAGTCCACAGAGTGCACTGGCACCACTGGGGATGCACTGCAGTGAGTCCAGAGAGTGCACTGGCACCACTGATGATGCAGTACAGTGAGTCCAGTGAGTGCACTGGCACCACTGGGGATGTAGTGCAGTGACTCGAGAGAGTGCACTGGCACCACTGGGGATGCAGTGCATTGACTCCAGAGAGTGCACTGGCACCACTTGGGATGCAGTGCAGTGAGTCCAGAGAGTGCACTGGCACCACTGGGGATGCAGTGCAGTGACTCCAGAGAGTGCATTGGCACCACTGGGGATGCAGTGCAGTGAATCCAGAGAGTGCACTGGCAGCACTGGGGATGCACTGCAGTGAGTCCACAGAGTGCACTGGTACCACTGGGGATGCAGTGCAGTGAGTCCAGAGAGTGCACTGGCACCACTGGGGATGCACTGCAGTGAGTCCAGAGAGTGCACTGGCACCACTGGGGATGCAGTGCAGTGAGTCCAGAGAGTGCACTGGCACCACTGGGGATGCAGTGCAGTGAGTCCAGAGAGTGCACTGGCACCACTGAGAATGCACTTCAGTGAGTCCAGAGAGTGCACTAGCACCACTGGGGATGCAGTGCAGTGAATCCAGTGAGTGCACTGGCACCACTGGGGATGCAGTGCAGTGAGTCAAGAGAGTGCACTGGCACCACTGGGGATGCAGTACAGTGAGTCCAGAGAGTGCATTGGCACCATTGGAGATGCAGTGCAGTGAGTCCAGAGAGTGCACTGGCACCACTGGGGATGCACAGCAGTGAGTCCAGAGAGTGCATTGGCACCACTGGGGATGCATTGCAGTGAGTCCAGAGAGTGCACTGGCATCATTGGAGATGCAGTGCAGTGAGTCCAGAGAGTGCACTGGCACCAATGGGGATGCACTTCAGTGAGTCCACAGAGTGCACTGGCTCCACTGGGGATGCAGTGCAGTGAGTCCAGAGAGTGCACTGGCACCATTGGAGATGCAGTGCAGTGAGTCCAGAGAGTGCACTGGCACCACTGGGGATGCAGTGCAGTGAGTCCAGAGAGTGCACTGGCACCACTGGGGATGCAGTGCAGTGAGTCCAGAGAGTGCACTGGCACCACTGGGGATGCACTGCAGTGAGTCCAGAGAGTTCACTGGCACCACTGGGGATGCACTTCAGTGAGTGCAGAGACTGCACTGGCACCACTGGGGATGCAATTCAGTGAGTGCAGAGACTGCACTGGCACCACTGGGGATGCAGTGCAGTGAGTCCAGTGAGTGTACTGGCACCACTGGGGATGCACTGCAGTGAGTCCAGAGAGTGCATTGGCACCACTTGGGATGCACTGCAGTGAGTCCAGAGAGTGCACTTGCACCACTGGGGATGCAGTGCAGTGAGTCCAGAGAGTGCACTGGCACCACTGGGGATGCACTGCAGTGAGTCCAGAGAGTGCACTGGCACCACTGGGGATGCACAGCAGTGAGCCCACAGAGTGCACTGGCACCACTGGGGATGCAGTACAGTGAGTCCAGAGAGTGCACTGGCACCACTGGGGATGCACTGCAGTGAGTCCAGAGAGTGCTCTGGCACCACTGGCGATGCAGTGCAGTGAGTCCAGAGAGTGCACTAGCACCACTGGGGATGAAGTGCAGTCAGTCCAGTGAGTGTACTGGCACCACTGGGGATGCACTGCAGTGAGTCCAGAGAGTGCACTGGCACCACTGAGAATGCACTTCAGTGAGTCCAGAGAGTGCACTGGCACCACTGGGGATGCAGTACAGTGAGTCCACAGAGTGCACTGGCACCACTGGGGATGCAGTGCAGTGAGTCCAGAGAGTGCACTGGCACCACTGGGGATGCACTTCAGTGAGTCCAGAGAGTGCACGGGCTCCACTGGGGATGCACTGCAGTGAGTCCAGAGAGTGCACTGGCACCACTGGGGATGCAGTGCAGTGAGTCCAGAGAGTGCACTGGCACCAATGGGGATGCACAGCAGTGAGCCCACAGAGTGCACTGGCACCACTGGGGATGCAGTACAGTGAGTCCACAGAGTGCACTGGCACCACTGGGGATGCACTGCAGTGAGTTCAGAGAGTGCACTTGCACCACTGGGGATGGGTTTCAAGCCAACTGCATTAACCGCTCATGCTTCTTTCTTATGAGACGTTAGTAAACCAATTACATAACCTTGTCAAGACTAAATCACAGGTAAAAATCCTGTACATCTCATGTGGCCAACCACTCCCAACTAGGATTCCAAGAACCAGGAGGTTCTGTGAAAATAGGGCTAGTGCTATTAGAGGGGTGATTATTAGGGTAAGCCCTAAGCTGTCTTTAATGGAGAAGTATGGGTGGAATGGGATTTTGTCGCAGTCTGATACGATTCCTAGTGGGTTATTTGAGCCTGATTCGTGTAGGAAGGTTAGGTGGACTAGGGTGATTCCTGCAATTAGGAAGGGCAGTAGGAAGTGGATGGCGAAGAATCGGGTTAAGGTTGGATTGTCTACTGAGAATCCTCCTCAGGCTCATTCTACTAGAGTTTGCCCAATGTACGGGATGGCTGAGAATAGGTTGGTGATTACGGTGGCCCCTCAGAATGACATTTGTCCTCATGGTAGGACATACCCTACGAAGGCAGTTGCTATTAGGGTGAGTAGGAGGATTACTCCTGTGTTTCAGGTTTCTTTGTATAGGTAGGAGCCGTAGTAGAGGCCTCGTCCGATGTGTAAGTAGATGCAGATAAAGAAGAGCGAAGCACCGTTGGCGTGGAGGTTGCGGATGAGCCATCCGTACTGGACGTCTCGGCATGTGTGAGCTACTGAGGAGAAGGCGAGTGAAGTGTCTGCGGTGTAGTGTATGGCTAGTAGCAGGCCTGTTAGGATTTGTGTGGCTAAGCAGATGGCTAGAAGGGAGCCGAAGTTTCATCAGGCAGAGATGTTGGAGGGGGCGGGTAGGTCGATTAGGGAAAGTTCCTCTGTGAAAGGAACTCGGCAAATTAATAAGGCCCGACTGTTTACCAAAAACATAGCCTTCAGCAAATTAAACAAGTATTGAAGGTGATGCCTGCCCGGTGACTTAGGTTTAACGGCCGCGGTATCCTAACCGTGCAAAGGTAGCGCAATCAATTGTCCCATAAATCGAGACTTGTATGAATGGCTAAACGAGGTCTTAACTGTCTCTCACAGATAATCAGTGAAATTGATCTCCCCGTGCAAAAGCGGGGATGTGAACATAAGACGAGAAGACCCTGTGGAACTTAAAAATCAATGACCACCGCGAATCCTCAATCAACCCCACTGGGGCCACTACCATCGCAGAGCCTGGTCGATATTTTTTGGTTGGGGCGACCTTGGAGGAGAACAAATCCTCCAAAAACAAGACCATACCTCTTTACCTAGAGCTACCCCTCAAAGTGCTAACAGTGACCAGACCCAATATAATTGATTAATGGACCAAGCTACCCCAGGGATAACAGCGCAATCCCCCTCAAGAGCCCATATCGACAGGGGGGTTTACGACCTCGATGTTGGATCAGGACATCCTAATGGTGCAGCCGCTATTAAGGGTTCGTTTGTTCAACGATTAACAGTCCTACGTGATCTGAGTTCAGACCGGAGCAATCCAGGTCGGTTTCTATCTATGACACACTCTCCCCAGTACGAAAGGACCGGGAAAGTGGGGCCAATACCACAAGCACGCCCCCCCCCCTCTAAGCAGTGAAACCAACTAAACCGTGAAGAGGGCCTTCCCCCACCACTTTCAGTCCTAGAAAAGGACCAGCTAGAGTGGCAGAGCCCGGCAAGTGCAGAAGGCTTAAGCCCTTTCCCCAGAGGTTCAAATCCTCTCCCTAGCTTCACCCATGATTCAAATAACAACACTAAGCTGCCTCATTATATCCCTCCTATACATCATCCCAATCCTGATTGCCGTAGCCTTCCTAACCCTAGTAGAACGGAAAATCCTAAGCTACATACAATCCCGCAAAGGCCCTAACGTTGTCGGGCCTTTTGGCCTACTTCAACCATTTGCGGACGGACTGAAACTATTTACCAAAGAGCCCATCCGACCCTCTACCTCTTCCCCACTTCTATTCATTCTGATACCAATACTAGCCCTTGTCCTAGCCCTCACCACTTGAGCACCACTACCACTCCCATTTCCCCTAGCAGATCTAAACCTCGGAGTTCTCTTCCTAATAGCCATGTCAAGCCTAGCCGTCTACTCAGTCCTATGATCAGGCTGAGCCTCGAACTCAAAATACGCACTAATCGGAGCCCTACGGGCAGTAGCACAGACCATTTCATACGAAGTGACACTGGCCATAATCCTGCTATCAATAATCATACTAAGCGGAAGCTACACACTCAGCTCCTTTGCCGTCGCACAGGAGCCTCTATACTTCATTTTCTCCTCATGACCCCTAGCAATAATATGATACGTATCCACCCTAGCAGAGACAAACCGAGCTCCTTTTGACCTCACAGAGGGTGAATCTGAGCTAGTCTCAGGGTTTAACGTTGAATACGCCGCAGGACCCTTCGCCTTATTCTTCCTAGCTGAATATGCGAACATTATGCTAATAAATACACTTACAGCCATCATATTCCTAAACCCAAGCGCCCTAGGGCCACCCACAGAACTATTCCCCGTCATCCTAGCCACAAAAGTCCTCCTACTATCTTCTGGTTTCTTATGGGTCCGAGCTTCATACCCACGATTCCGATATGACCAACTAATGCACCTACTATGAAAAAACTTCCTACCCCTCACACTAGCTCTGTGCCTCTGACACATCAGCATACCTATCTGCTATGCAGGCCTACCTCCTTACATAAGGAAATGTGCCTGAACTACAAAGGGTCACTATGATAAAGTGAACATAGAGGTATAACAGCCCTCTCATTTCCTGTTGACCTTAGAAAAGTAGGAATTGAACCCACACAAGAGAAATCAAAATTCTCCATACTTCCCTTATATTATTTTCTAGTAGAGTCAGCTAATCAAGCTATCGGGCCCATACCCCGAAAATGATGGTTTAACCCCCTCCTCTACTAATGAACCCTTACGCGACCCCAATCATAACCTTCAGCCTCATCTTGGGCACCACAATCACAATTTCCAGCAACCACTGAGTTCTGGCCTGGACAGGACTGGAGATCAACGCACTAGCCATCATTCCCCTAATTGCCAAATCCCACCACCCACGAGCAGTAGAAGCCGCAACGAAATACTTCCTAACCCAAGCAGCTGCTTCCGCCCTGGTCCTATTCTCTAGCATAACCAATGCCTGAGTCACCGGCCAATGAGACATCACACAAATAAACCACCCAACCTCCTGTCTACTACTGACAGCAGCAATCGCTATTAAACTGGGCCTAGTGCCATTTCACTTCTGATTCCCAGAAGTACTACAAGGATCGCCACTAATAACAGCCCTGCTACTCTCGACCCTCATAAAATTCCCCCCACTAACCCTGCTCCTACTAACATCCAAATCCCTCGACCCAGCTCTACTCACCGCCATGGCCCTAGCCTCAACAGCACTAGGAGGCTGAATAGGACTGAACCAAACACAAACACGCAAAATCCTAGCCTTCTCGTCCATCTCCCACTTAGGCTGAATCGCCATCATCCTAGTTTACAGCCCCAAATTGGCCTTACTTACCTTCTACCTATACACAATCATAACATCAGCCGTATTCCTAGCCCTTAACAAAATCAAAGCCCTTAACCTATCCATGATCACAACCTCATGAACAAAAACCCCAGTGCTAAACGCCACCCTAATACTAGTACTTTTATCCCTAGCAGGCCTCCCCCCATTAACAGGCTTTATACCAAAGTGACTTATCATCCAAGAACTAACTAAACAGGAAATAACACCAGCAGCCATGGCAATTGCCATGCTATCACTGCTCAGCCTCTTCTTCTACCTACGCCTCGCATACCACTCAACAATTACCCTTCCCCCCAACTCCTCTAACCACATAAAACAATGATACACTAGCAAAGCCCCAAGCACACCTACTGCGGTCCTTGCCTCACTATCAATCCTCTTACTTCCCCTGTCCCCAATAATACATGCCATTGTCTAGAAACTTAGGATAACACCCCAAACCGAAGGCCTTCAAAGCCTTAAATAAGAGTTAAACCCTCTTAGTTTCTGCACATTAAGACTTACAGAATATTAACCTGTATCTTCTGAATGCAAGTCAGACGCTTTAATTAAGCTAAAGCCTCCCTAGACAGATGGGCTTCGATCCCACAAAACTCTAGTTAACAGCTAAATGCCTAAACCAATTGGCTTCTGCCTACAAAGACCCTGACGCACCCTAGTGCGCATCGATGAGCTTGCAACTCAACATGAATTTCACTACAGAGCCGATAAGAAGAGGAATTAAACCTCTGTAAAAAGGACTACAGCCTAACGCTTCAACACTCAGCCATCTTACCCGTCACCTTCATCAACCGATGACTATTTTCCACTAACCATAAGGATATTGGCACCCTGTACCTCATCTTCGGGGCATGAGCAGGAATAGTCGGCACCGCACTCAGCCTATTAATCCGCGCAGAACTAGGACAACCAGGAACTCTCCTAGGCGACGACCAAATTTACAATGTAATCGTTACCGCTCACGCCTTTGTAATAATCTTCTTTATAGTCATACCCATCATGATCGGAGGATTCGGCAACTGATTAGTCCCCCTCATAATCGGTGCCCCCGACATAGCATTCCCGCGAATAAACAACATAAGCTTTTGACTCCTCCCCCCATCATTCCTCCTCCTACTAGCCTCATCCACTGTAGAAGCTGGCGCCGGCACAGGCTGAACTGTCTACCCTCCCCTAGCAGGTAACCTTGCCCACGCCGGAGCTTCAGTAGACCTGGCTATCTTCTCACTCCACTTAGCCGGTATCTCCTCCATCCTTGGGGCCATCAACTTTATCACCACAGCCATCAACATAAAACCCCCCGCACTCTCACAATACCAAACCCCACTATTTGTCTGATCCGTACTAATTACCGCCATCCTACTCCTTCTATCACTCCCCGTACTCGCCGCCGGTATTACAATATTACTAACTGATTGAAACCTAAACACCACATTCTTCGACCCCGCTGGAGGAGGAGACCCAATCCTGTACCAACACCTATTCTGATTCTTCGGACACCCAGAAGTCTATATTCTGATCCTACCGGGGTTTGGAATCATCTCACACGTAGTCACGTACTACTCAGGCAAAAAGGAGCCCTTCGGCTACATGGGAATAGTCTGAGCCATACTATCCATCGGCTTCCTAGGATTCATCGTCTGAGCTCACCACATGTTTACAGTAGGAATAGACGTTGATACCCGAGCCTACTTTACATCAGCCACTATAATCATTGCCATCCCTACCGGAATCAAAGTATTTAGCTGACTAGCCACCCTGCACGGAGGAACAATCAAATGAGACCCCCCCAATACTATGAGCTCTAGGATTTATCTTCCTATTTACCATCGGAGGATTAACAGGAATCGTTCTTGCAAACTCTTCCCTAGACATCGCCCTGCACGACACGTACTACGTAGTTGCCCACTTCCACTACGTCCTATCCATAGGCGCCGTCTTTGCCATTCTAGCAGGATTTACTCACTGATTCCCACTACTCACTGGGTTTACCCTACACCAAACATGAGCAAAAGCCCACTTCGGGGTAATATTTACAGGAGTAAACCTAACGTTCTTCCCCCAGCACTTCCTAGGCCTAGCAGGAATACCCCGACGATACTCGGACTATCCCGACGCCTACACACTATGAAACACCATTTCCTCCATCGGCTCCCTAATCTCAATAGTAGCCGTAATCATACTAATATTCATCATCTGAGAAGCCTTTTCGGCCAAACGAAAAGTCCTACAACCAGAACTAACTACCACAAACGTTGAATGAATCCACGGCTGCCCTCCCCCATACCATACTTTCGAGGAACCGGCCTTCGTCCAAGTACAAGAAAGGAAGGAATCGAACCCTCACATGCTGGTTTCAAGCCAACTGCATTCACCGCTCATGCTTCTTTCTTATGAGACGTTAGTAAACCAATTACATAGCCTTGTCAAGACTAAATCACAGGTAAAAATCCTGTACATCTCATGTGGCCAACCACTCCCAACTAGGATTCCAAGACGCCTCATCACCCATCATAGAAGAACTCGTTGAATTCCACGACCACGCCCTAATCGTTGCCCTAGCTATCTGCAGCCTAGTTCTCTACCTTTTAGCCCACATACTAACAGAAAAACTCTCGTCCAATGCTGTAGACGCCCAAGAAGTAGAGCTGATCTGGACAATCCTACCTGCTATCGTCCTGGTACTCCTCGCCCTCCCATCCCTACAAATCCTCTACATAATGGACAAAATCGATGAACCAGACCTCACCCTAAAAGCCATCGGCCACCAATGATACTGAAGCTACGAATACACAGACCTCAAAGACCTATCATTCGACTCCTACATAGTGCCCACCCCAGACTTACCCAACGGCCACTTCCGACTGCTAGAAGTTGACCACCGCGTAGTTATCCCAATAGAATCCCCCATCCGCGTGATCATTACTGCAGGAGACGTACTCCACTCCTGAGCAGTCCCAACGCTCGGAGTTAAAACAGACGCAATCCCAGGCCGACTAAACCAAACTTCATTCATTACCACCCGGCCTGGGATTTTTTACGGACAATGCTCAGAAATTTGCGGGGCTAATCACAGCTACATACCCATTGTAGTAGAATCAACCCCACTCCCACATTTCGAGGCCTGATCGTCCCTTCTATCATCATCCTAATCATTAAGAAGCTATGCAACAGCACTCGCCTTTTAAGCTAGCCAAAGAGGGACTTCCCCCTCCTTAATGATATGCCACAGCTTAACCCCGCACCATGATTTTCAATCATAATTATAACCTGATTAACCCTAGCACTCCTCATCCAACCAAAACTACTAGCCTTCACCACAACCAACCCCCCATCAAATAAGACCTCCCTCACTACCAAACCCACACCATGATCCTGACCATGAACCTAAGCTTCTTTGACCAATTTTCCAGCCCCAATCTATTCGGCATCCCCTTAATCCTACTATCCCTACTCTTCCCAGCCCTACTATTCCCGTCCCCAAACAACCGATGAATCAACAACCGCCTTTCTACTATCCAAACATGACTCCTTCACCTAATCACAAAACAACTAATAGTCCCACTCAACAAAAATGGCCACAAATGAGCCATAATATTTACATCCCTAATAATCATACTTCTTACAATCAACCTTCTAGGCCTCCTTCCATATACATTCACCCCAACCACCCAACTATCTATGAACATAGCCCTAACCTTCCCACTATGGCTCGCCACACTACTAACAGGCCTACGAAACCAACCATCAGCCTCTTTAGCCCACCTATTACCCGAAGGTACCCCTACACCCCTAATCCCCGCACTAATCCTGATCGAAACAACCAGCCTACTAATCCGCCCCCTAGCCCTCGGAGTCCGCCTTACAGCCAACCTTACAGCAGGACACTTACTCATCCAACTCATCTCTACAGCCTCCATTGCATTAATACCCACCCTTCCTGCAGTATCCATCCTAACAATAATCATCCTACTACTCCTAACCATCCTAGAAGTAGCAGTAGCCATAATCCAGGCCTACGTCTTCGTGCTCCTTCTAAGCCTATACTTACAAGAAAACATCTAATGGCACACCAAGCACACTCATACCACATAGTTGACCCAAGCCCTTGACCAATCTTCGGGGCAGCCGCCGCCCTACTCACAACCTCAGGATTAATCATGTGATTCCACTACAACTCATCCATACTACTAACCCTAGGCCTCATCTCAATACTCCTAGTAATACTCCAATGATGACGAGACATTGTACGAGAAAGCACCTTCCAAGGCCATCACACTCCCACAGTCCAAAAAGGCCTACGATACGGCATAATCCTTTTCATCACATCCGAAGCATTCTTCTTCTTAGGGTTCTTCTGAGCGTTCTTCCACTCGAGCCTGGCCCCAACCCCAGAACTAGGAGGCCAATGACCCCCAACAGGAATTAAACCACTCAACCCGATAGAAGTCCCCCTACTAAACACAGCCATCCTACTAGCCTCAGGCGTTACCGTAACGTGAGCCCATCACAGCATCACAGAAGGAAACCGAAAACACGCCATCCACGCCCTAACCCTAACGATCCTCCTGGGATTCTACTTCACAGCCCTACAAGCAATAGAATACCACGAAGCCCCATTCTCAATCGCCGATAGCGTCTACGGATCTACCTTCTTCGTTGCCACTGGATTCCACGGACTCCACGTAATCATTGGGTCCTCCTTCCTGACCGTCTGCCTCTTCCGACTGATCAAGTTCCACTTTACATCAGACCACCACTTCGGATTCGAGGCAGCAGCCTGATACTGACACTTCGTAGACATCATCTGACTATTCCTCTACATAACCATCTACTGATGAGGATCTTGCTCTTCTAGTATATTAATTACAATTGACTTCCAATCTCTAGAATCTGGTATAAACCCAGAGGAGAGCAATGAACGCACTCATGTTCATATTCGCCCTATCATCAATCCTAAGCGCCGCCCTAACCGCATTAAACTTCTGACTCGCCCAAATAAACCCCGACTCAGAGAAACTCTCACCGTACGAATGTGGATTTGACCCACTTGGATCTGCTCGATTACCATTCTCAGTCCGATTCTTCCTCAGTAGCCATCCTGTTCGTCCTATTCGACCTAGAAATCGCCCTCCTACTCCCCCTGCCATGAGCCGTCCAACTCCAATCCCCCCTAATGACCCTCACCTGAACTGTAGTGATCCTCCTTCTCCTAACACTCGGACTGGCCTACGAGTGAATTCAAGGGGGCCTAGAATGAGCAGAACAACAGAAAGTTAGTCTAACCAAAAAGATAGCTGGTTTCGACCCAGCAGATTACAGCCAACCCTGTAACTTTCTTATGTCGCCCCTACATTTAAGCTTCTACTCAGCCTTCATTTTCAGCGGACTAGGACTAGCCTTCCACCGAACCCACCTAGTATCCGCCCTACTATGCCTTGAAAGCATAATATTATCGATATTCGTAGGCCTATCAATATGATCCATCGAAAACCAAGTCTCCTCATTCACCATGGTACCAATTCTCATGCTAACCTTCTCAGCGTGTGAGGCGGGCACAGGCCTGGCCATCCTAGTAGCCTCCACCCGCACACATGGCTCCGACCATCTACACAACCTAAACCTCCTGCAATGCTAAAAATCATCCTACCCACAATCATACTTCTTCCAACAGCCCTGCTGTCTCCACCAAAATTTCTATGGACTAACACCACCTTATACAGCCTCCTAATCGCTGCCCTAAGCCTACAGTGATTAATCCCAACCTACTACCCCTACAAATTTTTATCCAACTGAACAGGAATTGACCAAATCTCATCCCCCCTCCTAGTACTATCCTGCTGACTACTCCCACTCATAATCATAGCAAGCCAAAACCACCTGCAACAAGAACCCCTACAACGCAAACGAATCTTTATCTCAACCTTAGTCGCAGTCCAGCCATTCATCCTACTAGCCTTTTCCACCACAGAACTAGCACTATTTTACATCTCATTTGAAGCAACCCTCATTCCCACCCTAATCTTAATCACCCGATGGGGGAACCAACCAGAACGCCTAAGCGCTGGCATCTACCTGCTATTCTACACGCCAGTAAGCTCTCTACCCCTGCTAATCACAATCATACACCTATACGTGAAAATTGGCACCCTGCACCTGCCAACCCTACAACTAACCCACCCAACCCTATCCACCTCATGGACAGGAATACTATCAGGTCTAGCACTGCTCATAGCATTCATAGTAAAAGCCCCACTATACGGCCTACACCTCTGACTGCCAAAAGCCCACGTAGAAGCACCCATCGCAGGCTCAATACTCCTCGCCGCCCTACTACTAAAGCTAGGAGGATACGGAATTATACGAGTCACTCTATTTATGGGCCCACTGTCCAACCTCCTGCACTACCCCTTCCTAACCCTGGCCCTATGAGGCGCCCTAATGACTAGCTCAATCTGCCTACGACAGACAGACCTAAAATCACTAATCGCTTATTCATCCGTTAGCCACATAGGCCTAGTTATCGCCGCAGGAATAATCCAAACCCACTGATCATTCTCAGGGGCAATGATGCTAATAATTTCCCATGGACTAACTTCCTCCATACTATTCTGCCTAGCCAACACAAACTATGAACGTACGCACAGCCGAATTCTACTACTCACACGAGGCCTACAACCTCTCCTACCACTCATAGCTACCTGATGATTGCTGGCCAATCTAACAAACATAGCCTTACCCCCAACAACAAACCTCATAGCAGAGCTAACCATTATAATCACCTTATTCAACTGATCTGCCTTCACGATCATCCTAACAGGAATCGCAACCCTACTAACCGCCTCCTACACCTTATTCATACTACTAATGACCCAACGAGGCTCAATCCCCTCCCACATCACATCTATGCAAAACTCAACCACGCGAGAACACCTGCTCATAACACTCCACATTATCCCAATATTCCTCCTAATCCTCAAACCCGAACTGATCTCCGGAATCCCCTCATGCAAGTATAGTTTAAACCAAACATTAGACTGTGATTCTAAGAATAGAAGTTCAAACCTTCTTACCTGCCGAGGGGAGGGTTTAACCAACAAGAGCTGCTAACTCTTACATCTGAGCCTAAAACCTCAGCCCCCTTACTTTTAAAGGATAACAGCAATCCACTGGTCTTAGGAACCACCCATCTTGGTGCAAATCCAAGTAAAAGTAGTGAACCCCACACTACTAATCAACTCCCTCACACTACTCACGCTGACAATCCTCCTAACCCCAATCATCCTGCCATTTCTATTTAAAAACTTTAAAAACACCCCACAAGCCACCACCCGCGCTGTTAAAACCGCATTCCTAATTAGCCTAGCCCCTACAACCGCATTCATCTACTCGGGAGTAGAATCTGTCACCTGCCACTGGGAGTGAAAATTCATTATAAACTTTAAAATCCCCCTGAGCCTAAAAATAGACCAATACTCAATAACATTTCTTCCAATCGCCCTATTTGTAACATGATCAATCCTACAATTCGCCATATGATACATGGCCTCAGAGCCATACGTAACAAAATTTTTCACCTACCTACTGACATTCCTAGTCGCCATACTCCTCCTAACAACCGCAAACAACATATTCCTCCTATTCGTAGGCTGGGAAGGAGTACGAATCATGTCCTTCCTTCTCATCGGCTGATGACAAGGCCGAGCAGATGCCAACACCGCCGCCCTACGAGCCGTAATCTACAACCGAATCGGAGACATCGGACTGATCCTGAGCATAGCATGACTAGCTTCAACATTCAACACCTGAGAGATCCAACAAGCCGTACACCCCCACCAAACCCCAATCCTCCCCCTCATAGGATTAATCCTCGCAGCCGCAGGAAAATCCGCCCAATTTGGACTCCACCCATGACTGCCCGCAGCAATAGAAGGCCCCACCCCAGTATCAGCCCTACTGCACTCCAGTACCATAGTAGTAGCCGGAATCTTCCTGCTCATCCGCATGCACCCCCTGCTAGCCACCAACCAGACAGCCCTAACTGCCTGCCTATGCCTAGGTGCTCTATCAACCCTATTCGCTGCCACATGCGCCCTAACCCAAAATGACATCAAAAAAATCATTGCTTTCTCAACATCCAGCCAACTAGGACTAATAATAGTCACTATCGGACTAAACCTCCCACAACTAGCCTTCCTACACATCTCAACCCATGCCTTCTTTAAAGCCATACTATTCCTATGCTCAGGGTCTATCATCCACAACCTAAACGGAGAACAAGATATCCGAAAGATAGGAGGCCTACAGAAAATACTCCCAGTCACTACTTCCTGCCTAACCATCGGAAACCTGGCGCTGATAGGAACCCCATTCCTAGCCGGATTCTACTCAAAAGACCTCATCATCGAAAGCTTAAACACATCATACCTAAATACTTGAGCCCTACTCCTAACCCTTATAGCCACAGCATTCACCGCAACCTACAGCATCCGCATAACCATCCTAGTCCAAGCTGGACAAACCCGAATCCCCCCAATAGTATCAATAAACGAAAACAACCCACTAATCACCGCCCCCCTAACCCGACTCGCCCTAGGCAGCATTACAGCAGGAATAATCATTACCTCTTTCATCACACCAACCAAAACCCCCCCAATAACCATACCCCTTATCACCAAAACCGCTGCCATCCTCATAACAATCCTAGGAATCATCCTAGGCCCCTCATGTACAGGGCCACACCCCTCTAACGGCGCAAGCTTACATAGAAACATTATTAACAGACCTAGACAGATACAAAAACCCCTACAAGACCACGTATTAACTAACCCTGTTAACCCGACTCAGGAGCGCCTATAAGAGCGATTAAAATCTGTGAAAGGAACTCGGCAAATTAATAAGGCCCGACTGTTTACCAAAAACATAGCCTTCAGCAAATTAAACAAGTATTGAAGGTGATGCCTGCCCGGTGACTTAGGTTTAACGGCCGCGGTATCCTAACCGTGCAAAGGTAGCGCAATCAATTGTCCCATAAATCGAGACTTGTATGAATGGCTAAACGAGGTCTTAACTGTCTCTCACAGATAATCAGTGAAATTGATCTCCCCGTGCAAAAGCGGGGATGTGAACATAAGACGAGAAGACCCTGTGGAACTTAAAAATCAACGACCACCGCGAATCCTCAATCAACCCCACTGGGGCCACTACCATCGCAGAGCCTGGTCGATATTTTTCGGTTGGGGCGACCTTGGAGGAGAACAAATCCTCCAAAAACAAGACCATACCTCTTTACCTAGAGCTACCCCTCAAAGTGCTAACAGTGACCAGACCCAATATAATTGATTAATGGACCAAGCTACCCCAGGGATAACAGCGCAATCCCCCTCAAGAGCCCATATCGACAGGGGGGTTTACGACCTCGATGTTGGATCAGGACATCCTAATGGTGCAGCCGCTATTAAGGGTTCGTTTGTTCAACGATTAACAGTCCTACGTGATCTGAGTTCAGACCGGAGCAATCCAGGTCGGTTTCTATCTATGACACACTCTCCCCAGTACGAAAGGACCGGGAAAGTGGGGCCAATACCACAAGCACGCCCCCCCCCCTCTAAGCAGTGAAACCAACTAAACCGTGAAGAGGGCCTTCCCCCACCACTTTCAATCCTAGAAAAGGACCAGCTAGAGTGGCAGAGCCCGGCAAGTGCAGAAGGCTTAAGCCCTTTCCCCAGAGGTTCAAATCCTCTCCCTAGCTTCACCCATGATTCAAATAACAACACTAAGCTGCCTCATTATATCCCTCCTATACATCATCCCAATCCTGATTGCCGTAGCCTTCCTAACCCTAGTAGAACGGAAAATCCTAAGCTACATACAATCCCGCAAAGGCCCTAACGTTGTCGGGCCTTTTGGCCTACTTCAACCATTTGCGGACGGACTGAAACTATTTACCAAAGAGCCCATCCGACCCTCTACCTCTTCCCCACTTCTATTCATTCTGATACCAATACTAGCCCTTGTCCTAGCCCTCACCACTTGAGCACCACTACCACTCCCATTTCCCCTAGCAGATCTAAACCTCGGAGTTCTCTTCCTAATAGCCATGTCAAGCCTAGCCGTCTACTCAGTCCTATGATCAGGCTGAGCCTCGAACTCAAAATACGCACTAATCGGAGCCCTACGGGCAGTAGCACAGACCATTTCATACGAAGTGACACTGGCCATAATCCTGCTATCAATAATCATACTAAGCGGAAGCTACACACTCAGCTCCTTTGCCATCGCACAGGAGCCTCTATACTTCATTTTCTCCTCATGACCCCTAGCAATAATATGATACGTATCCACCCTAGCAGAGACAAACCGAGCTCCTTTTGACCTCACAGAGGGTGAATCTGAGCTAGTCTCAGGGTTTAACGTTGAATACGCCGCAGGACCCTTCGCCTTATTCTTCCTAGCTGAATATGCGAACATTATGCTAATAAATACACTTACAGCCATCATATTCCTAAACCCAAGCGCCCTAGGGCCACCCACAGAACTATTCCCCGTCATCCTAGCCACAAAAGTCCTCCTACTATCTTCTGGTTTCTTATGGGTCCGAGCTTCATACCCACGATTCCGATATGACCAACTAATGCACCTACTATGAAAAAACTTCCTACCCCTCACACTAGCTCTGTGCCTCTGACACATCAGCATACCTATCTGCTATGCAGGCCTACCTCCTTACATAAGGAAATGTGCCTGAACTACAAAGGGTCACTATGATAAAGTGAACATAGAGGTATAACAGCCCTCTCATTTCCTGTTGACCTTAGAAAAGTAGGAATTGAACCCACACAAGAGAAATCAAAATTCTCCATACTTCCCTTATATTATTTTCTAGTAGAGTCAGCTAATCAAGCTATCGGGCCCATACCCCGAAAATGATGGTTTAACCCCCTCCTCTACTAATGAACCCTTACGCGACCCCAATCATAACCTTCAGCCTCATCTTGGGCACCACCATCACAATTTCCAGCAACCACTGAGTTCTGGCCTGGACAGGACTGGAGATCAACGCACTAGCCATCATTCCCCTAATTGCCAAATCCCACCACCCACGAGCAGTAGAAGCCGCAACGAAATACTTCCTAACCCAAGCAGCTGCTTCCGCCCTGGTCCTATTCTCTAGCATAACCAATGCCTGAGTCACCGGCCAATGAGACATCACACAAATAAACCACCCAACCTCCTGTCTACTACTGACAGCAGCAATCGCTATTAAACTGGGCCTAGTGCCATTTCACTTCTGATTCCCAGAAGTACTACAAGGATCGCCACTAATAACAGCCCTGCTACTCTCGACCCTCATAAAATTCCCCCCACTAACCCTGCTCCTACTAACATCCAAATCCCTCGACCCAGCTCTACTCACCGCCATGGCCCTAGCCTCAACAGCACTAGGAGGCTGAATAGGACTGAACCAAACACAAACACGCAAAATCCTAGCCTTCTCGTCCATCTCCCACTTAGGCTGAATCGCCATCATCCTAGTTTACAGCCCCAAATTGGCCTTACTTACCTTCTACCTATACACAATCATAACATCAGCCGTATTCCTAGCCCTTAACAAAATCAAAGCCCTTAACCTATCCATGATCACAACCTCATGAACAAAAACCCCAGTGCTAAACGCCACCCTAATACTAGTACTTTTATCCCTAGCAGGCCTCCCCCCATTAACAGGCTTTATACCAAAGTGACTTATCATCCAAGAACTAACTAAACAGGAAATAACACCAGCAGCCATGGCAATTGCCATGCTATCACTGCTCAGCCTCTTCTTCTACCTACGCCTCGCATACCACTCAACAATTACCCTTCCCCCCAACTCCTCTAACCACATAAAACAATGATACACTAGCAAAGCCCCAAGCACACCTACTGCGGTCCTTGCCTCACTATCAATCCTCTTACTTCCCCTGTCCCCAATAATACATGCCATTGTCTAGAAACTTAGGATAACACCCCAAACCGAAGGCCTTCAAAGCCTTAAATAAGAGTTAAACCCTCTTAGTTTCTGCACATTAAGACTTACAGAATATTAACCTGTATCTTCTGAATGCAAGTCAGACGCTTTAATTAAGCTAAAGCCTCCCTAGACAGATGGGCTTCGATCCCACAAAACTCTAGTTAACAGCTAAATGCCTAAACCAATTGGCTTCTGCCTACAAAGACCCTGACGCACCCTAGTGCGCATCGATGAGCTTGCAACTCAACATGAATTTCACTACAGAGCCGATAAGAAGAGGAATTAAACCTCTGTAAAAAGGACTACAGCCTAACGCTTCAACACTCAGCCATCTTACCCGTCACCTTCATCAACCGATGACTATTTTCCACTAACCATAAGGATATTGGCACCCTGTACCTCATCTTCGGGGCATGAGCAGGAATAGTCGGCACCGCACTCAGCCTATTAATCCGCGCAGAACTAGGACAACCAGGAACTCTCCTAGGCGACGACCAAATTTACAATGTAATCGTTACCGCTCACGCCTTTGTAATAATCTTCTTTATAGTCATACCCATCATGATCGGAGGATTCGGCAACTGATTAGTCCCCCTCATAATCGGTGCCCCCGACATAGCATTCCCGCGAATAAACAACATAAGCTTTTGACTCCTCCCCCCATCATTCCTCCTCCTACTAGCCTCATCCACTGTAGAAGCTGGCGCTGGCACAGGCTGAACTGTCTACCCTCCCCTAGCAGGTGACCTTGCCCACGCCGGAGCTTCAGTAGACCTGGCTATCTTCTCACTCCACTTAGCCGGTATCTCCTCCATCCTTGGGGCCATCAACTTTATCACCACAGCCATCAACATAAAACCCCCCGCACTCTCACAATACCAAACCCCACTATTTGTCTGATCCGTACTAATTACCGCCATCCTACTCCTTCTATCACTCCCCGTACTCGCCGCCGGTATTACAATATTACTAACTGATCGAAACCTAAACACCACATTCTTCGACCCCGCTGGAGGAGGAGACCCAATCCTGTACCAACACCTATTCTGATTCTTCGGACACCCAGAAGTCTATATTCTGATCCTACCGGGGTTTGGAATCATCTCACACGTAGTCACGTACTACTCAGGCAAAAAGGAGCCCTTCGGCTACATGGGAATAGTCTGAGCCATACTATCCATCGGCTTCCTAGGATTCATCGTCTGAGCTCACCACATGTTTACAGTAGGAATAGACGTTGATACCCGAGCCTACTTTACATCAGCCACTATAATCATTGCCATCCCTACCGGAATCAAAGTATTTAGCTGACTAGCCACCCTGCACGGAGGAACAATCAAATGAGACCCCCCCAATACTATGAGCTCTAGGATTTATCTTCCTATTTACCATCGGAGGATTAACAGGAATCGTTCTTGCAAACTCTTCCCTAGACATCGCCCTGCACGACACGTACTACGTAGTTGCCCACTTCCACTACGTCCTATCCATAGGCGCCGTCTTTGCCATTCTAGCAGGATTTACTCACTGATTCCCACTACTCACTGGGTTTACCCTACACCAAACATGAGCAAAAGCCCACTTCGGGGTAATATTTACAGGAGTAAACCTAACGTTCTTCCCCCAGCACTTCCTAGGCCTAGCAGGAATACCCCGACGATACTCGGACTATCCCGACGCCTACACACTATGAAACACCATTTCCTCCATCGGCTCCCTAATCTCAATAGTAGCCGTAATCATACTAATATTCATCATCTGAGAAGCCTTTTCGGCCAAACGAAAAGTCCTACAACCAGAACTAACTACCACAAACGTTGAATGAATCCACGGCTGCCCTCCCCCATACCATACTTTCGAGGAACCGGCCTTCGTCCAAGTACAAGAAAGGAAGGAATCGAACCCTCACATGCTGGTTTCAAGCCAACTGCATTCACCGCTCATGCTTCTTTCTTATGAGACGTTAGTAAACCAATTACATAGCCTTGTCAAGACTAAATCACAGGTAAAAATCCTGTACATCTCATGTGGCCAACCACTCCCAACTAGGATTCCAAGACGCCTCATCACCCATCATAGAAGAACTCGTTGAATTCCACGACCACACCCTAATCGTTGCCCTAGCTATCTGCAGCCTAGTTCTCTACCTTTTAGCCCACATACTAACAGAAAAACTCTCGTCCAATGCTGTAGACGCCCAAGAAGTAGAGCTGATCTGGACAATCCTACCTGCTATCGTCCTGGTACTCCTCGCCCTCCCATCCCTACAAATCCTCTACATAATGGACGAAATCGACGAACCAGACCTCACCCTAAAAGCCATCGGCCACCAATGATACTGAAGCTACGAATACACAGACTTCAAAGACCTATCCTTCGACTCCTACATAGTGCCCACCCCAGACTTACCCAACGGCCACTTCCGACTGCTAGAAGTTGACCACCGCGTAGTTATCCCAATAGAATCCCCCATCCGCGTGATCATTACTGCAGGAGACGTACTCCACTCCTGAGCAGTCCCAACGCTCGGAGTTAAAACAGACGCAATCCCAGGCCGACTAAACCAAACTTCATTCATTACCACCCGGCCTGGGAATTTTACGGACAATGCTCAGAAATTTGCGGGGCTAATCACAGCTACATACCCATTGTAGTAGAATCAACCCCACTCCCACATTTCGAGGCCTGATCGTCCCTTCTATCATCATCCTAATCATTAAGAAGCTATGCAACAGCACTAGCCTTTTAAGCTAGCCAAAGAGGGACTTCCCCCTCCTTAATGATATGCCACAGCTTAACCCCGCACCATGATTTTCAATCATAATTATAACCTGATTAACCCTAGCACTCCTCATCCAACCAAAACTACTAGCCTTCACCACAACCAACCCCCCATCAAATAAGACCTCCCTCACTACCAAACCCACACCATGATCCTGACCATGAACCTAAGCTTCTGTGACCAATTTTCCAGCCCCAATCTATTTGGCATCCCCTTAATCCTACTATCCCTACTCTTCCCAGCCCTACTATTCCCGTCCCCAAACAACCGATGAATCAACAACCGCCTTTCTACTATCCAAACATGACTCCTTCACCTAATCACAAAACAACTAATAGTCCCACTCAACAAAAATGGCCACAAATGAGCCATAATATTTACATCCCTAATAATCATACTTCTTACAATCAACCTTCTAGGCCTCCTTCCATATACATTCACCCCAACCACCCAACTATCTATGAACATAGCCCTAACCTTCCCACTATGGCTCGCCACACTACTAACAGGCCTACGAAACCAACCATCAGCCTCTTTAGCCCACCTATTACCCGAAGGTACCCCTACACCCCTAATCCCCACACTAATCCTGATCGAAACAACCAGCCTACTAATCCGCCCCCTAGCCCTCGGAGTCCGCCTTACAGCCAACCTTACAGCAGGACACTTACTCATCCAACTCGTCTCTACAGCCTCCATTGCATTAATACCCACCCTTCCTGCAGTATCCATCCTAACAATAATCATCCTACTACTCCTAACCATCCTAGAAGTAGCAGTAGCCATAATCCAGGCCTACGTCTTCGTGCTCCTTCTAAGCCTATACTTACAAGAAAACATCTAATGGCACACCAAGCACACTCATACCACATAGTTGACCCAAGCCCTTGACCAATCTTCGGGGCAGCCGCCGCCCTACTCACAACCTCAGGATTAATCATGTGATTCCACTACAACTCATCCATACTACTAACCCTAGGCCTCATCTCAATACTCCTAGTAATACTCCAATGATGACGAGACATTGTACGAGAAAGCACCTTCCAAGGCCATCACACTCCCACAGTCCAAAAAGGCCTACGATACGGCATAATCCTTTTCATCACATCCGAAGCATTCTTCTTCTTAGGGTTCTTCTGAGCGTTCTTCCACTCGAGCCTGGCCCCAACCCCAGAACTAGGAGGCCAATGACCCCCAACAGGAATTAAACCACTCAACCCGATAGAAGTCCCCCTACTAAACACAGCCATCCTACTAGCCTCAGGCGTTACCGTAACGTGAGCCCATCACAGCATCACAGAAGGAAACCGAAAACACGCCATCCATGCCCTAACCCTAACGATCCTCCTGGGATTCTACTTCACAGCCCTACAAGCAATAGAATACCACGAAGCCCCATTCTCAATCGCCGATAGCGTCTACGGATCTACCTTCTTCGTTGCCACTGGATTCCACGGACTCCACGTAATCATCGGATCCTCCTTCCTGACCGTCTGCCTCTTCCGACTGATCAAGTTCCACTTTACATCAGACCACCACTTCGGATTCGAGGCAGCAGCCTGATACTGACACTTCGTAGACATCATCTGACTATTCCTCTACATAACCATCTACTGATGAGGATCTTGCTCTTCTAGTATATTAATTACAATTGACTTCCAATCTCTAGAATCTGGTATAAACCCAGAGGAGAGCAATGAACGCACTCATGTTCATATTCGCCCTATCATCAATCCTAAGCGCCGCCCTAACCGCATTAAACTTCTGACTCGCCCAAATAAACCCCGACTCAGAGAAACTCTCACCGTACGAATGTGGATTCGACCCACTTGGATCTGCTCGATTACCATTCTCAGTCCGATTCTTCCTCAGTAGCCATCCTGTTCGTCCTATTCGACCTAGAAATCGCCCTCCTACTCCCCCTGCCATGAGCCGTCCAACTCCAATCCCCCCTAATGACCCTCACCTGAACTGTAGTGATCCTCCTTCTCCTAACACTCGGACTGGCCTACGAGTGAATTCAAGGGGGCCTAGAATGAGCAGAATAACAGAAAGTTAGTCTAACCAAAAAGATAGCTGGTTTCGACCCAGCAGATTACAGCCAACCCTGTAACTTTCTTATGTCGCCCCTACATTTAAGCTTCTACTCAGCCTTCATTTTCAGCGGACTAGGACTAGCCTTCCACCGAACCCACCTAGTATCCGCCCTACTATGCCTTGAAAGCATAATATTATCGATATTCGTAGGCCTATCAATATGATCCATCGAAAACCAAGTCTCCTCATTCACCATGGTACCAATTCTCATGCTAACCTTCTCAGCGTGTGAGGCGGGCACAGGCCTGGCCATCCTAGTAGCCTCCACCCGCACACATGGCTCCGACCATCTACACAACCTAAACCTCCTGCAATGCTAAAAATCATCCTACCCACAATCATACTTCTTCCAACAGCCCTGCTGTCTCCACCAAAATTTCTATGGACTAACACCACCTTATACAGCCTCCTAATCGCTGCCCTAAGCCTACAGTGATTAATCCCAACCTACTACCCCTACAAATTTTTATCCAACTGAACAGGAATTGACCAAATCTCATCCCCCCTCCTAGTACTATCCTGCTGACTACTCCCACTCATAATCATAGCAAGCCAAAACCACCTGCAACAAGAACCCCTACAACGCAAACGAATCTTTATCTCAACCTTAGTCGCAGTCCAGCCATTCATCCTACTAGCCTTTTCCACCACAGAACTAGCACTATTTTACATCTCATTTGAAGCAACCCTCATTCCCACCCTAATCTTAATCACCCGATGGGGGAACCAACCAGAACGCCTAAGCGCTGGCATCTACCTGCTATTCTACACGCCAGTAAGCTCTCTACCCCTGCTAATCACAATCATACACCTATACGTGAAAATTGGCACCCTGCACCTGCCAACCCTACAACTAACCCACCCAACCCTATCCACCTCATGGACAGGAATACTATCAGGTCTAGCACTGCTCATAGCATTCATAGTAAAAGCCCCACTATACGGCCTACACCTCTGACTGCCAAAAGCCCACGTAGAAGCACCCATCGCAGGCTCAATACTCCTCGCCGCCCTACTACTAAAGCTAGGAGGATACGGAATTATACGAGTCACTCTATTTATGGGCCCACTGTCCAACCTCCTGCACTACCCCTTCCTAACCCTGGCCCTATGAGGCGCCCTAATGACTAGCTCAATCTGCCTACGACAGACAGACCTAAAATCACTAATCGCTTATTCATCCGTTAGCCACATAGGCCTAGTTATCGCCGCAGGAATAATCCAAACCCACTGATCATTCTCAGGGGCAATGATGCTAATAATTTCCCATGGACTAACTTCCTCCATACTATTCTGCCTAGCCAACACAAACTATGAACGTACGCACAGCCGAATTCTACTACTCACACGAGGCCTACAACCTCTCCTACCACTCATAGCTACCTGATGATTGCTGGCCAATCTAACAAACATAGCCTTACCCCCAACAACAAACCTCATAGCAGAGCTAACCATTATAATCACCTTATTCAACTGATCTGCCTTCACGATCATCCTAACAGGAATCGCAACCCTACTAACCGCCTCCTACACCTTATTCATACTACTAATGACCCAACGAGGCTCAATCCCCTCCCACATCACATCTATGCAAAACTCAACCACGCGAGAACACCTGCTCATAACACTCCACATTATCCCAATATTCCTCCTAATCCTCAAACCCGAACTGATCTCCGGAATCCCCTCATGCAAGTATAGTTTAAACCAAACATTAGACTGTGATTCTAAGAATAGAAGTTCAAACCTTCTTACCTGCCGAGGGGAGGGTTTAACCAACAAGAGCTGCTAACTCTTACATCTGAGCCTAAAACCTCAGCCCCCTTACTTTTAAAGGATAACAGCAATCCACTGGTCTTAGGAACCACCCATCTTGGTGCAAATCCAAGTAAAAGTAGTGAACCCCACACTACTAATCAACTCCCTCACACTACTCACGCTGACAATCCTCCTAACCCCAATCATCCTGCCATTTCTATTTAAAAACTTTAAAAACACCCCACAAGCCACCACCCGCGCTGTTAAAACCGCATTCCTAATTAGCCTAGCCCCTACAACCGCATTCATCTACTCGGGAGTAGAATCTGTCACCTGCCACTGGGAGTGAAAATTCATTATAAACTTTAAAATCCCCCTGAGCCTAAAAATAGACCAATACTCAATAACATTTCTTCCAATCGCCCTATTTGTAACATGATCAATCCTACAATTCGCCATATGATACATGGCCTCAGAGCCATACGTAACAAAATTTTTCACCTACCTACTGACATTCCTAGTCGCCATACTCCTCCTAACAACCGCAAACAACATATTCCTCCTATTCGTAGGCTGGGAAGGAGTACGAATCATGTCCTTCCTTCTCATCGGCTGATGACAAGGCCGAGCAGATGCCAACACCGCCGCCCTACGAGCCGTAATCTACAACCGAATCGGAGACATCGGACTGATCCTGAGCATAGCATGACTAGCTTCAACATTCAACACCTGAGAGATCCAACAAGCCGTACACCCCCACCAAACCCCAATCCTCCCCCTCATAGGATTAATCCTCGCAGCCGCAGGAAAATCCGCCCAATTTGGACTCCACCCATGACTGCCCGCAGCAATAGAAGGCCCCACCCCAGTATCAGCCCTACTGCACTCCAGTACCATAGTAGTAGCCGGAATCTTCCTGCTCATCCGCATGCACCCCCTGCTAGCCACCAACCAGACAGCCCTAACTGCCTGCCTATGCCTAGGTGCTCTATCAACCCTATTCGCTGCCACATGCGCCCTAACCCAAAATGACATCAAAAAAATCATTGCTTTCTCAACATCCAGCCAACTAGGACTAATAATAGTCACTATCGGACTAAACCTCCCACAACTAGCCTTCCTACACATCTCAACCCATGCCTTCTTTAAAGCCATACTATTCCTATGCTCAGGGTCTATCATCCACAACCTAAACGGAGAACAAGATATCCGAAAGATAGGAGGCCTACAGAAAATACTCCCAGTCACTACTTCCTGCCTAACCATCGGAAACCTGGCGCTGATAGGAACCCCATTCCTAGCCGGATTCTACTCAAAAGACCTCATCATCGAAAGCTTAAACACATCATACCTAAATACTTGAGCCCTACTCCTAACCCTTATAGCCACAGCATTCACCGCAACCTACAGCATCCGCATAACCATCCTAGTCCAAGCTGGACAAACCCGAATCCCCCCAATAGTATCAATAAACGAAAACAACCCACTAATCACCGCCCCCCTAACCCGACTCGCCCTAGGCAGCATTACAGCAGGAATAATCATTACCTCTTTCATCACACCAACCAAAACCCCCCCAATAACCATACCCCTTATCACCAAAACCGCTGCCATCCTCATAACAATCCTAGGAATCATCCTAGGCCCCTCATGTACAGGGCCACACCCCTCTAACGGCGCAAGCTTACATAGAAACATTATTAACAGACCTAGACAGATACAAAAACCCCTACAAGACCACGTATTAACTAACCCTGTTAACCCGACTCAGGAGCGCCTATAAGAGCGATTAAAATCTGTGAAAGGAACTCGGCAAATTAATAAGGCCCGACTGTTTACCAAAAACATAGCCTTCAGCAAATTAAACAAGTATTGAAGGTGATGCCTGCCCGGTGACTTAGGTTTAACGGCCGCGGTATCCTAACCGTGCAAAGATAGCGCAATCAATTGTCCCATAAATCGAGACTTGTATGAATGGCTAAACGAGGTCTTAACTGTCTCTCACAGATAATCAGTGAAATTGATCTCCCCGTGCAAAAGCGGGGATGTGAACATAAGACGAGAAGACCCTGTGGAACTTAAAAATCAACGACCACCGCGAATCCTCAATCAACCCCACTGGGGCCACTACCATCGCAGAGCCTGGTCGATATTTTTCGGTTGGGGCGACCTTGGAGGAGAACAAATCCTCCAAAAACAAGACCATACCTCTTTACCTAGAGCTACCCCTCAAAGTGCTAACAGTGACCAGACCCAATATAATTGATTAATGGACCAAGCTACCCCAGGGATAACAGCGCAATCCCCCTCAAGAGCCCATATCGACAGGGGGGTTTACGACCTCGATGTTGGATCAGGACATCCTAATGGTGCAGCCGCTATTAAGGGTTCGTTTGTTCAACGATTAACAGTCCTACGTGATCTGAGTTCAGACCGGAGCAATCCAGGTCGGTTTCTATCTATGACACACTCTCCCCAGTACGAAAGGACCGGGAAAGTGGGGCCAATACCACAAGCACGCCCCCCCCCCCTCTAAGCAGTGAAACCAACTAAACCGTGAAGAGGGCCTTCCCCCACCACTTTCAATCCTAGAAAAGGACCAGCTAGAGTGGCAGAGCCCGGCAAGTGCAGAAGGCTTAAGCCCTTTCCCCAGAGGTTCAAATCCTCTCCCTAGCTTCACCCATGATTCAAATAACAACACTAAGCTGCCTCATTATATCCCTCCTATACATCATCCCAATCCTGATTGCCGTAGCCTTCCTAACCCTAGTAGAACGGAAAATCCTAAGCTACATACAATCCCGCAAAGGCCCTAACGTTGTCGGGCCTTTTGGCCTACTTCAACCATTTGCGGACGGACTGAAACTATTTACCAAAGAGCCCATCCGACCCTCTACCTCTTCCCCACTTCTATTCATTCTGATACCAATACTAGCCCTTGTCCTAGCCCTCACCACTTGAGCACCACTACCACTCCCATTTCCCCTAGCAGATCTAAACCTCGGAGTTCTCTTCCTAATAGCCATGTCAAGCCTAGCCGTCTACTCAGTCCTATGATCAGGCTGAGCCTCGAACTCAAAATACGCACTAATCGGAGCCCTACGGGCAGTAGCACAGACCATTTCATACGAAGTGACACTGGCCATAATCCTGCTATCAATAATCATACTAAGCGGAAGCTACACACTCAGCTCCTTTGCCATCGCACAGGAGCCTCTATACTTCATTTTCTCCTCATGACCCCTAGCAATAATATGATACGTATCCACCCTAGCAGAGACAAACCGAGCTCCTTTTGACCTCACAGAGGGTGAATCTGAGCTAGTCTCAGGGTTTAACGTTGAATACGCCGCAGGACCCTTCGCCTTATTCTTCCTAGCTGAATATGCGAACATTATGCTAATAAATACACTTACAGCCATCATATTCCTAAACCCAAGCGCCCTAGGGCCACCCACAGAACTATTCCCCGTCATCCTAGCCACAAAAGTCCTCCTACTATCTTCTGGTTTCTTATGGGTCCGAGCTTCATACCCACGATTCCGATATGACCAACTAATGCACCTACTATGAAAAAACTTCCTACCCCTCACACTAGCTCTGTGCCTCTGACACATCAGCATACCTATCTGCTATGCAGGCCTACCTCCTTACATAAGGAAATGTGCCTGAACTACAAAGGGTCACTATGATAAAGTGAACATAGAGGTATAACAGCCCTCTCATTTCCTGTTGACCTTAGAAAAGTAGGAATTGAACCCACACAAGAGAAATCAAAATTCTCCATACTTCCCTTATATTATTTTCTAGTAGAGTCAGCTAATCAAGCTATCGGGCCCATACCCCGAAAATGATGGTTTAACCCCCTCCTCTACTAATGAACCCTTACGCGACCCCAATCATAACCTTCAGCCTCATCTTGGGCACCACCATCACAATTTCCAGCAACCACTGAGTTCTGGCCTGGACAGGACTGGAGATCAACGCACTAGCCATCATTCCCCTAATTGCCAAATCCCACCACCCACGAGCAGTAGAAGCCGCAACGAAATACTTCCTAACCCAAGCAGCTGCTTCCGCCCTGGTCCTATTCTCTAGCATAACCAATGCCTGAGTCACCGGCCAATGAGACATCACACAAATAAACCACCCAACCTCCTGTCTACTACTGACAGCAGCAATCGCTATTAAACTGGGCCTAGTGCCATTTCACTTCTGATTCCCAGAAGTACTACAAGGATCGCCACTAATAACAGCCCTGCTACTCTCGACCCTCATAAAATTCCCCCCACTAACCCTGCTCCTACTAACATCCAAATCCCTCGACCCAGCTCTACTCACCGCCATGGCCCTAGCCTCAACAGCACTAGGAGGCTGAATAGGACTGAACCAAACACAAACACGCAAAATCCTAGCCTTCTCGTCCATCTCCCACTTAGGCTGAATCGCCATCATCCTAGTTTACAGCCCCAAATTGGCCTTACTTACCTTCTACCTATACACAATCATAACATCAGCCGTATTCCTAGCCCTTAACAAAATCAAAGCCCTTAACCTATCCATGATCACAACCTCATGAACAAAAACCCCAGTGCTAAACGCCACCCTAATACTAGTACTTTTATCCCTAGCAGGCCTCCCCCCATTAACAGGCTTTATACCAAAGTGACTTATCATCCAAGAACTAACTAAACAGGAAATAACACCAGCAGCCATGGCAATTGCCATGCTATCACTGCTCAGCCTCTTCTTCTACCTACGCCTCGCATACCACTCAACAATTACCCTTCCCCCCAACTCCTCTAACCACATAAAACAATGATACACTAGCAAAGCCCCAAGCACACCTACTGCGGTCCTTGCCTCACTATCAATCCTCTTACTTCCCCTGTCCCCAATAATACATGCCATTGTCTAGAAACTTAGGATAACACCCCAAACCGAAGGCCTTCAAAGCCTTAAATAAGAGTTAAACCCTCTTAGTTTCTGCACATTAAGACTTACAGAATATTAACCTGTATCTTCTGAATGCAAGTCAGACGCTTTAATTAAGCTAAAGCCTCCCTAGACAGATGGGCTTCGATCCCACAAAACTCTAGTTAACAGCTAAATGCCTAAACCAATTGGCTTCTGCCTACAAAGACCCTGACGCACCCTAGTGCGCATCGATGAGCTTGCAACTCAACATGAATTTCACTACAGAGCCGATAAGAAGAGGAATTAAACCTCTGTAAAAAGGACTACAGCCTAACGCTTCAACACTCAGCCATCTTACCCGTCACCTTCATCAACCGATGACTATTTTCCACTAACCATAAGGATATTGGCACCCTGTACCTCATCTTCGGGGCATGAGCAGGAATAGTCGGCACCGCACTCAGCCTATTAATCCGCGCAGAACTAGGACAACCAGGAACTCTCCTAGGCGACGACCAAATTTACAATGTAATCGTTACCGCTCACGCCTTTGTAATAATCTTCTTTATAGTCATACCCATCATGATCGGAGGATTCGGCAACTGATTAGTCCCCCTCATAATCGGTGCCCCCGACATAGCATTCCCGCGAATAAACAACATAAGCTTTTGACTCCTCCCCCCATCATTCCTCCTCCTACTAGCCTCATCCACTGTAGAAGCTGGCGCCGGCACAGGCTGAACTGTCTACCCTCCCCTAGCAGGTAACCTTGCCCACGCCGGAGCTTCAGTAGACCTGGCTATCTTCTCACTCCACTTAGCCGGTATCTCCTCCATCCTTGGGGCCATCAACTTTATCACCACAGCCATCAACATAAAACCCCCCGCACTCTCACAATACCAAACCCCACTATTTGTCTGATCCGTACTAATTACCGCCATCCTACTCCTTCTATCACTCCCCGTACTCGCCGCCGGTATTACAATATTACTAACTGATCGAAACCTAAACACCACATTCTTCGACCCCGCTGGAGGAGGAGACCCAATCCTGTACCAACACCTATTCTGATTCTTCGGACACCCAGAAGTCTATATTCTGATCCTACCGGGGTTCGGAATCATCTCACACGTAGTCACGTACTACTCAGGCAAAAAGGAGCCCTTTGGCTACATGGGAATAGTCTGAGCCATACTATCCATCGGCTTCCTAGGATTCATCGTCTGAGCTCACCACATGTTTACAGTAGGAATAGACGTTGATACCCGAGCCTACTTTACATCAGCCACTATAATCATTGCCATCCCTACCGGAATCAAAGTATTTAGCTGACTAGCCACCCTGCACGGAGGAACAATCAAATGAGACCCCCCCAATACTATGAGCTCTAGGATTTATCTTCCTATTTACCATCGGAGGATTAACAGGAATCGTTCTTGCAAACTCTTCCCTAGACATCGCCCTGCACGACACGTACTACGTAGTTGCCCACTTCCACTACGTCCTATCCATAGGCGCCGTCTTTGCCATTCTAGCAGGATTTACTCACTGATTCCCACTACTCACTGGGTTTACCCTACACCAAACATGAGCAAAAGCCCACTTCGGGGTAATATTTACAGGAGTAAACCTAACGTTCTTCCCCCAGCACTTCCTAGGCCTAGCAGGAATACCCCGACGATACTCGGACTATCCCGACGCCTACACACTATGAAACACCATTTCCTCCATCGGCTCCCTAATCTCAATAGTAGCCGTAATCATACTAATATTCATCATCTGAGAAGCCTTTTCGGCCAAACGAAAAGTCCTACAACCAGAACTAACTACCACAAACGTTGAATGAATCCACAGCTGCCCTCCCCCATACCATACTTTCGAGGAACCGGCCTTCGTCCAAGTACAAGAAAGGAAGGAATCGAACCCTCACATGCTGGTTTCAAGCCAACTGCATTCACCGCTCATGCTTCTTTCTTATGAGACGTTAGTAAACCAATTACATAGCCTTGTCAAGACTAAATCACAGGTAAAAATCCTGTACATCTCATGTGGCCAACCACTCCCAACTAGGATTCCAAGACGCCTCATCACCCATCATAGAAGAACTCGTTGAATTCCACGACCACGCCCTAATCGTTGCCCTAGCTATCTGCAGCCTAGTTCTCTACCTTTTAGCCCACATACTAACAGAAAAACTCTCGTCCAATGCTGTAGACGCCCAAGGAGTAGAGCTGATCTGGACAATCCTACCTGCTATCGTCCTGGTACTCCTCGCCCTCCCATCCCTACAAATCCTCTACATAATGGACAAAATCGATGAACCAGACCTCACCCTAAAAGCCATCGGCCACCAATGATACTGAAGCTACGAATACACAGACTTCAAAGACCTATCATTCGACTCCTACATAGTGCCCACCCCAGACTTACCCAACGGCCACTTCCGACTGCTAGAAGTTGACCACCGCGTAGTTATCCCAATAGAATCCCCCATCCGCGTGATCATTACTGCAGGAGACGTACTCCACTCCTGAGCAGTCCCAACACTCGGAGTTAAAACAGACGCAATCCCAGGCCGACTAAACCAAACTTCATTCATTACCACCCGGCCTGGGATTTTTTACGGACAATGCTCAGAAATTTGCGGGGCTAATCACAGCTACATACCCATTGTAGTAGAATCAACCCCACTCCCACATTTCGAGGCCTGATCGTCCCTTCTATCATCATCCTAATCATTAAGAAGCTATGCAACAGCACTAGCCTTTTAAGCTAGCCAAAGAGGGACTTCCCCCTCCTTAATGATATGCCACAGCTTGATGTGGGAGGGGATTGAGCCTCGTTGGGTCATTAGTAGTATGAATAAGGTGTAGGAGGCGGTTAGTAGGGTTGCGATTCCTGTTAGGATGATCGTGAAGGCAGATCAGTTGAATAAGGTGATTATAATGGTTAGCTCTGCTATGAGGTTTGTTGTTGGGGGTAAGGCTATGTTTGTTAGATTGGCCAGCAATCATCAGGTAGCTATGAGTGGTAGGAGAGGTTGTAGGCCTCGTGTGAGTAGTAGAATTTGGCTGTGCATACGTTCATAGTTTGTGTTGGCTAGGCAGAATAGTATGGAGGAAGTTAGTCCATGGGAAATTATTAGGATCATTGCCCCTGAGAATGATCAGTGGGTTTGGATTATTCCTGCGGCGATAACTAGGCCTATGTTACATGCCATGTTTTATGCCATCTTGGCAACTTCAGTGCCATGCTTTGTGTTAAGCTATGTGGACGGGGGTGTGGTTAGCTGATAGTTGAGTGGTGAGTGAGAGTGAAGTATATGAAATTATTGCTTGTGTTTACTATTTTTAGTACTGGAGTTTCTCTAATAAGTTTAAGTTATTTTGTATGTGTTTGTGTGTATATGTACATCGTTCCAATGATGTCATGGAAGGGATGATTAATGGAGTTTTAGAGGTAGTTTGCTGGGATTGGGCGATGAAGGTTTATGCTACATGGTGGTTAGCGAAAGTTTACTGGTTTAGTTTGTGAAGCGCAGGGGTTGCGCTTAATGATTTGTTGTTTTGTGCTATGTCCAACGAGCATTCATCCAATAGCCCCATTTAACCCGGAGGGTGGAGGTAACATTAACTGAATGTGGTCAAAGTGCATCAGTGTCAGGATGATTCCCCATATACGCCAACCGTCTCATCGAGGGACCCTTGAAATATAGGATAGGCCGTGAGGCAGGTGTGTCCAGGCTTAGATTGTGGGACCCCCGAGATCACTGGGAATAGCCACCTGTGAGGTAACCCCGGAAAAAATAAGAGGAACCAGAGGCGCCAAAAAGCTGGAACATGCCGCGATTACGCATTGAGAAGGTGAAAGTACTCACAGATGCCACTTTGAAGGGCAAGGAGGGGTGAGTGAACCCAATGGATGGCCCTGACCGAGGAACCAGAGGCGCAAAAATGTGAGGAGGGCGAGGGGTTTAGGGGGAACGTATGGGCCTGAAGCTAGTCATACCGGACATTATGTGCAACGGGTTGCTGATTTCACGTGAGGAGTACGATTAATAAATCCGTCTGATACGAACTGCATGAGATATGTGGTGGAGAGTTGTTGTTGGAGCATGTCCTGTGAGCATTCATTAAAATGGGGTCTTGTTATGCGCTTGAGTGGAGTTGTATTGGGTGTTGTGCGGTATGGTCCTAGAACATTCATGCCGGGTGGTTTGGTAGGAGTGTGTTTAAGGGTTTAATGGCCGTGTACATGTATGGGTTTAGCACCTGCTTATAAGATAGTCCGTATATAATGTATATTACTGGTACTATAGTATGTATGTATATGGGGTATATAAATTTATGCACGAATATGCATAACCAAATACCCCCGCCTCGGGGGGGGAGGGGGGGGGGGTTAAGCATAATGGCATAGATGGGGTAGAATTATTGGGGGCTTGCGGTTAGTTCCTGTAGTTGAGAACAATGGCGGCTTTTCGAGCCGCAGGCCTCGGGTAGTGTCCGGGCAGGAATAATGACTTATTTTATGTTTTTTTTAGGGATTTGCTTTGCGGTGGGTGTTTTGGGTGTGGCGTCGAATCCTTCGCCGTATTATGGGGTTGTTGGTTTGGTGTTAGCGTCTGTGGCGGGGTGCGGGTGGTTGCTGGGCCTTGGGGTTTCGTTCGTGGCTTTAGTGCTGTTTATGGTGTATTTGGGGGGTATGCTGGTGGTGTTTGTTTATTCAGTAGCTTTAGCAGCGGAGCCTTTCCCTGGGGCTTGGGGGGATTGACGGGTGATTGGATGTGCAGTAGCGTTTGTGGCAATTGTTTTTGGGGGGTTGGTGTTTGGGGGGTTTATGGGGGCTTGGAAGTTCGGGGTTTCTACTGTGAATAATGTTGGGGTGTTTGTTGTTCGGTCGGATTTTAGTGGAGTTTCCATGTTTTATTCACATGGGGCAGGGATGTTTTTAGTGGCGGGTTGGGGGCTGTTGTTGACTTTGTTTGTTGTATTGGAGCTTGTGCGGGGGTTGTCGCGGGGTGCTATTCGGGCGGTTTAGGGGTTAGGGTCAGAGAATAGTTTATTGAAAATGCCAGCTTTGGGAGCTGGAGATAAAGGTTTGAGTCCTTTTTTTCTGAGTTTGGGGTACTCTAAGAAGTGGTAAGTCTTCAATCTTTGGTTTACAAGACCAATGTTTTTATAAACTATTAGAGTATTTAGCAGTTGAGTATTTTGTTTTCTAGGGCGCTTGCGGCGGGGAGGAGAAATAGGAGGATAGTGAAGTAGGCGATTGAAGCGAGTTGGCCGATGATGATGAATGGGTGTTCGACGGGTTGGCTTCCTACTCATGTTAGGACGAGGAGGTCGGCGACTAGTACTCAGAATAGGAGCTGGGAGAGTGGTCGGAATGTTATTGCTCGTTGTTTTGATTTGTGCAGGAATGGGATTAGGAATAGGATCAGTACGGAGGCGGCCAGTGCTAATACGCCTCCTAGTTTATTTGGGATTGAACGTAGGATGGCGTAGGCGAATAGGAAGTATCATTCTGGCTTGATGTGTGGTGGGGTTACTAGTGGGTTTGCTGGGGTGAAGTTTTCTGGGTCTCCCAGGAGGTTAACCGCTCATGCTTCTTTCTTATGAGACGTTAGTAAACCAATTACATAGCCTTGTCAAGACTAAATCACAGGTAAAAATCCTGTACATCTCATGTGGCCAACCACTCCCAACTAGGATTCCAAGACGCCTCATCACCCATCATAGAAGAACTCGTTGAATTCCACGACCACGCCCTAATCGTTGCCCTAGCTATCTGCAGCCTAGTTCTCTACCTTTTAGCCCACATACTAACAGAAAAACTCTCGTCCAATGCTGTAGACGCCCAAGAAGTAGAGCTGATCTGGACAATCCTACCTGCTATCGTCCTGGTACTCCTCGCCCTCCCATCCCTACAAATCCTCTACATAATGGACGAAATCGACGAACCAGACCTCACCCTAAAAGCCATCGGCCACCAATGATACTGAAGCTACGAATACACAGACTTCAAAGACCTATCCTTCGACTCCTACATAGTGCCCACCCCAGACTTACCCAACGGCCACTTCCGACTGCTAGAAGTTGACCACCGCGTAGTTATCCCAATAGAATCCCCCATCCGCGTGATCATTACTGCAGGAGACGTACTCCACTCCTGAGCAGTCCCAACGCTCGGAGTTAAAACAGACGCAATCCCAGGCCGACTAAACCAAACTTCATTCATTACCACCCGGCCTGGGAATTTTACGGACAATGCTCAGAAATTTGCGGGGCTAATCACAGCTACATACCCATTGTAGTAGAATCAACCCCACTCCCACATTTCGAGGCCTGATCGTCCCTTCTATCATCATCCTAATCATTAAGAAGCTATGCAACAGCACTAGCCTTTTAAGCTAGCCAAAGAGGGACTTCCCCCTCCTTAATGATATGCCACAGCTTAACCCCGCACCATGATTTTCAATCATAATTATAACCTGATTAACCCTAGCACTCCTCATCCAACCAAAACTACTAGCCTTCACCACAACCAACCCCCCATCAAATAAGACCTCCCTCACTACCAAACCCACACCATGATCCTGACCATGAACCTAAGCTTCTGTGACCAATTTTCCAGCCCCAATCTATTTGGCATCCCCTTAATCCTACTATCCCTACTCTTCCCAGCCCTACTATTCCCGTCCCCAAACAACCGATGAATCAACAACCGCCTTTCTACTATCCAAACATGACTCCTTCACCTAATCACAAAACAACTAATAGTCCCACTC
Organism: Anser brachyrhynchus; assembly: GCF_964034855.1. Lineage (NCBI taxonomy): Eukaryota > Metazoa > Chordata > Aves > Anseriformes > Anatidae > Anser > Anser brachyrhynchus. Next base: position 78,012,641 of record NC_137694.1, read on the forward strand.
AACAAAAATGGCCACAAATGAGCCATAATATTTACATCCCTAATAATCATACTTCTTACAATCAACCTTCTAGGCCTCCTTCCATATACATTCACCCCAACCACCCAACTATCTATGAACATAGCCCTAGCCTTCCCACTATGGCTCGCCACACTACTAACAGGCCTACGAAACCAACCATCAGCCTCTTTAGCCCACCTATTACCCGAAGGTACCCCTACACCCCTAATCCCCACACTAATCCTGATCGAAACAACCAGCCTACTAATCCGCCCCCTAGCCCTCGGAGTCCGCCTTACAGCCAACCTTACAGCAGGACACTTACTCATCCAACTCGTCTCTACAGCCTCCATTGCATTAATACCCACCCTTCCTGCAGTATCCATCCTAACAATAATCATCCTACTACTCCTAACCATCCTAGAAGTAGCAGTAGCCATAATCCAGGCCTACGTCTTCGTGCTCCTTCTAAGCCTATACTTACAAGAAAACATCTAATGGCACACCAAGCACACTCATACCACATAGTTGACCCAAGCCCTTGACCAATCTTCGGGGCAGCCGCCGCCCTACTCACAACCTCAGGATTAATCATGTGATTCCACTACAACTCATCCATACTACTAACCCTAGGCCTCATCTCAATACTCCTAGTAATACTCCAATGATGACGAGACATTGTACGAGAAAGCACCTTCCAAGGCCATCACACTCCCACAGTCCAAAAAGGCCTACGATACGGCATAATCCTTTTCATCACATCCGAAGCATTCTTCTTCTTAGGGTTCTTCTGAGCGTTCTTCCACTCGAGCCTGGCCCCAACCCCAGAACTAGGAGGCCAATGACCCCCAACAGGAATTAAACCACTCAACCCGATAGAAGTCCCCCTACTAAACACAGCCATCCTACTAGCCTCAGGCGTTACCGTAACGTGAGCCCATCACAGCATCACAGAAGGAAACCGAAAACACGCCATCCACGCCCTAACCCTAACGATCCTCCTGGGATTCTACTTCACAGCCCTACAAGCAATAGAATACCACGAAGCCCCATTCTCAATCGCCGATAGCGTCTACGGATCTACCTTCTTCGTTGCCACTGGATTCCACGGACTCCACGTAATCATCGGATCCTCCTTCCTGACCGTCTGCCTCTTCCGACTGATCAAGTTCCACTTTACATCAGACCACCACTTCGGATTCGAGGCAGCAGCCTGATACTGACACTTCGTAGACATCATCTGACTATTCCTCTACATAACCATCTACTGATGAGGATCTTGCTCTTCTAGTATATTAATTACAATTGACTTCCAATCTCTAGAATCTGGTATAAACCCAGAGGAGAGCAATGAACGCACTCATGTTCATATTCGCCCTATCATCAATCCTAAGCGCCGCCCTAACCGCATTAAACTTCTGACTCGCCCAAATAAACCCCGACTCAGAGAAACTCTCACCGTACGAATGTGGATTTGACCCACTTGGATCTGCTCGATTACCATTCTCAGTCCGATTCTTCCTCAGTAGCCATCCTGTTCGTCCTATTCGACCTAGAAATCGCCCTCCTACTCCCCCTGCCATGAGCCGTCCAACTCCAATCCCCCCTAATGACCCTCACCTGAACTGTAGTGATCCTCCTTCTCCTAACACTCGGACTGGCCTACGAGTGAATTCAAGGGGGCCTAGAATGAGCAGAATAACAGAAAGTTAGTCTAACCAAAAAGATAGCTGGTTTCGACCCAGCAGATTACAGCCAACCCTGTAACTTTCTTATGTCGCCCCTACATTTAAGCTTCTACTCAGCCTTCATTTTCAGCGGACTAGGACTAGCCTTCCACCGAACCCACCTAGTATCCGCCCTACTATGCCTTGAAAGCATAATATTATCGATATTCGTAGGCCTATCAATATGATCCATCGAAAACCAAGTCTCCTCATTCACCATGGTACCAATTCTCATGCTAACCTTCTCAGCGTGTGAGGCGGGCACAGGCCTGGCCATCCTAGTAGCCTCCACCCGCACACATGGCTCCGACCATCTACACAACCTAAACCTCCTGCAATGCTAAAAATCATCCTACCCACAATCATACTTCTTCCAACAGCCCTGCTGTCTCCACCAAAATTTCTATGGACTAACACCACCTTATACAGCCTCCTAATCGCTGCCCTAAGCCTACAGTGATTAATCCCAACCTACTACCCCTACAAATTTTTATCCAACTGAACAGGAATTGACCAAATCTCATCCCCCCTCCTAGTACTATCCTGCTGACTACTCCCACTCATAATCATAGCAAGCCAAAACCACCTGCAACAAGAACCCCTACAACGCAAACGAATCTTTATCTCAACCTTAGTCGCAGTCCAGCCATTCATCCTACTAGCCTTTTCCACCACAGAACTAGCACTATTTTACATCTCATTTGAAGCAACCCTCATTCCCACCCTAATCTTAATCACCCGATGGGGGAACCAACCAGAACGCCTAAGCGCTGGCATCTACCTGCTATTCTACACGCCAGTAAGCTCTCTACCCCTGCTAATCACAATCATACACCTATACGTGAAAATTGGCACCCTGCACCTGCCAACCCTACAACTAACCCACCCAACCCTATCCACCTCATGGACAGGAATACTATCAGGTCTAGCACTGCTCATAGCATTCATAGTAAAAGCCCCACTATACGGCCTACACCTCTGACTGCCAAAAGCCCACGTAGAAGCACCCATCGCAGGCTCAATACTCCTCGCCGCCCTACTACTAAAGCTAGGAGGATACGGAATTATACGAGTCACTCTATTTATGGGCCCACTGTCCAACCTCCTGCACTACCCCTTCCTAACCCTGGCCCTATGAGGCGCCCTAATGACTAGCTCAATCTGCCTACGACAGACAGACCTAAAATCACTAATCGCTTATTCATCCGTTAGCCACATAGGCCTAGTTATCGCCGCAGGAATAATCCAAACCCACTGATCATTCTCAGGGGCAATGATCCTAATAATTTCCCATGGACTAACTTCCTCCATACTATTCTGCCTAGCCAACACAAACTATGAACGTACGCACAGCCGAATTCTACTACTCACACGAGGCCTACAACCTCTCCTACCACTCATAGCTACCTGATGATTGCTGGCCAATCTAACAAACATAGCCTTACCCCCAACAACAAACCTCATAGCAGAGCTAACCATTATAATCACCTTATTCAACTGATCTGCCTTCACGATCATCCTAACAGGAATCGCAACCCTACTAACCGCCTCCTACACCTTATTCATACTACTAATGACCCAACGAGGCTCAATCCCCTCCCACATCACATCTATGCAAAACTCAACCACGCGAGAACACCTGCTCATAACACTCCACATTATCCCAATATTCCTCCTAATCCTCAAACCCGAACTGATCTCCGGAATCCCCTCATGCAAGTATAGTTTAAACCAAACATTAGACTGTGATTCTAAGAATAGAAGTTCAAACCTTCTTACCTGCCGAGGGGAGGGTTTAACCAACAAGAGCTGCTAACTCTTACATCTGAGCCTAAAACCTCAGCCCCCTTACTTTTAAAGGATAACAGCAATCCACTGGTCTTAGGAACCACCCATCTTGGTGCAAATCCAAGTAAAAGTAGTGAACCCCACACTACTAATCAACTCCCTCACACTACTCACGCTGACAATCCTCCTAACCCCAATCATCCTGCCATTTCTATTTAAAAACTTTAAAAACACCCCACAAGCCACCACCCGCGCTGTTAAAACCGCATTCCTAATTAGCCTAGCCCCTACAACCGCATTCATCTACTCGGGAGTAGAATCTGTCACCTGCCACTGGGAGTGAAAATTCATTATAAACTTTAAAATCCCCCTGAGCCTAAAAATAGACCAATACTCAATAACATTTCTTCCAATCGCCCTATTTGTAACATGATCAATCCTACAATTCGCCATATGATACATGGCCTCAGAGCCATACGTAACAAAATTTTTCACCTACCTACTGACATTCCTAGTCGCCATACTCCTCCTAACAACCGCAAACAACATATTCCTCCTATTCGTAGGCTGGGAAGGAGTACGAATCATGTCCTTCCTTCTCATCGGCTGATGACAAGGCCGAGCAGATGCCAACACCGCCGCCCTACGAGCCGTAATCTACAACCGAATCGGAGACATCGGACTGATCCTGAGCATAGCATGACTAGCTTCAACATTCAACACCTGAGAGATCCAACAAGCCGTACACCCCCACCAAACCCCAATCCTCCCCCTCATAGGATTAATCCTCGCAGCCGCAGGAAAATCCGCCCAATTTGGACTCCACCCATGACTGCCCGCAGCAATAGAAGGCCCCACCCCAGTATCAGCCCTACTGCACTCCAGTACCATAGTAGTAGCCGGAATCTTCCTGCTCATCCGCATGCACCCCCTGCTAGCCACCAACCAGACAGCCCTAACTGCCTGCCTATGCCTAGGTGCTCTATCAACCCTATTCGCTGCCACATGCGCCCTAACCCAAAATGACATCAAAAAAATCATTGCTTTCTCAACATCCAGCCAACTAGGACTAATAATAGTCACTATCGGACTAAACCTCCCACAACTAGCCTTCCTACACATCTCAACCCATGCCTTCTTTAAAGCCATACTATTCCTATGCTCAGGGTCTATCATCCACAACCTAAACGGAGAACAAGATATCCGAAAGATAGGAGGCCTACAGAAAATACTCCCAGTCACTACTTCCTGCCTAACCATCGGAAACCTGGCGCTGATAGGAACCCCATTCCTAGCCGGATTCTACTCAAAAGACCTCATCATCGAAAGCTTAAACACATCATACCTAAATACTTGAGCCCTACTCCTAACCCTTATAGCCACAGCATTCACCGCAACCTACAGCATCCGCATAACCATCCTAGTCCAAGCTGGACAAACCCGAATCCCCCCAATAGTATCAATAAACGAAAACAACCCACTAATCACCGCCCCCCTAACCCGACTCGCCCTAGGCAGCATTACAGCAGGAATAATCATTACCTCTTTCATCACACCAACCAAAACCCCCCCAATAACCATACCCCTTATCACCAAAACCGCTGCCACCCTCATAACAATCCTAGGAATCATCCTAGGCCCCTCATGTACAGGGCCACACCCCTCTAACGGCGCAAGCTTACATAGAAACATTATTAACAGACCTAGACAGATACAAAAACCCCTACAAGACCACGTATTAACTAACCCTGTTAACCCGACTCAGGAGCGCCTATAAGAGCGATTAAAATCTGTGAAAGGAACTCGGCAAATTAATAAGGCCCGACTGTTTACCAAAAACATAGCCTTCAGCAAATTAAACAAGTATTGAAGGTGATGCCTGCCCGGTGACTTAGGTTTAACGGCCGCGGTATCCTAACCGTGCAAAGGTAGCGCAATCAATTGTCCCATAAATCGAGACTTGTATGAATGGCTAAACGAGGTCTTAACTGTCTCTCACAGATAATCAGTGAAATTGATCTCCCCGTGCAAAAGCGGGGATGTGAACATAAGACGAGAAGACCCTGTGGAACTTAAAAATCAACGACCACCGCGAATCCTCAATCAACCCCACTGGGGCCACTACCATCGCAGAGCCTGGTCGATATTTTTCGGTTGGGGCGACCTTGGAGGAGAACAAATCCTCCAAAAACAAGACCATACCTCTTTACCTAGAGCTACCCCTCAAAGTGCTAACAGTGACCAGACCCAATATAATTGATTAATGGACCAAGCTACCCCAGGGATAACAGCGCAATCCCCCTCAAGAGCCCATATCGACAGGGGGGTTTACGACCTCGATGTTGGATCAGGACATCCTAATGGTGCAGCCGCTATTAAGGGTTCGTTTGTTCAACGATTAACAGTCCTACGTGATCTGAGTTCAGACCGGAGCAATCCAGGTCGGTTTCTATCTATGACACACTCTCCCCAGTACGAAAGGACCGGGAAAGTGGGGCCAATACCACAAGCACGCCCCCCCCCCTCTAAGCAGTGAAACCAACTAAACCGTGAAGAGGGCCTTCCCCCACCACTTTCAATCCTAGAAAAGGACCAGCTAGAGTGGCAGAGCCCGGCAAGTGCAGAAGGCTTAAGCCCTTTCCCCAGAGGTTCAAATCCTCTCCCTAGCTTCACCCATGATTCAAATAACAACACTAAGCTGCCTCATTATATCCCTCCTATACATCATCCCAATCCTGATTGCCGTAGCCTTCCTAACCCTAGTAGAACGGAAAATCCTAAGCTACATACAATCCCGCAAAGGCCCTAACGTTGTCGGGCCTTTTGGCCTACTTCAACCATTTGCGGACGGACTGAAACTATTTACCAAAGAGCCCATCCGACCCTCTACCTCTTCCCCACTTCTATTCATTCTGATACCAATACTAGCCCTTGTCCTAGCCCTCACCACTTGAGCACCACTACCACTCCCATTTCCCCTAGCAGATCTAAACCTCGGAGTTCTCTTCCTAATAGCCATGTCAAGCCTAGCCGTCTACTCAGTCCTATGATCAGGCTGAGCCTCGAACTCAAAATACGCACTAATCGGAGCCCTACGGGCAGTAGCACAGACCATTTCATACGAAGTGACACTGGCCATAATCCTGCTATCAATAATCATACTAAGCGGAAGCTACACACTCAGCTCCTTTGCCATCGCACAGGAGCCTCTATACTTCATTTTCTCCTCATGACCCCTAGCAATAATATGATACGTATCCACCCTAGCAGAGACAAACCGAGCTCCTTTTGACCTCACAGAGGGTGAATCTGAGCTAGTCTCAGGGTTTAACGTTGAATACGCCGCAGGACCCTTCGCCTTATTCTTCCTAGCTGAATATGCGAACATTATGCTAATAAATACACTTACAGCCATCATATTCCTAAACCCAAGCGCCCTAGGGCCACCCACAGAACTATTCCCCGTCATCCTAGCCACAAAAGTCCTCCTACTATCTTCTGGTTTCTTATGGGTCCGAGCTTCATACCCACGATTCCGATATGACCAACTAATGCACCTACTATGAAAAAACTTCCTACCCCTCACACTAGCTCTGTGCCTCTGACACATCAGCATACCTATCTGCTATGCAGGCCTACCTCCTTACATAAGGAAATGTGCCTGAACTACAAAGGGTCACTATGATAAAGTGAACATAGAGGTATAACAGCCCTCTCATTTCCTGTTGACCTTAGAAAAGTAGGAATTGAACCCACACAAGAGAAATCAAAATTCTCCATACTTCCCTTATATTATTTTCTAGTAGAGTCAGCTAATCAAGCTATCGGGCCCATACCCCGAAAATGATGGTTTAACCCCCTCCTCTACTAATGAACCCTTACGCGACCCCAATCATAACCTTCAGCCTCATCTTGGGCACCACCATCACAATTTCCAGCAACCACTGAGTTCTGGCCTGGACAGGACTGGAGATCAACGCACTAGCCATCATTCCCCTAATTGCCAAATCCCACCACCCACGAGCAGTAGAAGCCGCAACGAAATACTTCCTAACCCAAGCAGCTGCTTCCGCCCTGGTCCTATTCTCTAGCATAACCAATGCCTGAGTCACCGGCCAATGAGACATCACACAAATAAACCACCCAACCTCCTGTCTACTACTGACAGCAGCAATCGCTATTAAACTGGGCCTAGTGCCATTTCACTTCTGATTCCCAGAAGTACTACAAGGATCGCCACAAATAACAGCCCTGCTACTCTCGACCCTCATAAAATTCCCCCCACTAACCCTGCTCCTACTAACATCCAAATCCCTCGACCCAGCTCTACTCACCGCCATGGCCCTAGCCTCAACAGCACTAGGAGGCTGAATAGGACTGAACCAAACACAAACACGCAAAATCCTAGCCTTCTCGTCCATCTCCCACTTAGGCTGAATCGCCATCATCCTAGTTTACAGCCCCAAATTGGCCTTACTTACCTTCTACCTATACACAATCATAACATCAGCCGTATTCCTAGCCCTTAACAAAATCAAAGCCCTTAACCTATCCATGATCACAACCTCATGAACAAAAACCCCAGTGCTAAACGCCACCCTAATACTAGTACTTTTATCCCTAGCAGGCCTCCCCCCATTAACAGGCTTTATACCAAAGTGACTTATCATCCAAGAACTAACTAAACAGGAAATAACACCAGCAGCCATGGCAATTGCCATGCTATCACTGCTCAGCCTCTTCTTCTACCTACGCCTCGCATACCACTCAACAATTACCCTTCCCCCCAACTCCTCTAACCACATAAAACAATGATACACTAGCAAAGCCCCAAGCACACCTACTGCGGTCCTTGCCTCACTATCAATCCTCTTACTTCCCCTGTCCCCAATAATACATGCCATTGTCTAGAAACTTAGGATAACACCCCAAACCGAAGGCCTTCAAAGCCTTAAATAAGAGTTAAACCCTCTTAGTTTCTGCACATTAAGACTTACAGAACATTAACCTGTATCTTCTGAATGCAAGTCAGACGCTTTAATTAAGCTAAAGCCTCCCTAGACAGATGGGCTTCGATCCCACAAAACTCTAGTTAACAGCTAAATGCCTAAACCAATTGGCTTCTGCCTACAAAGACCCTGACGCACCCTAGTGCGCATCGATGAGCTTGCAACTCAACATGAATTTCACTACAGAGCCGATAAGAAGAGGAATTAAACCTCTGTAAAAAGGACTACAGCCTAACGCTTCAACACTCAGCCATCTTACCCGTCACCTTCATCAACCGATGACTATTTTCCACTAACCATAAGGATATTGGCACCCTGTACCTCATCTTCGGGGCATGAGCAGGAATAGTCGGCACCGCACTCAGCCTATTAATCCGCGCAGAACTAGGACAACCAGGAACTCTCCTAGGCGACGACCAAATTTACAATGTAATCGTTACCGCTCACGCCTTTGTAATAAGCTTCTTTATAGTCATACCCATCATGATCGGAGGATTCGGCAACTGATTAGTCCCCCTCATAATCGGTGCCCCCGACATAGCATTCCCGCGAATAAACAACATAAGCTTTTGACTCCTCCCCCCATCATTCCTCCTCCTACTAGCCTCATCCACTGTAGAAGCTGGCGCCGGCACAGGCTGAACTGTCTACCCTCCCCTAGCAGGTGACCTTGCCCACGCCGGAGCTTCAGTAGACCTGGCTATCTTCTCACTCCACTTAGCCGGTATCTCCTCCATCCTTGGGGCCATCAACTTTATCACCACAGCCATCAACATAAAACCCCCCGCACTCTCACAATACCAAACCCCACTATTTGTCTGATCCGTACTAATTACCGCCATCCTACTCCTTCTATCACTCCCCGTACTCGCCGCCGGTATTACAATATTACTAACTGATCGAAACCTAAACACCACATTCTTCGACCCCGCTGGAGGAGGAGACCCAATCCTGTACCAACACCTATTCTGATTCTTCGGACACCCAGAAGTCTATATTCTGATCCTACCGGGGTTCGGAATCATCTCACACGTAGTCACGTACTACTCAGGCAAAAAGGAGCCCTTTGGCTACATGGGAATAGTCTGAGCCATACTATCCATCGGCTTCCTAGGATTCATCGTCTGAGCTCACCACATGTTTACAGTAGGAATAGACGTTGATACCCGAGCCTACTTTACATCAGCCACTATAATCATTGCCATCCCTACCGGAATCAAAGTATTTAGCTGACTAGCCACCCTGCACGGAGGAACAATCAGGGAACAAGTTACAGGGTTGGCTGTAATCTGCTGGGTCGAAACCAGCTATCTTTTTGGTTAGACTAACTTTCTGTTATTCTGCTCATTCTAGGCCCCCTTGAATTCACTCGTAGGCCAGTCCGAGTGTTAGGAGAAGGAGGATCACTACAGTTCAGGTGAGGGTCATTAGGGGGGATTGGAGTTGGACGGCTCATGGCAGGGGGAGTAGGAGGGCGATTTCTAGGTCGAATAGGACGAACAGGATGGCTACTGAGGAAGAATCGGACTGAGAATGGTAATCGAGCAGATCCAAGTGGGTCAAATCCACATTCGTACGGTGAGAGTTTCTCTGAGTCGGGGTTTATTTGGGCGAGTCAGAAGTTTAATGCGGTTAGGGCGGCGCTTAGGATTGATGATAGGGCGAATATGAACATGAGTGCGTTCATTGCTCTCCTCTGGGTTTATACCAGATTCTAGAGATTGGAAGTCAATTGTAATTAATATACTAGAAGAGCAAGATCCTCATCAGTAGATGGTTATGTAGAGGAATAGTCAGATGATGTCTACGAAGTGTCAGTATCAGGCTGCTGCCTCGAATCCGAAGTGGTGGTCTGATGTAAAGTGGAACTTGATCAGTCGGAAGAGGCAGACGGTCAGGAAGGAGGATCCGATGATTACGTGGAGTCCGTGGAATCCAGTGGCAACGAAGAAGGTAGATCCGTAGACGCTATCGGCGATTGAGAATGGGGCTTCGTGGTATTCTATTGCTTGTAGGGCTGTGAAGTAGAATCCCAGGAGGATCGTTAGGGTTAGGGCGTGGATGGCGTGTTTTCGGTTTCCTTCTGTGATGCTGTGATGGGCTCACGTTACGGTAACGCCTGAGGCTAGTAGGATGGCTGTGTTTAGTAGGGGGACTTCTATCGGGTTGAGTGGTTTAATTCCTGTTGGGGGTCATTGGCCTCCTAGTTCTGGGGTTGGGGCCAGGCTCGAGTGGAAGAACGCTCAGAAGAACCCTAAGAAGAAGAATGCTTCGGATGTGATGAAAAGGATTATGCCGTATCGTAGGCCTTTTTGGACTGTGGGAGTGTGATGGCCTTGGAAGGTGCTTTCTCGTACAATGTCTCGTCATCATTGGAGTATTACTAGGAGTATTGAGATGAGGCCTAGGGTTAGTAGTATGGATGAGTTGTAGTGGAATCACATGATTAATCCTGAGGTTGTGAGTAGGGCGGCGGCTGCCCCGAAGATTGGTCAAGGGCTTGGGTCAACTATGTGGTATGAGTGTGCTTGGTGTGCCATTAGATGTTTTCTTGTAAGTATAGGCTTAGAAGGAGCACGAAGACGTAGGCCTGGATTATGGCTACTGCTACTTCTAGGATGGTTAGGAGTAGTAGGATGATTATTGTTAGGATGGATACTGCAGGAAGGGTGGGTATTAATGCAATGGAGGCTGTAGAGACGAGTTGGATGAGTAAGTGTCCTGCTGTAAGGTTGGCTGTAAGGCGGACTCCGAGGGCTAGGGGGCGGATTAGTAGGCTGGTTGTTTCGATCAGGATTAGTGTGGGGATTAGGGGTGTAGGGGTACCTTCGGGTAATAGGTGGGCTAAAGAGGCTGATGGTTGGTTTCGTAGGCCTGTTAGTAGTGTGGCGAGCCATAGTGGGAAGGCTAGGGCTATGTTCATAGATAGTTGGGTGGTTGGGGTGAATGTATATGGAAGGAGGCCTAGAAGGTTGATTGTAAGAAGTATGATTATTAGGGATGTAAATATTATGGCTCATTTGTGGCCATTTTTGTTGAGTGGGACTATTAGTTGTTTTGTGATTAGGTGAAGGAGTCATGTTTGGATAGTAGAAAGGCGGTTGTTGATTCATCGGTTGTTTGGGGACGGGAATAGTAGGGCTGGGAAGAGTAGGGATAGTAGGATTAAGGGGATGCCAAATAGATTGGGGCTGGAAAATTGGTCACAGAAGCTTAGGTTCATGGTCAGGATCATGGTGTGGGTTTGGTAGTGAGGGAGGTCTTATTTGATGGGGGGTTGGTTGTGGTGAAGGCTAGTAGTTTTGGTTGGATGAGGAGTGCTAGGGTTAATCAGGTTATAATTATGATTGAAAATCATGGTGCGGGGTTAAGCTGTGGCATATCATTAAGGAGGGGGAAGTCCCTCTTTGGCTAGCTTAAAAGGCGAGTGCTGTTGCATAGCTTCTTAATGATTAGGATGATGATAGAAGGGACGATCAGGCCTCGAAATGTGGGAGTGGGGTTGATTCTACTACAATGGGTATGTAGCTGTGATTAGCCCCGCAAATTTCTGAGCATTGTCCGTAAAATTCCCAGGCCGGGTGGTAATGAATGAAGTTTGGTTTAGTCGGCCTGGGATTGCGTCTGTTTTAACTCCGAGCGTTGGGACTGCTCAGGAGTGGAGTACGTCTCCTGCAGTAATGATCACGCGGATGGGGGATTCTATTGGGATAACTACGCGGTGGTCAACTTCTAGCAGTCGGAAGTGGCCGTTGGGTAAGTCTGGGGTGGGCACTATGTAGGAGTCGAAGGATAGGTCTTTGAAGTCTGTGTATTCGTAGCTTCAGTATCATTGGTGGCCGATGGCTTTTAGGGTGAGGTCTGGTTCGTCGATTTCGTCCATTATGTAGAGGATTTGTAGGGATGGGAGGGCGAGGAGTACCAGGACGATAGCAGGTAGGATTGTCCAGATCAGCTCTACTTCTTGGGCGTCTACAGCATTGGACGAGAGTTTTTCTGTTAGTATGTGGGCTAAAAGGTAGAGAACTAGGCTGCAGATAGCTAGGGCAACGATTAGGGCGTGGTCGTGGAATTCAACGAGTTCTTCTATGATGGGTGATGAGGCGTCTTGGAATCCTAGTTGGGAGTGGTTGGCCACATGAGATGTACAGGATTTTTACCTGTGATTTAGTCTTGACAAGGCTATGTAATTGGTTTACTAACGTCTCATAAGAAAGAAGCATGAGCGGTGAATGCAGTTGGCTTGAAACCAGCATGTGAGGGTTCGATTCCTTCCTTTCTTGTACTTGGACGAAGGCCGGTTCCTCGAAAGTATGGTATGGGGGAGGGCAGCCGTGGATTCATTCAACGTTTGTGGTAGTTAGTTCTGGTTGTAGGACTTTTCGTTTGGCCGAAAAGGCTTCTCAGATGATGAATATTAGTATGATTACGGCTACTATTGAGATTAGGGAGCCGATGGAGGAAATGGTGTTTCATAGTGTGTAGGCGTCGGGATAGTCCGAGTATCGTCGGGGTATTCCTGCTAGGCCTAGGAAGTGCTGGGGGAAGAACGTTAGGTTTACTCCTGTAAATATTACCCCGAAGTGGGCTTTTGCTCATGTTTGGTGTAGGGTAAACCCAGTGAGTAGTGGGAATCAGTGAGTAAATCCTGCTAGAATGGCAAAGACGGCGCCTATGGATAGGACGTAGTGGAAGTGGGCAACTACGTAGTACGTGTCGTGCAGGGCGATGTCTAGGGAAGAGTTTGCAAGAACGATTCCTGTTAATCCTCCGATGGTAAATAGGAAGATAAATCCTAGAGCTCATAGTATTGGGGGGGTCTCATTTGATTGTTCCTCCGTGCAGGGTGGCTAGTCAGCTAAATACTTTGATTCCGGTAGGGATGGCAATGATTATAGTGGCTGATGTAAAGTAGGCTCGGGTATCAACGTCTATTCCTACTGTAAACATGTGGTGAGCTCAGACGATGAATCCTAGGAAGCCGATGGATAGTATGGCTCAGACTATTCCCATGTAGCCGAAGGGCTCCTTTTTGCCTGAGTAGTACGTGACTACGTGTGAGATGATTCCAAACCCCGGTAGGATCAGAATATAGACTTCTGGGTGTCCGAAGAATCAGAATAGGTGTTGGTACAGGATTGGGTCTCCTCCTCCAGCAGGGTCGAAGAATGTGGTGTTTAGGTTTCGATCAGTTAGTAATATTGTAATACCGGCGGCGAGTACGGGGAGTGATAGAAGGAGTAGGATGGCAGTAATTAGTACGGATCAGACAAATAGTGGGGTTTGGTATTGTGAGAGTGCGGGGGGTTTTATGTTGATGGCTGTGGTGATAAAGTTGATGGCCCCAAGGATGGAGGAGATACCGGCTAAGTGGAGTGAGAAGATAGCCAGGTCTACTGAAGCTCCGGCGTGGGCAAGGTCACCTGCTAGGGGAGGGTAGACAGTTCAGCCTGTGCCGGCGCCAGCTTCTACAGTGGATGAGGCTAGTAGGAGGAGGAATGATGGGGGGAGGAGTCAAAAGCTTATGTTGTTTATTCGCGGGAATGCTATGTCGGGGGCACCGATTATGAGGGGGACTAATCAGTTGCCGAATCCTCCGATCATGATGGGTATGACTATAAAGAAGATTATTACAAAGGCGTGAGCGGTAACGATTACATTGTAAATTTGGTCGTCGCCTAGGAGAGTTCCTGGTTGTCCTAGTTCTGCACGGATTAATAGGCTGAGTGCGGTGCCGACTATTCCTGCTCATGCCCCGAAGATGAGGTACAGGGTGCCAATATCCTTATGGTTAGTGGAAAATAGTCATCGGTTGATGAAGGTGACGGGTAAGATGGCTGAGTGTTGAAGCGTTAGGCTGTAGTCCTTTTTACAGAGGTTTAATTCCTCTTCTTATCGGCTCTGTAGTGAAATTCATGTTGAGTTGCAAGCTCATCGATGCGCACTAGGGTGCGTCAGGGTCTTTGTAGGCAGAAGCCAATTGGTTTAGGCATTTAGCTGTTAACTAGAGTTTTGTGGGATCGAAGCCCATCTGTCTAGGGAGGCTTTAGCTTAATTAAAGCGTCTGACTTGCATTCAGAAGATACAGGTTAATATTCTGTAAGTCTTAATGTGCAGAAACTAAGAGGGTTTAACTCTTATTTAAGGCTTTGAAGGCCTTCGGTTTGGGGTGTTATCCTAAGTTTCTAGACAATGGCATGTATTATTGGGGACAGGGGAAGTAAGAGGATTGATAGTGAGGCAAGGACCGCAGTAGGTGTGCTTGGGGCTTTGCTAGTGTATCATTGTTTTATGTGGTTAGAGGAGTTGGGGGGAAGGGTAATTGTTGAGTGGTATGCGAGGCGTAGGTAGAAGAAGAGGCTGAGCAGTGATAGCATGGCAATTGCCATGGCTGCTGGTGTTATTTCCTGTTTAGTTAGTTCTTGGATGATAAGTCACTTTGGTATAAAGCCTGTTAATGGGGGGAGGCCTGCTAGGGATAAAAGTACTAGTATTAGGGTGGCGTTTAGCACTGGGGTTTTTGTTCATGAGGTTGTGATCATGGATAGGTTAAGGGCTTTGATTTTGTTAAGGGCTAGGAATACGGCTGATGTTATGATTGTGTATAGGTAGAAGGTAAGTAAGGCCAATTTGGGGCTGTAAACTAGGATGATGGCGATTCAGCCTAAGTGGGAGATGGACGAGAAGGCTAGGATTTTGCGTGTTTGTGTTTGGTTCAGTCCTATTCAGCCTCCTAGTGCTGTTGAGGCTAGGGCCATGGCGGTGAGTAGAGCTGGGTCGAGGGATTTGGATGTTAGTAGGAGCAGGGTTAGTGGGGGGAATTTTATGAGGGTCGAGAGTAGCAGGGCTGTTATTAGTGGCGATCCTTGTAGTACTTCTGGGAATCAGAAGTGAAATGGCACTAGGCCCAGTTTAATAGCGATTGCTGCTGTCAGTAGTAGACAGGAGGTTGGGTGGTTTATTTGTGTGATGTCTCATTGGCCGGTGACTCAGGCATTGGTTATGCTAGAGAATAGGACCAGGGCGGAAGCAGCTGCTTGGGTTAGGAAGTATTTCGTTGCGGCTTCTACTGCTCGTGGGTGGTGGGATTTGGCAATTAGGGGAATGATGGCTAGTGCGTTGATCTCCAGTCCTGTCCAGGCCAGAACTCAGTGGTTGCTGGAAATTGTGATGGTGGTGCCCAAGATGAGGCTGAAGGTTATGATTGGGGTCGCGTAAGGGTTCATTAGTAGAGGAGGGGGTTAAACCATCATTTTCGGGGTATGGGCCCGATAGCTTGATTAGCTGACTCTACTAGAAAATAATATAAGGGAAGTATGGAGAATTTTGATTTCTCTTGTGTGGGTTCAATTCCTACTTTTCTAAGGTCAACAGGAAATGAGAGGGCTGTTATACCTCTATGTTCACTTTATCATAGTGACCCTTTGTAGTTCAGGCACATTTCCTTATGTAAGGAGGTAGGCCTGCATAGCAGATAGGTATGCTGATGTGTCAGAGGCACAGAGCTAGTGTGAGGGGTAGGAAGTTTTTTCATAGTAGGTGCATTAGTTGGTCATATCGGAATCGTGGGTATGAAGCTCGGACCCATAAGAAACCAGAAGATAGTAGGAGGACTTTTGTGGCTAGGATGACGGGGAATAGTTCTGTGGGTGGCCCTAGGGCGCTTGGGTTTAGGAATATGATGGCTGTAAGTGTATTTATTAGCATAATGTTCGCATATTCAGCTAGGAAGAATAAGGCGAAGGGTCCTGCGGCGTATTCAACGTTAAACCCTGAGACTAGCTCAGATTCACCCTCTGTGAGGTCAAAAGGAGCTCGGTTTGTCTCTGCTAGGGTGGATACGTATCATATTATTGCTAGGGGTCATGAGGAGAAAATGAAGTATAGAGGCTCCTGTGCGATGGCAAAGGAGCTGAGTGTGTAGCTTCCGCTTAGTATGATTATTGATAGCAGGATTATGGCCAGTGTCACTTCGTATGAAATGGTCTGTGCTACTGCCCGTAGGGCTCCGATTAGTGCGTATTTTGAGTTCGAGGCTCAGCCTGATCATAGGACTGAGTAGACGGCTAGGCTTGACATGGCTATTAGGAAGAGAACTCCGAGGTTTAGATCTGCTAGGGGAAATGGGAGTGGTAGTGGTGCTCAAGTGGTGAGGGCTAGGACAAGGGCTAGTATTGGTATCAGAATGAATAGAAGTGGGGAAGAGGTAGAGGGTCGGATGGGCTCTTTGGTAAATAGTTTCAGTCCGTCCGCAAATGGTTGAAGTAGGCCAAAAGGCCCGACAACGTTAGGGCCTTTGCGGGATTGTATGTAGCTTAGGATTTTCCGTTCTACTAGGGTTAGGAAGGCTACGGCAATCAGGATTGGGATGATGTATAGGAGGGATATAATGAGGCAGCTTAGTGTTGTTATTTGAATCATGGGTGAAGCTAGGGAGAGGATTTGAACCTCTGGGGAAAGGGCTTAAGCCTTCTGCACTTGCCGGGCTCTGCCACTCTAGCTGGTCCTTTTCTAGGATTGAAAGTGGTGGGGGAAGGCCCTCTTCACGGTTTAGTTGGTTTCACTGCTTAGAGGGGGGGGGGCGTGCTTGTGGTATTGGCCCCACTTTCCCGGTCCTTTCGTACTGGGGAGAGTGTGTCATAGATAGAAACCGACCTGGATTGCTCCGGTCTGAACTCAGATCACGTAGGACTGTTAATCGTTGAACAAACGAACCCTTAATAGCGGCTGCACCATTAGGATGTCCTGATCCAACATCGAGGTCGTAAACCCCCCTGTCGATATGGGCTCTTGAGGGGGATTGCGCTGTTATCCCTGGGGTAGCTTGGTCCATTAATCAATTATATTGGGTCTGGTCACTGTTAGCACTTTGAGGGGTAGCTCTAGGTAAAGAGGTATGGTCTTGTTTTTGGAGGATTTGTTCTCCTCCAAGGTCGCCCCAACCGAAAAATATCGACCAGGCTCTGCGATGGTAGTGGCCCCAGTGGGGTTGATTGAGGATTCGCGGTGGTCGTTGATTTTTAAGTTCCACAGGGTCTTCTCGTCTTATGTTCACATCCCCGCTTTTGCACGGGGAGATCAATTTCACTGATTATCTGTGAGAGACAGTTAAGACCTCGTTTAGCCATTCATACAAGTCTCGATTTATGGGACAATTGATTGCGCTACCTTTGCACGGTTAGGATACCGCGGCCGTTAAACCTAAGTCACCGGGCAGGCATCACCTTCAATACTTGTTTAATTTGCTGAAGGCTATGTTTTTGGTAAACAGTCGGGCCTTATTAATTTGCCGAGTTCCTTTCACAGATTTTAATCGCTCTTATAGGCGCTCCTGAGTCGGGTTAACAGGGTTAGTTAATACGTGGTCTTGTAGGGGTTTTTGTATCTGTCTAGGTCTGTTAATAATGTTTCTATGTAAGCTTGCGCCGTTAGAGGGGTGTGGCCCTGTACATGAGGGGCCTAGGATGATTCCTAGGATTGTTATGAGGGTGGCAGCGGTTTTGGTGATAAGGGGTATGGTTATTGGGGGGGTTTTGGTTGGTGTGATGAAAGAGGTAATGATTATTCCTGCTGTAATGCTGCCTAGGGCGAGTCGGGTTAGGGGGGCGGTGATTAGTGGGTTGTTTTCGTTTATTGATACTATTGGGGGGATTCGGGTTTGTCCAGCTTGGACTAGGATGGTTATGCGGATGCTGTAGGTTGCGGTGAATGCTGTGGCTATAAGGGTTAGGAGTAGGGCTCAAGTATTTAGGTATGATGTGTTTAAGCTTTCGATGATGAGGTCTTTTGAGTAGAATCCGGCTAGGAATGGGGTTCCTATCAGCGCCAGGTTTCCGATGGTTAGGCAGGAAGTAGTGACTGGGAGTATTTTCTGTAGGCCTCCTATCTTTCGGATATCTTGTTCTCCGTTTAGGTTGTGGATGATAGACCCTGAGCATAGGAATAGTATGGCTTTAAAGAAGGCATGGGTTGAGATGTGTAGGAAGGCTAGTTGTGGGAGGTTTAGTCCGATAGTGACTATTATTAGTCCTAGTTGGCTGGATGTTGAGAAAGCAATGATTTTTTTGATGTCATTTTGGGTTAGGGCGCATGTGGCAGCGAATAGGGTTGATAGAGCACCTAGGCATAGGCAGGCAGTTAGGGCTGTCTGGTTGGTGGCTAGCAGGGGGTGCATGCGGATGAGCAGGAAGATTCCGGCTACTACTATGGTACTGGAGTGCAGTAGGGCTGATACTGGGGTGGGGCCTTCTATTGCTGCGGGCAGTCATGGGTGGAGTCCAAATTGGGCGGATTTTCCTGCGGCTGCGAGGATTAATCCTATGAGGGGGAGGATTGGGGTTTGGTGGGGGTGTACGGCTTGTTGGATCTCTCAGGTGTTGAATGTTGAAGCTAGTCATGCTATGCTCAGGATCAGTCCGATGTCTCCGATTCGGTTGTAGATTACGGCTCGTAGGGCGGCGGTGTTGGCATCTGCTCGGCCTTGTCATCAGCCGATGAGAAGGAAGGACATGATTCGTACTCCTTCCCAGCCTACGAATAGGAGGAATATGTTGTTTGCGGTTGTTAGGAGGAGTATGGCGACTAGGAATGTCAGTAGGTAGGTGAAAAATTTTGTTACGTATGGCTCTGAGGCCATGTATCATATGGCGAATTGTAGGATTGATCATGTTACAAATAGGGCGATTGGAAGAAATGTTATTGAGTATTGGTCTATTTTTAGGCTCAGGGGGATTTTAAAGTTTATAATGAATTTTCACTCCCAGTGGCAGGTGACAGATTCTACTCCCGAGTAGATGAATGCGGTTGTAGGGGCTAGGCTAATTAGGAATGCGGTTTTAACAGCGCGGGTGGTGGCTTGTGGGGTGTTTTTAAAGTTTTTAAATAGAAATGGCAGGATGATTGGGGTTAGGAGGATTGTCAGCGTGAGTAGTGTGAGGGAGTTGATTAGTAGTGTGGGGTTCACTACTTTTACTTGGATTTGCACCAAGATGGGTGGTTCCTAAGACCAGTGGATTGCTGTTATCCTTTAAAAGTAAGGGGGCTGAGGTTTTAGGCTCAGATGTAAGAGTTAGCAGCTCTTGTTGGTTAAACCCTCCCCTCGGCAGGTAAGAAGGTTTGAACTTCTATTCTTAGAATCACAGTCTAATGTTTGGTTTAAACTATACTTGCATGAGGGGATTCCGGAGATCAGTTCGGGTTTGAGGATTAGGAGGAATATTGGGATAATGTGGAGTGTTATGAGCAGGTGTTCTCGCGTGGTTGAGTTTTGCATAGATGTGATGTGGGAGGGGATTGAGCCTCGTTGGGTCATTAGTAGTATGAATAAGGTGTAGGAGGCGGTTAGTAGGGTTGCGATTCCTGTTAGGATGATCGTGAAGGCAGATCAGTTGAATAAGGTGATTATAATGGTTAGCTCTGCTATGAGGTTTGTTGTTGGGGGTAAGGCTATGTTTGTTAGATTGGCCAGCAATCATCAGGTAGCTATGAGTGGTAGGAGAGGTTGTAGGCCTCGTGTGAGTAGTAGAATTCGGCTGTGCGTACGTTCATAGTTTGTGTTGGCTAGGCAGAATAGTATGGAGGAAGTTAGTCCATGGGAAATTATTAGGATCATTGCCCCTGAGAATGATCAGTGGGTTTGGATTATTCCTGCGGCGATAACTAGGCCTATGTGGCTAACGGATGAATAAGCGATTAGTGATTTTAGGTCTGTCTGTCGTAGGCAGATTGAGCTAGTCATTAGGGCGCCTCATAGGGCCAGGGTTAGGAAGGGGTAGTGCAGGAGGTTGGACAGTGGGCCCATAAATAGAGTGACTCGTATAATTCCGTATCCTCCTAGCTTTAGTAGTAGGGCGGCGAGGAGTATTGAGCCTGCGATGGGTGCTTCTACGTGGGCTTTTGGCAGTCAGAGGTGTAGGCCGTATAGTGGGGCTTTTACTATGAATGCTATGAGCAGTGCTAGACCTGATAGTATTCCTGTCCATGAGGTGGATAGGGTTGGGTGGGTTAGTTGTAGGGTTGGCAGGTGCAGGGTGCCAATTTTCACGTATAGGTGTATGATTGTGATTAGCAGGGGTAGAGAGCTTACTGGCGTGTAGAATAGCAGGTAGATGCCAGCGCTTAGGCGTTCTGGTTGGTTCCCCCATCGGGTGATTAAGATTAGGGTGGGAATGAGGGTTGCTTCAAATGAGATGTAAAATAGTGCTAGTTCTGTGGTGGAAAAGGCTAGTAGGATGAATGGCTGGACTGCGACTAAGGTTGAGATAAAGATTCGTTTGCGTTGTAGGGGTTCTTGTTGCAGGTGGTTTTGGCTTGCTATGATTATGAGTGGGAGTAGTCAGCAGGATAGTACTAGGAGGGGGGATGAGATTTGGTCAATTCCTGTTCAGTTGGATAAAAATTTGTAGGGGTAGTAGGTTGGGATTAATCACTGTAGGCTTAGGGCAGCGATTAGGAGGCTGTATAAGGTGGTGTTAGTCCATAGAAATTTTGGTGGAGACAGCAGGGCTGTTGGAAGAAGTATGATTGTGGGTAGGATGATTTTTAGCATTGCAGGAGGTTTAGGTTGTGTAGATGGTCGGAGCCATGTGTGCGGGTGGAGGCTACTAGGATGGCCAGGCCTGTGCCCGCCTCACACGCTGAGAAGGTTAGCATGAGAATTGGTACCATGGTGAATGAGGAGACTTGGTTTTCGATGGATCATATTGATAGGCCTACGAATATCGATAATATTATGCTTTCAAGGCATAGTAGGGCGGATACTAGGTGGGTTCGGTGGAAGGCTAGTCCTAGTCCGCTGAAAATGAAGGCTGAGTAGAAGCTTAAATGTAGGGGCGACATAAGAAAGTTACAGGGTTGGCTGTAATCTGCTGGGTCGAAACCAGCTATCTTTTTGGTTAGACTAACTTTCTGTTATTCTGCTCATTCTAGGCCCCCTTGAATTCACTCGTAGGCCAGTCCGAGTGTTAGGAGAAGGAGGATCACTACAGTTCAGGTGAGGGTCATTAGGGGGGATTGGAGTTGGACGGCTCATGGCAGGGGGAGTAGGAGGGCGATTTCTAGGTCGAATAGGACGAACAGGATGGCTACTGAGGAAGAATCGGACTGAGAATGGTAATCGAGCAGATCCAAGTGGGTCAAATCCACATTCGTACGGTGAGAGTTTCTCTGAGTCGGGGTTTATTTGGGCGAGTCAGAAGTTTAATGCGGTTAGGGCGGCGCTTAGGATTGATGATAGGGCGAATATGAACATGAGTGCGTTCATTGCTCTCCTCTGGGTTTATACCAGATTCTAGAGATTGGAAGTCAATTGTAATTAATATACTAGAAGAGCAAGATCCTCATCAGTAGATGGTTATGTAGAGGAATAGTCAGATGATGTCTACGAAGTGTCAGTATCAGGCTGCTGCCTCGAATCCGAAGTGGTGGTCTGATGTAAAGTGGAACTTGATCAGTCGGAAGAGGCAGACGGTCAGGAAGGAGGATCCGATGATTACGTGGAGTCCGTGGAATCCAGTGGCAACGAAGAAGGTAGATCCGTAGACGCTATCGGCGATTGAGAATGGGGCTTCGTGGTATTCTATTGCTTGTAGGGCTGTGAAGTAGAATCCCAGGAGGATCGTTAGGGTTAGGGCGTGGATGGCGTGTTTTCGGTTTCCTTCTGTGATGCTGTGATGGGCTCACGTTACGGTAACGCCTGAGGCTAGTAGGATGGCTGTGTTTAGTAGGGGGACTTCTATCGGGTTGAGTGGTTTAATTCCTGTTGGGGGTCATTGGCCTCCTAGTTCTGGGGTTGGGGCCAGGCTCGAGTGGAAGAACGCTCAGAAGAACCCTAAGAAGAAGAATGCTTCGGATGTGATGAAAAGGATTATGCCGTATCGTAGGCCTTTTTGGACTGTGGGAGTGTGATGGCCTTGGAAGGTGCTTTCTCGTACAATGTCTCGTCATCATTGGAGTATTACTAGGAGTATTGAGATGAGGCCTAGGGTTAGTAGTATGGATGAGTTGTAGTGGAATCACATGATTAATCCTGAGGTTGTGAGTAGGGCGGCGGCTGCCCCGAAGATTGGTCAAGGGCTTGGGTCAACTATGTGGTATGAGTGTGCTTGGTGTGCCATTAGATGTTTTCTTGTAAGTATAGGCTTAGAAGGAGCACGAAGACGTAGGCCTGGATTATGGCTACTGCTACTTCTAGGATGGTTAGGAGTAGTAGGATGATTATTGTTAGGATGGATACTGCAGGAAGGGTGGGTATTAATGCAATGGAGGCTGTAGAGACGAGTTGGATGAGTAAGTGTCCTGCTGTAAGGTTGGCTGTAAGGCGGACTCCGAGGGCTAGGGGGCGGATTAGTAGGCTGGTTGTTTCGATCAGGATTAGTGTGGGGATTAGGGGTGTAGGGGTACCTTCGGGTAATAGGTGGGCTAAAGAGGCTGATGGTTGGTTTCGTAGGCCTGTTAGTAGTGTGGCGAGCCATAGTGGGAAGGCTAGGGCTATGTTCATAGATAGTTGGGTGGTTGGGGTGAATGTATATGGAAGGAGGCCTAGAAGGTTGATTGTAAGAAGTATGATTATTAGGGATGTAAATATTATGGCTCATTTGTGGCCATTTTTGTTGAGTGGGACTATTAGTTGTTTTGTGATTAGGTGAAGGAGTCATGTTTGGATAGTAGAAAGGCGGTTGTTGATTCATCGGTTGTTTGGGGACGGGAATAGTAGGGCTGGGAAGAGTAGGGATAGTAGGATTAAGGGGATGCCAAATAGATTGGGGCTGGAAAATTGGTCACAGAAGCTTAGGTTCATGGTCAGGATCATGGTGTGGGTTTGGTAGTGAGGGAGGTCTTATTTGATGGGGGGTTGGTTGTGGTGAAGGCTAGTAGTTTTGGTTGGATGAGGAGTGCTAGGGTTAATCAGGTTATAATTATGATTGAAAATCATGGTGCGGGGTTAAGCTGTGGCATATCATTAAGGAGGGGGAAGTCCCTCTTTGGCTAGCTTAAAAGGCTAGTGCTGTTGCATAGCTTCTTAATGATTAGGATGATGATAGAAGGGACGATCAGGCCTCGAAATGTGGGAGTGGGGTTGATTCTACTACAATGGGTATGTAGCTGTGATTAGCCCCGCAAATTTCTGAGCATTGTCCGTAAAATTCCCAGGCCGGGTGGTAATGAATGAAGTTTGGTTTAGTCGGCCTGGGATTGCGTCTGTTTTAACTCCGAGCGTTGGGACTGCTCAGGAGTGGAGTACGTCTCCTGCAGTAATGATCACGCGGATGGGGGATTCTATTGGGATAACTACGCGGTGGTCAACTTCTAGCAGTCGGAAGTGGCCGTTGGGTAAGTCTGGGGTGGGCACTATGTAGGAGTCGAAGGATAGGTCTTTGAAGTCTGTGTATTCGTAGCTTCAGTATCATTGGTGGCCGATGGCTTTTAGGGTGAGGTCTGGTTCGTCGATTTCGTCCATTATGTAGAGGATTTGTAGGGATGGGAGGGCGAGGAGTACCAGGACGATAGCAGGTAGGATTGTCCAGATCAGCTCTACTTCTTGGGCGTCTACAGCATTGGACGAGAGTTTTTCTGTTAGTATGTGGGCTAAAAGGTAGAGAACTAGGCTGCAGATAGCTAGGGCAACGATTAGGGCGTGGTCGTGGAATTCAACGAGTTCTTCTATGATGGGTGATGAGGCGTCTTGGAATCCTAGTTGGGAGTGGTTGGCCACATGAGATGTACAGGATTTTTACCTGTGATTTAGTCTTGACAAGGCTATGTAATTGGTTTACTAACGTCTCATAAGAAAGAAGCATGAGCGGTTAACCTCCTGGGAGACCCAGAAAACTTCACCCCAGCAAACCCACTAGTAACCCCACCACACATCAAGCCAGAATGATACTTCCTATTCGCCTACGCCATCCTACGTTCAATCCCAAATAAACTAGGAGGCGTATTAGCACTGGCCGCCTCCGTACTGATCCTATTCCTAATCCCATTCCTGCACAAATCAAAACAACGAGCAATAACATTCCGACCACTCTCCCAGCTCCTATTCTGAGTACTAGTCGCCGACCTCCTCGTCCTAACATGAGTAGGAAGCCAACCCGTCGAACACCCATTCATCATCATCGGCCAACTCGCTTCAATCGCCTACTTCACTATCCTCCTATTTCTCCTCCCCGCCGCAAGCGCCCTAGAAAACAAAATACTCAACTGCTAAATACTCTAATAGTTTATAAAAACATTGGTCTTGTAAACCAAAGATTGAAGACTTACCACTTCTTAGAGTACCCCAAACTCAGAAAAAAAGGACTCAAACCTTTATCTCCAGCTCCCAAAGCTGGCATTTTCAATAAACTATTCTCTGACCCTAACCCCTAAACCGCCCGAATAGCACCCCGCGACAACCCCCGCACAAGCTCCAATACAACAAACAAAGTCAACAACAGCCCCCAACCCGCCACTAAAAACATCCCTGCCCCATGTGAATAAAACATGGAAACTCCACTAAAATCCGACCGAACAACAAACACCCCAACATTATTCACAGTAGAAACCCCGAACTTCCAAGCCCCCATAAACCCCCCAAACACCAACCCCCCAAAAACAATTGCCACAAACGCTACTGCACATCCAATCACCCGTCAATCCCCCCAAGCCCCAGGGAAAGGCTCCGCTGCTAAAGCTACTGAATAAACAAACACCACCAGCATACCCCCCAAATACACCATAAACAGCACTAAAGCCACGAACGAAACCCCAAGGCCCAGCAACCACCCGCACCCCGCCACAGACGCTAACACCAAACCAACAACCCCATAATACGGCGAAGGATTCGACGCCACACCCAAAACACCCACCGCAAAGCAAATCCCTAAAAAAAACATAAAATAAGTCATTATTCCTGCCCGGACACTACCCGAGGCCTGCGGCTCGAAAAGCCGCCATTGTTCTCAACTACAGGAACTAACCGCAAGCCCCCAATAATTCTACCCCATCTATGCCATTATGCTTAACCCCCCCCCCCTCCCCCCCCGAGGCGGGGGTATTTGGTTATGCATATTCGTGCATAAATTTATATACCCCATATACATACATACTATAGTACCAGTAATATACATTATATACGGACTATCTTATAAGCAGGTGCTAAACCCATACATGTACACGGCCATTAAACCCTTAAACACACTCCTACCAAACCACCCGGCATGAATGTTCTAGGACCATACCGCACAACACCCAATACAACTCCACTCAAGCGCATAACAAGACCCCATTTTAATGAATGCTCACAGGACATGCTCCAACAACAACTCTCCACCACATATCTCATGCAGTTCGTATCAGACGGATTTATTAATCGTACTCCTCACGTGAAATCAGCAACCCGTTGCACATAATGTCCGGTATGACTAGCTTCAGGCCCATACGTTCCCCCTAAACCCCTCGCCCTCCTCACATTTTTGCGCCTCTGGTTCCTCGGTCAGGGCCATCCATTGGGTTCACTCACCCCTCCTTGCCCTTCAAAGTGGCATCTGTGAGTACTTTCACCTTCTCAATGCGTAATCGCGGCATGTTCCAGCTTTTTGGCGCCTCTGGTTCCTCTTATTTTTTCCGGGGTTACCTCACAGGTGGCTATTCCCAGTGATCTCGGGGGTCCCACAATCTAAGCCTGGACACACCTGCCTCACGGCCTATCCTATATTTCAAGGGTCCCTCGATGAGACGGTTGGCGTATATGGGGAATCATCCTGACACTGATGCACTTTGACCACATTCAGTTAATGTTACCTCCACCCTCCGGGTTAAATGGGGCTATTGGATGAATGCTCGTTGGACATAGCACAAAACAACAAATCATTAAGCGCAACCCCTGCGCTTCACAAACTAAACCAGTAAACTTTCGCTAACCACCATGTAGCATAAACCTTCATCGCCCAATCCCAGCAAACTACCTCTAAAACTCCATTAATCATCCCTTCCATGACATCATTGGAACGATGTACATATACACACAAACACATACAAAATAACTTAAACTTATTAGAGAAACTCCAGTACTAAAAATAGTAAACACAAGCAATAATTTCATATACTTCACTCTCACTCACCACTCAACTATCAGCTAACCACACCCCCGTCCACATAGCTTAACACAAAGCATGGCACTGAAGTTGCCAAGATGGCATAAAACATGGCATGTAACATAGGCCTAGTTATCGCCGCAGGAATAATCCAAACCCACTGATCATTCTCAGGGGCAATGATCCTAATAATTTCCCATGGACTAACTTCCTCCATACTATTCTGCCTAGCCAACACAAACTATGAACGTATGCACAGCCAAATTCTACTACTCACACGAGGCCTACAACCTCTCCTACCACTCATAGCTACCTGATGATTGCTGGCCAATCTAACAAACATAGCCTTACCCCCAACAACAAACCTCATAGCAGAGCTAACCATTATAATCACCTTATTCAACTGATCTGCCTTCACGATCATCCTAACAGGAATCGCAACCCTACTAACCGCCTCCTACACCTTATTCATACTACTAATGACCCAACGAGGCTCAATCCCCTCCCACATCAAGCTGTGGCATATCATTAAGGAGGGGGAAGTCCCTCTTTGGCTAGCTTAAAAGGCTAGTGCTGTTGCATAGCTTCTTAATGATTAGGATGATGATAGAAGGGACGATCAGGCCTCGAAATGTGGGAGTGGGGTTGATTCTACTACAATGGGTATGTAGCTGTGATTAGCCCCGCAAATTTCTGAGCATTGTCCGTAAAAAATCCCAGGCCGGGTGGTAATGAATGAAGTTTGGTTTAGTCGGCCTGGGATTGCGTCTGTTTTAACTCCGAGTGTTGGGACTGCTCAGGAGTGGAGTACGTCTCCTGCAGTAATGATCACGCGGATGGGGGATTCTATTGGGATAACTACGCGGTGGTCAACTTCTAGCAGTCGGAAGTGGCCGTTGGGTAAGTCTGGGGTGGGCACTATGTAGGAGTCGAATGATAGGTCTTTGAAGTCTGTGTATTCGTAGCTTCAGTATCATTGGTGGCCGATGGCTTTTAGGGTGAGGTCTGGTTCATCGATTTTGTCCATTATGTAGAGGATTTGTAGGGATGGGAGGGCGAGGAGTACCAGGACGATAGCAGGTAGGATTGTCCAGATCAGCTCTACTCCTTGGGCGTCTACAGCATTGGACGAGAGTTTTTCTGTTAGTATGTGGGCTAAAAGGTAGAGAACTAGGCTGCAGATAGCTAGGGCAACGATTAGGGCGTGGTCGTGGAATTCAACGAGTTCTTCTATGATGGGTGATGAGGCGTCTTGGAATCCTAGTTGGGAGTGGTTGGCCACATGAGATGTACAGGATTTTTACCTGTGATTTAGTCTTGACAAGGC
Organism: Anser brachyrhynchus; assembly: GCF_964034855.1. Classification (NCBI taxonomy): domain Eukaryota; kingdom Metazoa; phylum Chordata; class Aves; order Anseriformes; family Anatidae; genus Anser; species Anser brachyrhynchus. The sequence continues at coordinate 78,040,563 of NC_137694.1, forward strand.
TATGTAATTGGTTTACTAACGTCTCATAAGAAAGAAGCATGAGCGGTGAATGCAGTTGGCTTGAAACCAGCATGTGAGGGTTCGATTCCTTCCTTTCTTGTACTTGGACGAAGGCCGGTTCCTCGAAAGTATGGTATGGGGGAGGGCAGCCGTGGATTCATTCAACGTTTGTGGTAGTTAGTTCTGGTTGTAGGACTTTTCGTTTGGCCGAAAAGGCTTCTCAGATGATGAATATTAGTATGATTACGGCTACTATTGAGATTAGGGAGCCGATGGAGGAAATGGTGTTTCATAGTGTGTAGGCGTCGGGATAGTCCGAGTATCGTCGGGGTATTCCTGCTAGGCCTAGGAAGTGCTGGGGGAAGAACGTTAGGTTTACTCCTGTAAATATTACCCCGAAGTGGGCTTTTGCTCATGTTTGGTGTAGGGTAAACCCAGTGAGTAGTGGGAATCAGTGAGTAAATCCTGCTAGAATGGCAAAGACGGCGCCTATGGATAGGACGTAGTGGAAGTGGGCAACTACGTAGTACGTGTCGTGCAGGGCGATGTCTAGGGAAGAGTTTGCAAGAACGATTCCTGTTAATCCTCCGATGGTAAATAGGAAGATAAATCCTAGAGCTCATAGTATTGGGGGGGTCTCATTTGATTGTTCCTCCGTGCAGGGTGGCTAGTCAGCTAAATACTTTGATTCCGGTAGGGATGGCAATGATTATAGTGGCTGATGTAAAGTAGGCTCGGGTATCAACGTCTATTCCTACTGTAAACATGTGGTGAGCTCAGACGATGAATCCTAGGAAGCCGATGGATAGTATGGCTCAGACTATTCCCATGTAGCCGAAGGGCTCCTTTTTGCCTGAGTAGTACGTGACTACGTGTGAGATGATTCCAAACCCCGGTAGGATCAGAATATAGACTTCTGGGTGTCCGAAGAATCAGAATAGGTGTTGGTACAGGATTGGGTCTCCTCCTCCAGCGGGGTCGAAGAATGTGGTGTTTAGGTTTCGATCAGTTAGTAATATTGTAATACCGGCGGCGAGTACGGGGAGTGATAGAAGGAGTAGGATGGCGGTAATTAGTACGGATCAGACAAATAGTGGGGTTTGGTATTGTGAGAGTGCGGGGGGTTTTATGTTGATGGCTGTGGTGATAAAGTTGATGGCCCCAAGGATGGAGGAGATACCGGCTAAGTGGAGTGAGAAGATAGCCAGGTCTACTGAAGCTCCGGCGTGGGCAAGGTTACCTGCTAGGGGAGGGTAGACAGTTCAGCCTGTGCCGGCGCCAGCTTCTACAGTGGATGAGGCTAGTAGGAGGAGGAATGATGGGGGGAGGAGTCAAAAGCTTATGTTGTTTATTCGCGGGAATGCTATGTCGGGGGCACCGATTATGAGGGGGACTAATCAGTTGCCGAATCCTCCGATCATGATGGGTATGACTATAAAGAAGATTATTACAAAGGCGTGAGCGGTAACGATTACATTGTAAATTTGGTCGTCGCCTAGGAGAGTTCCTGGTTGTCCTAGTTCTGCACGGATTAATAGGCTGAGTGCGGTGCCGACTATTCCTGCTCATGCCCCGAAGATGAGGTACAGGGTGCCAATATCCTTATGGTTAGTGGAAAATAGTCATCGGTTGATGAAGGTGACGGGTAAGATGGCTGAGTGTTGAAGCGTTAGGCTGTAGTCCTTTTTACAGAGGTTTAATTCCTCTTCTTATCGGCTCTGTAGTGAAATTCATGTTGAGTTGCAAGCTCATCGATGCGCACTAGGGTGCGTCAGGGTCTTTGTAGGCAGAAGCCAATTGGTTTAGGCATTTAGCTGTTAACTAGAGTTTTGTGGGATCGAAGCCCATCTGTCTAGGGAGGCTTTAGCTTAATTAAAGCGTCTGACTTGCATTCAGAAGATACAGGTTAATATTCTGTAAGTCTTAATGTGCAGAAACTAAGAGGGTTTAACTCTTATTTAAGGCTTTGAAGGCCTTCGGTTTGGGGTGTTATCCTAAGTTTCTAGACAATGGCATGTATTATTGGGGACAGGGGAAGTAAGAGGATTGATAGTGAGGCAAGGACCGCAGTAGGTGTGCTTGGGGCTTTGCTAGTGTATCATTGTTTTATGTGGTTAGAGGAGTTGGGGGGAAGGGTAATTGTTGAGTGGTATGCGAGGCGTAGGTAGAAGAAGAGGCTGAGCAGTGATAGCATGGCAATTGCCATGGCTGCTGGTGTTATTTCCTGTTTAGTTAGTTCTTGGATGATAAGTCACTTTGGTATAAAGCCTGTTAATGGGGGGAGGCCTGCTAGGGATAAAAGTACTAGTATTAGGGTGGCGTTTAGCACTGGGGTTTTTGTTCATGAGGTTGTGATCATGGATAGGTTAAGGGCTTTGATTTTGTTAAGGGCTAGGAATACGGCTGATGTTATGATTGTGTATAGGTAGAAGGTAAGTAAGGCCAATTTGGGGCTGTAAACTAGGATGATGGCGATTCAGCCTAAGTGGGAGATGGACGAGAAGGCTAGGATTTTGCGTGTTTGTGTTTGGTTCAGTCCTATTCAGCCTCCTAGTGCTGTTGAGGCTAGGGCCATGGCGGTGAGTAGAGCTGGGTCGAGGGATTTGGATGTTAGTAGGAGCAGGGTTAGTGGGGGGAATTTTATGAGGGTCGAGAGTAGCAGGGCTGTTATTAGTGGCGATCCTTGTAGTACTTCTGGGAATCAGAAGTGAAATGGCACTAGGCCCAGTTTAATAGCGATTGCTGCTGTCAGTAGTAGACAGGAGGTTGGGTGGTTTATTTGTGTGATGTCTCATTGGCCGGTGACTCAGGCATTGGTTATGCTAGAGAATAGGACCAGGGCGGAAGCAGCTGCTTGGGTTAGGAAGTATTTCGTTGCGGCTTCTACTGCTCGTGGGTGGTGGGATTTGGCAATTAGGGGAATGATGGCTAGTGCGTTGATCTCCAGTCCTGTCCAGGCCAGAACTCAGTGGTTGCTGGAAATTGTGATTGTGGTGCCCAAGATGAGGCTGAAGGTTATGATTGGGGTCGCGTAAGGGTTCATTAGTAGAGGAGGGGGTTAAACCATCATTTTCGGGGTATGGGCCCGATAGCTTGATTAGCTGACTCTACTAGAAAATAATATAAGGGAAGTATGGAGAATTTTGATTTCTCTTGTGTGGGTTCAATTCCTACTTTTCTAAGGTCAACAGGAAATGAGAGGGCTGTTATACCTCTATGTTCACTTTATCATAGTGACCCTTTGTAGTTCAGGCACATTTCCTTATGTAAGGAGGTAGGCCTGCATAGCAGATAGGTATGCTGATGTGTCAGAGGCACAGAGCTAGTGTGAGGGGTAGGAAGTTTTTTCATAGTAGGTGCATTAGTTGGTCATATCGGAATCGTGGGTATGAAGCTCGGACCCATAAGAAACCAGAAGATAGTAGGAGGACTTTTGTGGCTAGGATGACGGGGAATAGTTCTGTGGGTGGCCCTAGGGCGCTTGGGTTTAGGAATATGATGGCTGTAAGTGTATTTATTAGCATAATGTTCGCATATTCAGCTAGGAAGAATAAGGCGAAGGGTCCTGCGGCGTATTCAACGTTAAACCCTGAGACTAGCTCAGATTCACCCTCTGTGAGGTCAAAAGGAGCTCGGTTTGTCTCTGCTAGGGTGGATACGTATCATATTATTGCTAGGGGTCATGAGGAGAAAATGAAGTATAGAGGCTCCTGTGCGACGGCAAAGGAGCTGAGTGTGTAGCTTCCGCTTAGTATGATTATTGATAGCAGGATTATGGCCAGTGTCACTTCGTATGAAATGGTCTGTGCTACTGCCCGTAGGGCTCCGATTAGTGCGTATTTTGAGTTCGAGGCTCAGCCTGATCATAGGACTGAGTAGACGGCTAGGCTTGACATGGCTATTAGGAAGAGAACTCCGAGGTTTAGATCTGCTAGGGGAAATGGGAGTGGTAGTGGTGCTCAAGTGGTGAGGGCTAGGACAAGGGCTAGTATTGGTATCAGAATGAATAGAAGTGGGGAAGAGGTAGAGGGTCGGATGGGCTCTTTGGTAAATAGTTTCAGTCCGTCCGCAAATGGTTGAAGTAGGCCAAAAGGCCCGACAACGTTAGGGCCTTTGCAGGATTGTATGTAGCTTAGGATTTTCCGTTCTACTAGGGTTAGGAAGGCTACGGCAATCAGGATTGGGATGATGTATAGGAGGGATATAATGAGGCAGCTTAGTGTTGTTATTTGAATCATGGGTGAAGCTAGGGAGAGGATTTGAACCTCTGGGGAAAGGGCTTAAGCCTTCTGCACTTGCCGGGCTCTGCCACTCTAGCTGGTCCTTTTCTAGGACTGAAAGTGGTGGGGGAAGGCCCTCTTCACGGTTTAGTTGGTTTCACTGCTTAGAGGGGGGGGGGCGTGCTTGTGGTATTGGCCCCACTTTCCCGGTCCTTTCGTACTGGGGAGAGTGTGTCATAGATAGAAACCGACCTGGATTGCTCCGGTCTGAACTCAGATCACGTAGGACTGTTAATCGTTGAACAAACGAACCCTTAATAGCGGCTGCACCATTAGGATGTCCTGATCCAACATCGAGGTCGTAAACCCCCCTGTCGATATGGGCTCTTGAGGGGGATTGCGCTGTTATCCCTGGGGTAGCTTGGTCCATTAATCAATTATATTGGGTCTGGTCACTGTTAGCACTTTGAGGGGTAGCTCTAGGTAAAGAGGTATGGTCTTGTTTTTGGAGGATTTGTTCTCCTCCAAGGTCGCCCCAACCGAAAAATATCGACCAGGCTCTGCGATGGTAGTGGCCCCAGTGGGGTTGATTGAGGATTCGCGGTGGTCATTGATTTTTAAGTTCCACAGGGTCTTCTCGTCTTATGTTCACATCCCCGCTTTTGCACGGGGAGATCAATTTCACTGATTATCTGTGAGAGACAGTTAAGACCTCGTTTAGCCATTCATACAAGTCTCGATTTATGGGACAATTGATTGCGCTACCTTTGCACGGTTAGGATACCGCGGCCGTTAAACCTAAGTCACCGGGCAGGCATCACCTTCAATACTTGTTTAATTTGCTGAAGGCTATGTTTTTGGTAAACAGTCGGGCCTTATTAATTTGCCGAGTTCCTTTCACAGAGGAACTTTCCCTAATCGACCTACCCGCCCCCTCCAACATCTCTGCCTGATGAAACTTCGGCTCCCTTCTAGCCATCTGCTTAGCCACACAAATCCTAACAGGCCTGCTACTAGCCATACACTACACCGCAGACACTTCACTCGCCTTCTCCTCAGTAGCTCACACATGCCGAGACGTCCAGTACGGATGGCTCATCCGCAACCTCCACGCCAACGGTGCTTCGCTCTTCTTTATCTGCATCTACTTACACATCGGACGAGGCCTCTACTACGGCTCCTACCTATACAAAGAAACCTGAAACACAGGAGTAATCCTCCTACTCACCCTAATAGCAACTGCCTTCGTAGGGTATGTCCTACCATGAGGACAAATGTCATTCTGAGGGGCCACCGTAATCACCAACCTATTCTCAGCCATCCCGTACATTGGGCAAACTCTAGTAGAATGAGCCTGAGGAGGATTCTCAGTAGACAATCCAACCTTAACCCGATTCTTCGCCATCCACTTCCTACTGCCCTTCCTAATTGCAGGAATCACCCTAGTCCACCTAACCTTCCTACACGAATCAGGCTCAAATAACCCACTAGGAATCGTATCAGACTGCGACAAAATCCCATTCCACCCATACTTCTCCATTAAAGACAGCTTAGGGCTTACCCTAATAATCACCCCTCTAATAGCACTAGCCCTATTTTCACAGAACCTCCTGGTTCTTGGAATCCTAGTTGGGAGTGGTTGGCCACATGAGATGTACAGGATTTTTACCTGTGATTTAGTCTTGACAAGGTTATGTAATTGGTTTACTAACGTCTCATAAGAAAGAAGCATGAGCGGTTAATGCAGTTGGCTTGAAACCCATCCCCAGTGGTGCAAGTGCACTCTCTGAACTCACTGCAGTGCATCCCCAGTGGTGCCAGTGCACTCTGTGGACTCACTGTACTGCATCCCCAGTGGTGCCAGTGCACTCTCTGGACTCACTGCAGTGCATCCCCAGTGGAGCCCGTGCACTCTGTGGGCTCACTGCTGTGCATCCCCATTGGTGCCAGTGCACTCTCTGGACTCACTGCACTGCATCCCCAGTGGTGCCAGTGCACTCTCTGGACTCACTACAGTGCATCCCCAGTGGAGCCCGTGCACTCTCTGGACTCACTGAAGTGCATCCCCAGTGGTGCCAGTGCACTCTCTGGACTCACTGCACTGCATCCCCAGTGGTGCCAGTGCACTCTGTGGACTCACTGTACTGCATCCCCAGTGGTGCCAGTGCACTCTCTGGACTCACTGAAGTGCATTCTCAGTGGTGCCAGTGCACTCTCTGGACTCACTGCAGTGCATCCCCAGTGGTGCCAGTACACTCACTGGACTGACTGCACTGCATCCCCAGTGGTGCTAGTGCACTCTCTGGACTCACTGCACTGCATCGCCAGTGGTGCCAGAGCACTCTCTGGACTCACTGCAGTGCATCCCCAGTGGTGCCAGTGCACTCTCTGGACTCACTGTACTGCATCCCCAGTGGTGCCAGTGCACTCTGTGGGCTCACTGCTGTGCATCCCCATTGGTGCCAGTGCACTCTCTGGACTCACTGCAGTGCATCCCCAGTGGTGCCAGTGCACTCTCTGGACTCACTGCACTGCATCCCCAGTGGTGCAAGTGCACTCTCTGGACTCACTGCAGTGCATCCCAAGTGGTGCCAATGCACTCTCTGGACTCACTGCAGTGCATCCCCAGTGGTGCCAGTACACTCACTGGACTCACTGCACTGCATCCCCAGTGGTGCCAGTGCAGTCTCTGCACTCACTGAATTGCATCCCCAGTGGTGCCAGTGCAGTCTCTGCACTCACTGAAGTGCATCCCCAGTGGTGCCAGTGAACTCTCTGGACTCACTGCAGTGCATCCCCAGTGGTGCCAGTGCACTCTCTGGACTCACTGCACTGCATCCCCAGTGGTGCCAGTGCACTCTCTGGACTCACTGCACTGCATCCCCAGTGGTGCCAGTGCACTCTCTGGACTCACTGCACTGCATCTCCAATGGTGCCAGTGCACTCTCTGGACTCACTGCACTGCATCCCCAGTGGAGCCAGTGCACTCTGTGGACTCACTGAAGTGCATCCCCATTGGTGCCAGTGCACTCTCTGGACTCACTGCACTGCATCTCCAATGGTGCCAGTGCACTCTCTGGACTCACTGCACTGCATCCCCAGTGGTGCCAATGCACTCTCTGGACTCACTGCTGTGCATCCCCAGTGGTGCCAGTGCACTCTCTGGACTCACTGCACTGCATCTCCAATGGTGCCAATGCAGTCTCTGGACTCACTGTACTGCATCCCCAGTGGTGCCAGTGCACTCTCTTGACTCACTGCACTGCATCCCCAGTGGTGCCAGTGCACTCACTGGATTCACTGCACTGCATCCTCAGTGGTGCTAGTGCACTCTCTGGACTCACTGAAGTGCATTCTCAGTGGTGCCAGTGCACTCTCTGGACTCACTGCACTGCATCCCCAGTGGTGCCAGTGCACTCTCTGGACTCACTGCACTGCATCCCCAGTGGTGCCAGTGCACTCTCTGGACTCACTGCAGTGCATCCCCAGTGGTGCCAGTGCACTCTCTGGACTCACTGCACTGCATCCCCAGTGGTACCAGTGCACTCTGTGGACTCACTGCAGTGCATCCCCAGTGCTGCCAGTGCACTCTCTGGACTCACTGCACTGCATCCCCAGTGGTGCCAATGCACTCTCTGGACTCACTGCACTGCATCCCAAGTGGTGCCAGTGCACTCTCTGGAGTCAATGCACTGCATCCCCAGTGGTGCCAGTGCACTCTCTCGAGTCACTGCACTACATCCCCAGTGGTGCCAGTGCACTCACTGGACTCACTGTACTGCATCATCAGTGGTGCCAGTGCACTCTCTGGACTCACTGCAGTGCATCCCCAGTGGTGCCAGTGCACTCTCTGGACTCACTGCACTGCATCCCCAGTGGTGCCAGTGCACTCACTGGACTCACTATACTGCATCACCAGTGGTGCCAGTGCACTCTCTGGACTCACTGCACTGCATCCCCAGTGTTGCCAGTGCATTCACTGGACTCACTGTACTGCATCTCCAGTGGTGCCAGTGCACTCACTGGGCTCACTGCACTGCATCCCCAGTGGTGCCAGTGCACTCTCTGGACTCACTGCAGTGCATCCCCACTGGTGCCAGTGGACTCACTGGATTCACTGCACTACATTCCCAGTGGTGCTAGTTCACTCTCTGGACTCACTGCAGTGCATCCCCAGTGGTGCCAGTGCACTCTTTGGACTCACTGAAGTGCATTCTCAGTGGTGCCAGTGCACTCTCTGGACTCACTGCACTGCATCCCCAGTGGTGCCAGTGCGCTCTCTGGACTCACTGAAGTGCATTCTCAGTGGTGCCAGTGCACTCTCTGGACTCACTGCAGTGCATCCCCAGTGGTGCCAGTACACTCTCTGGACTCACTGCACTGCATCCCCAGTGGTGCTAGTGCAATCTGTGGACTCACTGCAGTGCATTCCCAGTGGTGCCAGTGCACTCTCTGGACTCACTGAAAGGCATTCTCAGTGGTGCCAGTGCACTCTCTGGACTCACTGCAGTGCATCACCAGTGGTCCAGTGCACTCTCTGGACTCACCGTACCGCATCCCCAGTGGTGCCAGTGCACTCTCTGGAGTAACTGCAGTGCATCACCAGTGGTGCCAGTGCACTCTCTGGACTCACTGCACTGCATCCCCAGTGGTGCCAGTGCACTCTCTGGACTCACTGCACTGCATCCCCAGTGGTGCCAGTGCACTCTCTGGACTCACTACACTGCAGCCCCAGTGGTGCCAGTGCACTCTCTGGACACACTGCAGTGCATCCCCAGTGGTGCCAGTGCACTCTCTGGACTCACTGCAGTGCATCCCCAGTGGAGCCAGTGCACTCTCTGGACTCACTGCAGTGCATCCCCAGTGGTGCCAGTACACTCACTGGACTGACTGCACTGCATCCCCAGTGGTGCTAGTGCACTCTCTGGACTCACTGCACTGCATCGCCAGTGGTGCCAGAGCACTCTCTGGACTCACTGCATTGCATCCCCAGTGGTGCCAGTGCACTCTGTGGACTCACTGTACTGCATCCCCAGTGGTGCCAGTGCACTCTGTGGGCTCACTGCTGTGCATCCCCATTGGTGCCAGTGCACTCTCTGGACTCACTGCACTGCATCCCCAGTGGTGCCAGTGCACTCTCTGGACTCACTGCACTGCATCCCCAGTGGTGCAAGTGCACTCTCTGGACTCACTGCAGTGCATCCCAAGTGGTGCCAAAGCACTCTCTGGACTCACTGCAGTGCATCCCCAGTGGTGCCAGTACACTCACTGGACTCACTGCACTGCATCCCCAGTGGTGCCAGTGCAGTCTCTGCACTCACTGAAGTGCATCTCCAGTGGTGCCAGTGAACTCTCTGGACTCACTGCAGTGCATCCCCAGTGGTGCCAGTGCACTCTCTGGACTCACTGCACTGCATCCCCAGTGGTGCCAGTGCACTCTCTGGACTCACTGCACTGCATCCCCAGTGGTGCCAATGCACTCTCTGGACTCACTGCTGTGCATCCCCAGTGGTGCCAGTGCACTCTCTGGACTCACTGCACTGCATCCCCAGTGGTGCCAGTGCACTCTCTGGACTCACTGCACTGCATCCCCAGTGGTGCCAGTGCACTCTGTGGACTCACTGCTGTGCATCCCCATTGGTGCCAGTGCACTCTCTGGACTCACTGCACTGCATCCCCAGTGGTGTCAGTGCACTCTCTGGACTCACTGCACTGCATCCCCAGTGGTGCAAGTGCACTCTCTGGACTCACTGCAGTGCATCCCAAGTGGTGCCAATGCACTCTCTGGACTCACTGCAGTGCATCCCCAGTGGTGCCAGTACACTCACTGGACTCACTGCACTGCATCCCCAGTGGTGCCAGTGCACTCTCTGCACTCACTGAAGTGCAGCCCCATTGGTGCCAGTGAACTATCTGGACTCACTGCAGTGCATCCCCAGTGGTGCCAGTGCACTCTCTGGACTCACTGCACTGCATCCCCAGTGGTGCCAGTGCACTCTCTGGACTCACTGCACTGCATCCCCAGTGGTGCCAGTGCACTCTCTGGACTCACTGCACTGCATCTCCAATGGTGCCAGTGCACTCTCTGGACTCACTGCACTGCATCCCCAGTGGTGCCAATGCACTCTCTGGACTCACTGCTGTGCATCCCCAGTGGTGCCAGTGCACTCTCTGGACTCACTGTACTGCATCCCCAGTGGTGCCAGTGCACTCTCTGGACTCACTACACTGCATCCCCATTGGTGCCAGTGCACTCTCTGGACTCACTGCACTGCATCCCCAGTGGTGCCAGTGCACTCTCTGGACTTGCTCCACTGCATCCCCAGTGGTGCCAGTGCACTCTCTGGACTCACTGCACTGCATCCCCAGTGTTGCCAGTGCACTCTCTGGACTCACTGCAATGCATACTCAGTGGAGCCCGTACACTCTCTGGACTCACTGCACTGCATCCCCAGTGGTGCCAGTGCACTCTGTGGACTCACTGCTGTGCATCCCCATTGGTGCCAGTGCACTCTCTGGACTCACTGCACTGCATCCCCAGTGGTGTCAGTGCACTCTCTGGACTCACTGCACTGCATCCCCAGTGGTGCAAGTGCACTCTCTGGACTCACTGCAGTGCATCCCAAGTGGTGCCAATGCACTCTCTGGACTCACTGCAGTGCATCCCCAGTGGTGCCAGTACACTCACTGGACTCACTGCACTGCATCCCCAGTGGTGCCAGTGCACTCTCTGCACTCACTGAAGTGCAGCCCCATTGGTGCCAGTGAACTATCTGGACTCACTGCAGTGCATCCCCAGTGGTGCCAGTGCACTCTCTGGACTCACTGCACTGCATCCCCAGTGGTGCCAGTGCACTCTCTGGACTCACTGCACTGCATCCCCAGTGGTGCCAGTGCACTCTCTGGACTCACTGCACTGCATCTCCAATGGTGCCAGTGCACTCTCTGGACTCACTGCACTGCATCCCCAGTGGTGCCAATGCACTCTCTGGACTCACTGCTGTGCATCCCCAGTGGTGCCAGTGCACTCTCTGGACTCACTGTACTGCATCCCCAGTGGTGCCAGTGCACTCTCTGGACTCACTACACTGCATCCCCATTGGTGCCAGTGCACTCTCTGGACTCACTGCACTGCATCCCCAGTGGTGCCAGTGCACTCTCTGGACTTGCTCCACTGCATCCCCAGTGGTGCCAGTGCACTCTCTGGACTCACTGCACTGCATCCCCAGTGTTGCCAGTGCACTCTCTGGACTCACTGCAATGCATACTCAGTGGAGCCCGTACACTCTCTGGACTCACTGCACTGCATCCCCAGTGGTGCCAGTGCACTCTCTGGACTCACTGAACTGCATCCCCAGTGGTGCCAGTGCACTCTTTGGACTCACTGAAGTGCATTCTCAGTGGTGCAAGTGCACTCTCTGGACTCACTGCACTGCATCCCCAGTGGTGCCAGTGCGCTCTCTGGACTCACTGAAGTGCATCCCCAGTGGTGCCAGTACACTCTCTGGACTCACTGAAGGGCATTCTCAGTGGTGCCAGTGCACTCTCTGGACTCACTGCAGTGCATCCCCAGTGATGCCAGTGCACTCTCTGGACTCACCGCACCGCATACCCAGTGGTGCCAGTGCACTCTCTGGAGTAACTGCAGTGCATCACCAGTGGTGCCACTGCACTCTCTGGACTCACTGCACTGCATCTCCAGTGGTGCCAGAGCACTCTCTGGACTCACTGCACTGCATCCCCAGCGGTGCCAGTGCACTCTCTGGACTCACTGCACTGCATCCCCAGTGGTGCCAGAGCACTCTCTGGACTCACTGCACTGCATCCCCAGTGGAGCCAGTGCGATCTCTGGACTCACTGCACTGCATCCCCAGTGGTGCCAGTGCACTCTGTGGACTCACTGCAGTGCATCCCCAGTGGAGCCCGTGCACTCTGTGGACTCACTGCAGTGCATTCTCAGTGGTGCCAGTGCTCTCTCTGGACTCACTGCACTGCATCCCCAGTGGTGCCAGTACACTCACTGGACTGACTGCACTGCATCCCCAGTGGTGCTAGTGCACTCTCTGGACTCACTGCACTGCATCTCCAGTGGTGCCAGAGCACTCTCTGGACTCACTGCAGTGCATCCACAGTGGTGCCAGTGCACTCTCTGGACTCACTGCGCTGCATCCCCAGTGGTGCCAGTGCACTCTCTGGACTCACTGCTGTGCATCCCCATTGGTGCCAGTGCACTCTCTGGCCTCACTGCACTGCATCCCCAGTGGTGCCAGTGCACTCTGTGGACTCACTGCAGTGCATCCCCAGTGGTGCAAGTGCACTCTCTGGACTCACTGCAGTGCATCCCAAGTGGTGCCAGTGAACTCTCTGGACTTGCTGCACTGCATCCCCAGCGGTGCCAGTGCACTCTCTGGACTCACTGATGTGCATCCCCATTGGAGCCTGTGCACTCTCTGGAGTAACTGCAGTGCATCCCCAGCGGTGCCAAAGCACTCTCTGGACTCCCGGCACCGCATCCCCAGTGGTGCCAGTGCACTCTCTGGGCTCACTGCAGTGCATCCCCAGTGGTGCCAGTGCACTCTCTGGAGTCACTGCTCTGCATCCCCAGTGGTGCCAATGCACTCTCTGGACCTCCGGCACCGCATCCCCCGTGGAGCCAGTGCACTCTCTGGACTCGCGGCACTGCATCCCCAGTGGTTCCAGTGCACTCTCTCGAGTCACTGCACTACATCCCCAGTTGTGCCAGTGCACTCACTGGACTCACTGTACTGCATCATCAGTGGTGCCAGTGCACTCTCTGGACTCACTGCACTGCATCCCCAGTGCTGCCAGTGCACTCTCTTGAGTCACTGCACTGCATCCCCTGTGGTGCAAGAGCACTCTCTGGACTAACTGTAGTGCATCCCCAGTGTTGCCAGTGCACTCTCTGGACTCACTGCAGTGCATCCCCAGTGGTGCCAGTGCACTCTCTGGACTCACTGAAGTGCATTCTCTGTGGTGCCAGTGCACTCTCTGGACTCACTGCAGTGCATCCCCAGTGGTGCCAGTGCACTCACTGGACTCACTGCACTGCATCCCCAGTGGTGCCAGTGCTATCCCTGGACTCACTGTAGTGCATCCCCAGTGGTGCCAGTGCACTCTCTGGACTCACTGCACTGCATCACCTGTGGTGCCAGTGCACTCTCTGGACTCACTGCACCGCATCCGCAGTGGTGCCAGTGCACTCTCTAGAGTCACTGCGCTGCATCCCCAGTTGTGCCAGTGCACTCTCTGGACTCACTGCAGTGCATCCCCAGTGGTGCCAGTGCACTCTCTGGACTCACTGCAGTGCATCCCCAGTGGTACCAGTGCACTCTCTGGACTCGCGTCACTGCATCCCCAGTGGTGCCAGTGCACTCTCTGGACTCGCGTCACTGCATACCCAGTGGTGCCAGTGCACTCTCTGGACTCACTGAAGTGCATCCCCAGTGGTGCCAGTGCACTCTCTGGACTCACTGCAGTGCATTCTCGGTGGTGCCAGTGCACTCTCTGGACTCACTGCAGTGCATCCCAAGTGGTGCTAGTGCACTCTGGACTCACTGCAGTGCATCCCCAGTGGTGCTAGTGCACTCTGGACTCACTGCAGTGCATCCCCAGTGGTGCCAGTGCACTCTCTGGAGTGACTGCAGTGCATCCCCAGTGGTGCCAGTGCACTCTCTGGACTCACTGCACTGCATCCCCAGTGGTGCCAGTGCACTCTCTGGACTCACCGCACTGCACCCTGAGTGGTGCCAGTGCACTCTCTGGACTCACTGCACTGCATCCCCAGTGGTGCCAGTGCACTCTCTAGAGTCACTGTACTGCATCCCCAGTGGTGCCAAAGCACTCTCTGGACTCCCGCCACCGCATCCCCAGTGGTTCCAGTGCACTCTCTGCACTCACTGCACTGCATCCCGAGTGGTGCCAGTGCACTCTCTGGACTCACTGCAGTCCATCCCCAGTGGTGCCAGTGCACTCTCTGGACTCACTGCAGTGCATCCCCAGTGGTGCTCTCTCTGGACTCACTGCACTGCATCCACATTGGTGCCAGTGCACTCTCTGGACTCACTGCACTGCATCCCCAGTGGTGCCAGTACACTCACTGGACTCACTGCACTGTATCCCCAGTGGTGTAAGTGCAGTCTCTGCACTCACTGAAGTGCATCTCCAGTGGTGCCAGTGAACTCTCTGGACTCACTGCACTGCATCCCCAGTGGTGCCAGTGCACTCTCTGGACTCACTGCACTGCATCCCTAGGGCACTCTCTGCAGACACTGCAGTGCATCCCCAAAGGTGACAGTGCACTCTCTGGACTCACTGCACTGCATCCCCAGTGGTGCCAGTGCACTCTCTGGACTCAGTGCACTACTCCAGCCGCGGCAGTCGCTCCAGCCGCGGTAGCCCTCCAGCCGCGGCAGCCGCTCCGTCCGCGGCATACGCGGCAGACTCTCCAACCGCGGCAGCCGCTCCAGCCGCGGAAGCCGCGACAGCCGCTCCAAACGCGGCAGGCGCTCCAACCGCGGCAACCGCTCCACTCGGTAGCGGCTGGAGCGGCTGCCGCGGCAAGAGCGGCTGGATCTCCTGCCGCGTTTGGAGCGGTTACCGCGGCTGGAGCGGCTGGAGCGGCTGCCGCGGCTGGAGCGGCTGGAGCGGCTGGATCTCCTGCCGCGTTTGGAGCGGTTACCGCGGCTGGAGCAGCTGGAGCGGCTGCCGCGGCTGGAGCGTCTGCCGCGGCTGGAGGGGCTACCGCGGCTGGAGCGGTTGACGCGGCTGGAGCGGAAACCGAGGCTGGAGCGCCACTCTCTGGATTAACTGCAGTGCATCCCCAGTGGTGCCAGTGCACTCTCTGGACTCACTGCACTGAAGCTCCAGTGGTGCCAGTGCACTCTCTGGACTCACTGCAGTGCATCCCCAGTGGTGCCAGTGCACTCTCTGGACTCACTGCAGGGCATCCCCAGTGGTGCTAGTGCACTCTGTGGACTCACTGCAGTGCATCCCCAGTGGTGCCAGTGCGCTCTCTGGACTCACTGCAGTGCATCCCCCGTGGTGCAAGTGCACTCTCTGGACTCACTGGAGTGCATCACCTGTGGTGCCAGTGCACTCTCTGGACTCACTGCACTGCTCCAGCCGCGGCAGCCGCTCCAGCCGCGGTAGCCCTCCAGCCGTGGCAGCCGCTCCACTCGGTAGCGGCTGGAGCGGCTGCCGCGGCTGGAGCGGCTAGAGCGGCTGCCGCGGCTGGAGCGGCTGCCGCGGTTGGAGCGGCTGCCGCGGCTGGAGCGGCTGGAGCGGATGCCGCGGCTGGAGCGGCTGGAGCGGCTGCCGCGGCTGGAGCGTCTGGCGCGGATGGAGGAGCTACCGCGTCTGGAGCGGTTAACGCGGCTGGAGCGGATGCCGAGGCTGGAGCGGATGCCGCGGCTGGTGCGGCTGGAGAGGCTGCCGCTGCTGGAGCAGTGCAGTGAGTCCAGAGAGTGCACTGGCACCTTGCGGATGCAGTGCAGTGAGTAAAGAGAGTGCACTGGCACCATTGGGGATGCAGTGCAGTGAGTCCAGAGAGTGTACTGGCACCACTGGGGATGCAGTGCAGTGAGTCCAGAGAGTGCACTGGCACCACTGGGCATGCAGTGCTGTGAGTCCAGAAAGTGTACTGGCACCACTGGGCATGCAGTGCTGTGAGTCCAGAGAGTGCCCCGGCAACACTGGGAATGCACTACAGTGACTGCAGAGACTGCACTGACACCACTGCGGATGCAGTGCCGCGAGTCCAGAGAGTGCACTGGCACCACTGGGGATTCGGTGCCGGGGGTCCAGAGAGTGCTTTGGCACCACTGGGGATGCAGTGCAGTGAGTCCAGAGAGTGCACTGGCACCACTGGGGATGCAGTGCCGTGAGTCCAGAGAATGCACTGGCACCACTGGGGATACGGTGCCGGGTGACCAGAGAGTGCACTGACACCACTGGGGATGCGGTGCCTGGAGTCCAGAGAGTGCTTTGGCACCACTGGGGATGCGGTGCAGTGAGTCCAGAGTGCACTAGCACCACTGGGGATGCAGAGCAGTGAGTCCAGAGAGTGCACTGGCACCACTGGGGATGCACTGCAGTGAGTCCAGAGAGTGCACTGGCTCCACTGAGAATGACCTTAAGTGAGTCCAGAGAGTGCACTGGCACCACTGGGGATGCAGTGCAGTGAGTCCAGAGAGTGCACTGGCACCACTGGGGATGCCCTGTAGTGAGTCCAGAGAGCGCACTGGCACCACTGGGGATGCACTGCAGTGAGTCCAGTGAGTGCACTGGCACCACTGGGGATGCAGTGCTGTGAGTCCAGAGAGTGCCCCGGCAACACTGGGAATGCACTACAGTGACTGCAGAGACTGCACTGACACCACTGCGGATGCAGTGCCGCGAGTCCAGAGAGTGCACTGGCACCAATGGGGATGCACAGCAGTGAGTCCACAGAGTGCACTGGCTCCACTCGGGATGCAGTACAGTGAGTCCAGAGAGTGCACTGGCACCACTGTGGATGCAGTGCCGTGAGTCCAGAGAATGCACTGGCACCACTGGGGATACGGTGCCGGGAGTCCAGAGAGTGCACTGACACCACTGGGGATGCGGTGCCTGGAGTCCAGAGAGTGCTTTGGCACCACTGGGGATGCGGTGCAGTGAGTCCAGAGTGCACTAGCACCACTGGGGATGCAGAGCAGTGAGTCCAGAGAGTGCACTGGCACCACTGAGAATGCATTTCAGTGAGTCCAGAGAGTGCCGTTCCAGCCTCGGCATCCGCTCCAGCCGAGTCAACCCCGCGGTAGCCCCTCCATCCGCGGCAGACGCTCCAGACACGGCAGCCGCTCCAGCCGCTCCAACCGCGGCAGCCGCTCCAGCCGCTACCGAGTGGAGCGGCTGCCACGGCTGGAGGGCTACCGCGGCTGGATCGGCTGCCGCGGCTGGAGCAGTGCAGTGAGTCCAGGGAGTGCAAAGGCACCAGTGGGGATGGAGTGCAGTGAGTCCAAAGACTTCACTGTCACCACTGGGAATGCAGTGCAGTGAGTCCAGGGAGTGCAGTTGCACCACTGGGGATGCAGCGCAGTGACTCCAGAGAGTGCACTGACACTACTGGGGATGCACTTCAGTCAGTCCAGTGAGTGTACTGGCACCACTGGGGATGCACTGCAGTGAGTCCAGAGAGTGCACTGGCTCCACTGAGAATGCACTTCAGTGAGTCCAGAGAGTGCACTGGCACCACTGGGGATGCAGTGCAGTGAGTCCAGAGAGTGCACTGGCACCACTGGGGATGCAGTGCAGTGAGTCCAGAGAGTGCACTGGCACCAATGGGGATGCCCTGCAGTGAGTCCACAGAGCGCACTGGCATCACTTGGGATGCACTGCAGTGAGTCCAGAGAGTGCACTGGCACCACTGGGGATGCACTGCAGTGAGTCCAGAGAGTGCACTGGCACCACTGGGGATGCAGTGCAGTGACTCTAGAGAGTGCACTGGCTCCACTGAGAATGCACTTCAGTGAGTCCAGAGAGTGCACTGGCACCACTGGGGATGCAGTGCAGTGAGTCAAGAGAGTGCACCGGCAGGACTGGGGATGCAGTGCAGTGAGTCCAGAGAGTGCACTGGCACCACTGGGGATGCCCTGCAGTGAGTCCAGAGAGTGCACTGGCGCCACTGGGGATGCTGTGCAGTGAGTCCAGAGAGTGCACTGGCACCACTGGTGATGCAGTGCAGTGAGTCCAGAGAGTGCACTGGCACCACAGGTGATGCAGTGCAGAGAGTCCAGAGAGTGGCGCTCCAGCCTCGGTTTCCGCTCCAGCCGCGTCAACCGCTCCAGCCGCGGTAGCCCCTCCAGCCGCGGCAGACGCTCTAGACGCTTCAACCGCGTCAGCCTCTCCAGCCGCGTTAGCCCCTCCAGCCGCGGCAGCCGCTCCAGCCGCGGCAGCCGCTCCAGCCGCTCCAGCCGCGGTAACCGCTCCAAACGCGGCAGGAGCTCCAGCCGCGGCAGCCGCTCCAGCCGCTTTAGCCGCGGCAGCCGCTCCAGCCGCTACCGAGTGGAGCGGCTGCCACGCCTGGAGCGGTTGCCGCAGTTGGAGCGCCTGCCGCTTTTGGAGCGGCTGCCGCGGCTTCCGCGGCTGGTGCGGCTGCCGCGGCTGGAGCGGCTGGAGCGGCTGCCGTGTCTGGAGCGTCTGCCGCGGATGGAGGGGCTACCGCGGGGTTGACTCGGCTGGAGCGGATGCCGAGGCTGGAACGGCACTCTCTGGACTCACTGAAATGCATTCTCAGTGGTGCCAGTGCACTCTCTGGACTCACTGCTCTGCATCCCCAGTGGTGCTAGTGCACTCTGGACTCACTGCACCGCATCCCCAGTGGTGCCAAAGCACTCTCTGGACTCCAGGCACCGCATCCCCAGTGGTGTCAGTGCACTCTCTGGACTCCCGGCACCGTATCCCCAGTGGTGCCAGTGCACTCTCTGGACTCACTGCACTGCATCCACAGTGGTGCCAGTACACTTTCTGGACTCACAGCACTGCATGCCCAGTGGTGCCAGTGCACTCTCTGGACTCACTGCACTGCATCCCCAGTGGTGCCAGTACACTCTCTGGACTCACTGCACTGCATCCCCAATGGTGCCAGTGCACTCTCTTTACTCACTGCACTGCATCCGCAAGGTGCCAGTGCACTCTCTGGACTCACTGCACTGCTCCAGCAGCGGCAGCCTCTCCAGCCGCACCAGCCGCGGCATCCGCTCCAGCCTCGGCATCCGCTCCAGCCGCGTTAACCGCTCCAGACGCGGTAGCTCCTCCATCCGCGCCAGACGCTCCAGCCGCGGCAGCCGCTCCAGCCGCTCCAGCCGCGGCATCCGCTCCAGCCGCTCCAGCCGCGGCAGCCGCTCCAACCGCGGCAGCCGCTCCAGCCGCGGCAGCCGCTCTAGCCGCTCCAGCCGCGGCAGCCGCTCCAGCCGCTACCGAGTGGAGCGGCTGCCACGGCTGGAGGGCTACCGCGGCTGGAGCGGCTGCCGCGGCTGGAGCAGTGCAGTGAGTCCAGAGAGTGCACTGGCACCACAGGTGATGCACTCCAGTGAGTCCAGAGAGTGCACTTGCACCACGGGGGATGCACTGCAGTGAGTCCAGAGAGCGCACTGGCACCACTGGGGATGCACTGCAGTGAGTCCACAGAGTGCACTAGCACCACTGGGGATGCCCTGCAGTGAGTCCAGAGAGTGCACTGGCACCACTGGGGATGCACTGCAGTGAGTCCAGAGAGTGCACTGGCACCACTGGAGCTTCAGTGCAGTGAGTCCAGAGAGTGCACTGGCACCACTGGGGATGCACTGCAGTGAGTCCAGAGAGTGGCGCTCCAGCCTCGGTTTCCGCTCCAGCCGCGTCAACCGCTCCAGCCGCGGTAGCCCCTCCAGCCGCGGCAGACGCTCTAGACGCTTCAACCGCGTCAGCCTCTCCAGCCGCGTTAGCCCCTCCAGCCGCGGCAGCCGCTCCAGCCGCGGCAGCCGCTCCAGCCGCTCCAGCCGCGGTAACCGCTCCAAACGCGGCAGGAGCTCCAGCCGCGGCAGCCGCTCCAGCCGCTTTAGCCGCGGCAGCCGCTCCAGCCGCTACCGAGTGGAGCGGCTGCCACGCCTGGAGCGGTTGCCGCAGTTGGAGCGCCTGCCGCTTTTGGAGCGGCTGCCGCGGCTTCCGCGGCTGGTGCGGCTGCCGCGGTTGGAGAGTCTGCCGCGTATGCCGCGGACGGAGCGCCTGCCGCGGCTGGAGCGGCTGCCGCGGCTGCCGCGGCTGCCGAGGCTGGAGGGCTACCGCGGCTGGAGCGACTGCCGCGGCTGGAGTAGTGCACTGAGTCCAGAGAGTGCACTGGCACCACTGGGGATGCAGTGCAGTGAGTCCAGAGAGTGCACTGTCACCTTTGGGGATGCACTGCAGTGTCTGCAGAGAGTGCCCTGGCACCACTAGGGATGCAGTGCAGTGAGACCAGAGAGTGCACTGGCACCACTGGTGATGCAGTGCAGTGAGTCCAGAGAGTGCACTGGCACCACTGGGGATGCAGTGCAGTGAGTCCAGAGAGAGCACTGGCAGCACAGGGGATGCAGTGCAGTGAGTCCAATGAGTGCACTGGCACCACTAGGGAAGCACTGCAGTGAGTCCAGAGAGTGCACTGGCACCACTGGGGATGCACTGCAGTGAGTCCAGAGAGTGCACTGGCACCACTCGGGATGCAGTGCAGTGAGTCCAGAGTGCATTAGCTCCACTGGGGATGCATTGACGCGAGTCCAGAGAGTGCACTGGCACCACTGGGGATGCACTGCAGTCACTCCAGAGAGTGCACTGGCACCACTGGGGATGCGGTGCAGTGAGTCCAGACAGTGCACTGGCACCACTGGGGATGTAGTGCAGTGAGTCCAGAGAGTGCAATGGCACCACTGGGGATGCAGCGCAGTGACTCTAGAGAGTGCACTGGCACCACTCAGGGTGCAGTGCGGTGAGTCCAGAGAGTGCACTGGCACCACTGGGGATGCAGTACAGTGAGTCCAGAGAGTGCACTGGCACCACTGGGTATGCAGTGCAGTGAGTCCAGAGAGTGCACTGGCACCACTGGGGATGCACTGCAGTGAGTCCAGAGTGCACTAGCACCACTGGGGATGCACTGCAGTGAGTCCAGAGAGTGCACTGGCACCACTGGGGATGCACTTCAGTGAGTCCAGAGAGTGCACTGGCACCACTGGGGATGCAGTGACGCGAGTCCAGAGAGTGCACTGGCACCACTGGGGATGCACTGCAGTCACGCCAGAGAGCGCACTGGCACCACTGGGGATGCGCTGCAGTGAGTCCAGAGAGTGCACTGGCACAACTGGGGATGCAGCGCAGTGACTCTAGAGAGTGCACTGGCACCACTGGGGATGCAGTGCAGTGAGTCCAGAGAGTGCACTGGCACCACAGGTGATGCACTCCAGTGAGTCCAGAGAGTGCACTTGCACCACGGGGGATGCAGTGCAGTGACGTCAGAGAGTGCACTGGCAGCATTGGGGTGCAGTGCAGTGAGTCCAGAGAGTGCTCTGGCACCACTGGGGATGCAGTGCAGTGATTCCAGAGAGTGCACTGGCAGCACTGGGGATGCACTGCAGTGAGTCCTGAGAGTACACTGGCTCCACCGGGGATGCCATGCAGTGAGTCCAGAGAGTGCACTGGCGATGCAGTGCAGTGAGTCCAGAGAGTGCACTGGCACCACTGGGGATGCAGCGCAGTGAGTCCAGAGAGTGCACTGGCTCCACTGGGGATGCACTGCACTGAGTCCAGAGATTGCACTGGCACCACTGGGGATGCAGTTCAGTGAGTCAAGACAGTGCACTGGCACCACTGGGGATGCACTTCAGTGAGTCCAGAGAGTGCACTGGCACCACTGAGAATGCACTTCAGTGAGTCCAGAGAGTGCAGTGGCACCACTGGGGATGCAGTGCAGAGAGCCCAGAGATTGCACTGGCACCACTAGGGATGCAGTGCTGTGACTCCAGAGAGCGCACTGGCACCACTGGGGATGCACTGCAGTGAGTCCAGAGAGTGCACTGGCACCACTGGGGAAGCAGTGCAGTGAGTCCAGAGAGTGCACTGGCACCACTGGGGATGCACTGCAGTGAGTCCAGAGAGTGCACTGTCACTACTGGGGATGCAGTGCAGTGAGTCCAGAGAGTGCACTGGCACCACTGAGAATGCACTTCAGTGAGTCCAGAGAGTGCACTGGCACCACTGGGGATGCACTGCAGTGAGTCCAGAGATTGCACTGGCACCAATGGGGATGCAGTACAGTGAGTCCACACAGTGCACTAGCACCACTGGGGATGCAGTGCAGTGAGTCCAGAGAGTGCACTGGCACCACTGGGGATGCAGTGCAGTGAGTCCAGAGAGTGCACTGGCACCACTGGGGATGCACTGCTGTGAGTCCAGAGAGTGCTCTTGCACCACAGGGGATGCAGTGCAGTGACTCAAGAGAGTGCACTGGCAGCACTGGGGATGCAGTGCAGTGAGCCCAGAGAGTGCACTGGCACCACTGGGGATGCAGTGCAGTGAGTCCAGAGAGTGCACTGGCTCCACTGGGGATGCACTGCAGTGAGTCCAGAGAGTGCACTGGCAGCACTGGGGATGCACTGCAGTGAGTCCAGAGAGTGTACTGGCACCACTGGGGATGCACTGCAGTGAGTCCAGAGAGTGCACTGGCACCACTGGGGATGCACTGCAGTGAGTCCACAGAGTGCACTGGCACCACTGGGGATGCACTGCAGTGAGTCCAGAGAGTGCGCTGGAACCACTGGGGATGCAGTGCAGTGAGTCCAGAGAGTGCACTGGCACCAATGGGGATGCAGTGCAGTGACTCCAGAGAGTGCACTGGCACCACTGGGGATGCACTGCAGTGAGTCCAGTGAGTGCACTGGCACCACTGGGGATGCAGTGCAGTGAGTCCAGACAGTGCACTGGCACCACTGGGGAAGCAGTGCAGTGAGTCCAGAGAGTGCAGTGGCACCACTGGGGATGCAGTGCAGTGAGTCCAGAGAGTGCACTGGCAGCACTGGGGATGAAGTGCAGTGAGTCCAGAGAGTGTACTGGCACCACTGGGGATGCAGTTCAGTGAGTCCAGAGAGTGCACTGGCACCACTGGGGATGCAGTGCAGTGAGTCCAGAGAGTGCAGTGGCACCACTGGGGATGCAGTGCAGTGAGCCCAGAGATTGCACTGGCACCAGTGGGGATGCACTGCAGTCAGTCCAGTGAGTGCACTGGCACCACTGGGGATGCACTGCAGTGAGTCCAGAGAGTGCACTGGCACCACTGGGGATGCAGTGCAGTGAGTCCAGTGAGTGTACTGGCACCACTGGGGATGCACTGCAGTGAGTCCAGAGAGTGCACTGGCACCACTGAGAATGCACTTCAGTGAGTCCAGAGAGTGCACTGGCACCACTGGGGATGCACTGCAGTGAGTCCAGAGAGTGCAGTGGCACCACTGGGGATGCACTGCAGTGAGTCCAGAGAGTGCACTGGCACCACTGGGGATGCAGTGCAGTGAGTCCAGAGAGTGCACTGGCACCACTGGGGATGCAGTGCAGTGAGTCCAGAGAGTGCACTGGCACCACTGGGGATGCGGTGCTGGGAGTCCAGAGAGTGCTTTGGTACCAGTGGGGATGCAGTGCAGTTACTCCAGAGACTGTACTGGCACCACCGGGGATGCAGTGCAGTGAGTCCAGAGAGTGCACTGGCACCACTGGGGATGCAGTTCTGTGACTCCAGAGAGTGCACTGGCACCACTGGGGATGCAGCGCAGTGAGTCCAGAGAGTGCACTGGCACCACTGGGGATGCACTGCAGTGAGCCCAGAGACTGCACTGGCACCACTGGGGATGCACTGCAGTGAGTCCAGAGAGTGCACTGGCACCACTGGGGAAGCAGTGCAGTGAGTCCAGAGAGTGCACTGGCACCACTGGGATGCAGTGCAGTGAGTCCAGAGAGTGCACTGGCACCACTGGGGATGCACTGCAGTGAGTCCAGAGAGTGCACTGTCACCACTGGGGATGCAGTACAGTGAGTCCACAGAGTGCACTGGCACCACTGGGGATGCCGTGCAGTGAGTCCAGAGAGTGCACTGGCACCACTGGGGATGCAGTGCAGTGAATCCAGTGAGTGCACTGGCACCACTGGGGATGCAGTGCAGTGAGTCCAGAGAGTGCACTGGCACCACTGGGGATGCACTGCAGTGAGTCCAGAGAGTGCACTGTCACTACTGGGGATGCAGTGCAGTGAGTCCAGAGAGTGTGCTGGCACCACTGGGGATGCAGTGCAGTGAGTCCAGAGAGTGCACTGGCACCACTGGGGATGCACTGCAGTGAGTCCAGAGATTGCACTGGCACCACTGGGGATGCAGTACAGTGAGTCCACACAGTGCACTAGCACCACTGGGGATGCAGTGCAGTGAGTCCAGAGAGTTCACTGGCACCACTGGGGATGCAGTGCAGTGAGTCCAGAGAGTGCACTGGCACCACTGTTGATGCACTGCTGTGAGTCCAGAGAGTGCTCTTGCACCACAGGGGATGCAGTGCAGTGACTCAAGAGAGTGCACTGGCAGCACTGGGGATGCAGTGCAGTGAGTCCAGAGAGTGCACTGGCACCACTGGGGATGCAGTGCAGTGAGTACAGAGAGTGCAATGGCACCACTGGGGATGCACTGCAGTGAGTCCAGAGAGTGCACTGGCTCCACTGGGGATGCAGTGCAGTGAGTCCAGAGAGTGCACTGGCACCACTGGGGATGCACTGCAGTGAGTCCAGAGAGTGTACTGGCACCACTGGGGATGCACTGAAGTGAGTCCAGAGAGTGCACTGGCACCACTGAGAATGCACTTCAGTGAGTCCAGAGAGTGCACTGGCACCACTGGGGATGCACTGCAGTGAGTCCACAGAGTGCACGAGCACCACTGGGGATGCAGTGCAGTGAGTCCAGAGAGTGCGCTGGAACCACTGGGGATGCAGTGCAGTGAGTCCAGAGAGTGCACTGGCACCACTGGGGATGCACTGCAGTGAGTCCAGTGAGTGCACTGGCACCACTGGGGATGCAGTGCAGTGAGTCCAGAGAGTGCACTGGCACCACTGGGGAAGCAGTGCAGTGAGTCCAGAGAGTGCAGTGGCACCACTAGGGATGCAGTGCAGTGAGTCCAGAGAGTGCACTGGCAGCACTGGGGATGCAGTGCAGTGAGTCCAGAGAGTGCACTGGCACCACTGAGAATGCACTTCAGTGAGTCCAGAGAGTGCACTGGCACCACTGGGGATGCACTGCAGTGAGTCCAGAGAGTGCACTGGCTCCACTGGGGATGCACTGCAGTGAGTCCAGAGAGTGCACTGGCACCACTGGGGATGCACTGCAGTGAGTCCAGAGAGTGCACTGGCACCACTGGGGATGCGGTGCTGGGAGTCCAGAGAGTGCTTTGGTACCAGTGGGGATGCAGTGCAGTTACTCCAGAGACTGTACTGGCACCACTGGGGATGCACTGCAGTGAGTCCAGAGAGTGCACTGGCACCACTGGGTATGCAGTGCAGTGAGTCCAGAGATTGCACTGGCACCACTGGGGATGCAGTGCTGTGACTCCAGAGAGCGCACTGGCACCACTGGGGATGCAGCGTAGTGAGTCCAGAGAGTGCACTGGCACCACTGGGGATGCACTGCAGTGAGCCCAGAGACTGCACTGGCACCACTGGGGATGCACTGCAGTGAGTCCAGAGAGTGCACTGGCACCACTGGGGAAGCAGTGCAGTGAGTCCAGAGAGTGCACTGGCACCACTGGGGTTGCACTGCAGTGAGTCCAGAGAGTGCACTGGCACCACTGGGGATGCACTGCAGTGAGTCCAGAGAGTGCACTGTCACCACTGGGGATGCAGTACAGTGAGTCCACAGAGTGCACTGGCACCACTGGGGATGCCGTGCAGTGAGTCCAGAGAGTGCACTGGCACCACTGGGGATGCAGTGCAGTGAATCCAGTGAGTGCACTGGCACCACTGGGGATGCAGTGCAGTGAGTCCAGAGAGTGCACTGGCACTACTGGGGATGCAGTGCAGTGAGTCCAGAGAGTGCACTGGCACCACTGGGGATGCACTGCAGTGAGTCCAGAGAGTGCACTGTCACTACTGGGGATGCAGTGCAGTGAGTCCAGAGAGTGCACTGGCACCACTGGGGATGCAGTGCAGTGAGTCCTGAGAGTGCACTGGCACCACTGGGGATGCACTGCAGTGAGTCCAGAGATTGCACTGGCACCACTGGGGATGCAGTACAGTGAGTCCACACAGTGCACTAGCACCACTGGGGATGCAGTGCAGTGAGTCCAGAGAGTGCACTGGCACCACTGGGGATGCAGTGCAGTGAGTCCAGAGAGTGCACTGGCACCACTGGTGATGCACTGCTGTGAGTCCAGAGAGTGCTCTTGCACCACAGGGGATGCAGTGCAGTGACTCAAGAGAGTGCACTGGCAGCACTGGGGATGCAGTGCAGTGAGTCCAGAGAGTGCACTGGCACCACTGGGGATGCAGTGCAGTGAGTACAGAGAGTGCAATGGCACCACTGGGGATGCACTGCAGTGAGTCCAGAGAGTGCACTGGCTCCACTGGGGATGCAGTGCAGTGAGTCCAGAGAGTGCACTGGCACCACTGGGGATGCACTGCAGTGAGTCCAGAGAGTGTACTGGCACCACTGGGGATGCACTGAAGTGAGTCCAGAGAGTGCACTGGCACCACTGAGAATGCACTTCAGTGAGTCCAGAGAGTGCACTGGCACCACTGGGGATGCACTGCAGTGAGTCCAGAGAGTGCACTGGCACCACTGGGGAAGCAGTGCAGTGACTCCAGAGAGTGCACTGGCACCACTGGGGATGCACTGCAGTGAGTCCAGTGAGTGCACTGGCACCACTGGGGATGCAGTGCAGTGAGTCCAGACAGTGCACTGGCACCACTGGGGAAGCAGTGCAGTGAGTCCAGAGAGTGCAGTGGCACCACTGGGGATGCAGTGCAGTGAGTCCAGAGAGTGCACTGGCAGCACTGGGGATGCAGTGCAGTGAGTCCAGAGAGTGTACTGGCACCACTGGGGATGCAGTTCAGTGAGTCCAGAGAGTGCACTGGCACCACTGGGGATGCAGTGCAGTGAGTCCAGAGAGTGCAGTGGCACCACTGGGGATGCAGTGCAGTGAGCCCAGAGATTGCACTGGCACCAGTGGGGATGCACTGCAGTCAGTCCAGTGAGTGCACTGGCACCACTGGGGATGCACTGCAGTGAGTCCAGAGAGTGCACTGGCACCACTGGGGATGCAGTGCAGTGAGTCCAGTGAGTGTACTGGCACCACTGGGGATGCACTGCAGTGAGTCCAGAGAGTGCACTGGCACCACTGAGAATGCACTTCAGTGAGTCCAGAGAGTGCACTGGCACCACTGGGGATGCACTGCAGTGAGTCCAGAGAGTGCAGTGGCACCACTGGGGATGCACTGCAGTGAGTCCAGAGAGTGCACTGGCACCACTGGGGATGCAGTGCAGTGAGTCCAGAGAGTGCACTGGCACCACTGGGGATGCAGTGCAGTGAGTCCAGAGAGTGCACTGGCACCACTGGGGATGCGGTGCTGGGAGTCCAGAGAGTGCTTTGGTACCAGTGGGGATGCAGTGCAGTTACTCCAGAGACTGTACTGGCACCACCGGGGATGCAGTGCAGTGAGTCCAGAGAGTGCACTGGCACCACTGGGGATGCAGTTCTGTGACTCCAGAGAGTGCACTGGCACCACTGGGGATGCAGCGCAGTGAGTCCAGAGAGTGCACTGGCACCACTGGGGATGCACTGCAGTGAGCCCAGAGACTGCACTGGCACCACTGGGGATGCACTGCAGTGAGTCCAGAGAGTGCACTGGCACCACTGGGGAAGCAGTGCAGTGAGTCCAGAGAGTGCACTGGCACCACTGGGATGCAGTGCAGTGAGTCCAGAGAGTGCACTGGCACCACTGGGGATGCACTGCAGTGAGTCCAGAGAGTGCACTGTCACCACTGGGGATGCAGTACAGTGAGTCCACAGAGTGCACTGGCACCACTGGGGATGCCGTGCAGTGAGTCCAGAGAGTGCACTGGCACCACTGGGGATGCAGTGCAGTGAATCCAGTGAGTGCACTGGCACCACTGGGGATGCAGTGCAGTGAGTCCAGAGAGTGCACTGGCACCACTGGGGATGCACTGCAGTGAGTCCAGAGAGTGCACTGTCACTACTGGGGATGCAGTGCAGTGAGTCCAGAGAGTGTGCTGGCACCACTGGGGATGCAGTGCAGTGAGTCCAGAGAGTGCACTGGCACCACTGGGGATGCAGTGCTGTGAGTCCAGAGATTGCACTGGCACCACTGGGGATGCAGTACAGTGAGTCCACACAGTGCACTAGCACCACTGGGGATGCAGTGCAGTGAGTCCAGAGAGTTCACTGGCACCACTGGGGATGCAGTGCAGTGAGTCCAGAGAGTGCACTGGCACCACTGTTGATGCACTGCTGTGAGTCCAGAGAGTGCTCTTGCACCACAGGGGATGCAGTGCAGTGACTCAAGAGAGTGCACTGGCAGCACTGGGGATGCAGTGCAGTGAGTCCAGAGAGTGCACTGGCACCACTGGGGATGCAGTGCAGTGAGTACAGAGAGTGCAATGGCACCACTGGGGATGCACTGCAGTGAGTCCAGAGAGTGCACTGGCTCCACTGGGGATGCAGTGCAGTGAGTCCAGAGAGTGCACTGGCACCACTGGGGATGCACTGCATTGAGTCCAGAGAGTGTACTGGCACCACTGGGGATGCACTGAAGTGAGTCCAGAGAGTGCACTGGCACCACTGAGAATGCACTTCAGTGAGTCCAGAGAGTGCACTGGCACCACTGGGGATGCACTGCAGTGAGTCCACAGAGTGCACGAGCACCACTGGGGATGCAGTGCAGTGAGTCCAGAGAGTGCGCTGGAACCACTGGGGATGCAGTGCAGTGAGTCCAGAGAGTGCACTGGCACCACTGGGGATGCACTGCAGTGAGTCCAGTGAGTGCACTGGCACCACTGGGGATGCAGTGCAGTGAGTCCAGAGAGTGCACTGGCACCACTGGGAAAGCAGTGCAGTGAGTCCAGAGAGTGCAGTGGCACCACTAGGGATGCAGTGCAGTGAGTCCAGAGAGTGCACTGGCAGCACTGGGGATGCAGTGCAGTGAGTCCAGAGAGTGCACTGGCACCACTGGGGATGCAGTTCAGTGAGTCCAGAGAGTGCACTGGCACCACTGGGGATGCAGTGCAGTGAGTCCAGAGAGTGCACTGGCACCACTGAGAATGCACTTCAGTGAGTCCAGAGAGTGCACTGGCACCACTGGGGATGCACTGCAGTGAGTCCAGAGAGTGCACTGGCTCCACTGGGGATGCACTGCAGTGAGTCCAGAGAGTGCACTGGCACCACTGGGGATGCACTGCAGTGAGTCCAGAGAGTGTACTGGCACCACTGGGGATGCACTGCAGTGAGTCCAGAGAGTGCACTGGCACCACTGGGGATGCACTGCAGTGAGTCCACAGAGTGCACTGGCACTACAGGGGATGCAGTGCAGTGAGTCCAGAGAGTGCGCTGGAACCACTGGGGATGCAGTGCAGTGAGTCCAGAGAGTGCACTGGCACCAATGGGGATGCAGTGCAGTGACTCCAGAGAGTGCACTGGCACCACTGGGGATGCACTGCAGTGAGTCCAGTGAGTGCACTGGCACCACTGGGGATGCAGTGCAGTGAGTCCAGACAGTGCACTGGCACCATTGGGGAAGCAGTGCAGTGAGTCCAGAGAGTGCACTGGCACCACTGGGGATGCACTGCAGTGAGTCCACAGAGTGCACTGGCACTACAGGGGATGCAGTGCAGTGAGTCCAGAGAGTGCGCTGGAACCACTGGGGATGCAGTGCAGTGAGTCCAGAGAGTGCACTGGCACCAATGGGGATGCAGTGCAGTGACTCCAGAGAGTGCACTGGCACCACTGGGGATGCACTGCAGTGAGTCCAGTGAGTGCACTGGCACCACTGGGGATGCAGTGCAGTGAGTCCAGACAGTGCACTGGCACCATTGGGGAAGCAGTGCAGTGAGTCCAGAGAGTGCAGTGGCACCACTGGGGATGCAGTGCAGTGAGTCCAGAGAGTGCACTGGCAGCACTGGGGATGCAGTGCAGTGAGTCCAGAGAGTGCACTGGCACCACTGGGGATGCAGTTCAGTGAGTCCAGAGAGTGCACTGGCACCACTGGGGATGCAGTGCAGTGAGTCCAGAGAGTGCAGTGGCACCACTGGGGATGCACTGCAGTGAGCCCAGAGATTGCACTGGCACCAGTGGGGATGCACTGCAGTCCGTCCAGTGAGTGCACTGGCACCACTGGGGATGCACTGCAGTGAGTCCAGAGAGTGCACTGGCACCACTGGGGATGCAGTGCAGTGAGTCCAGTGAGTGTACTGGCACCACTGGGGATGCACTGCAGTGAGTCCAGAGAGTGCACTGGCACCACTGAGAATGCACTTCAGTGAGTCCAGAGAGTGCACTGGCACCACTGGGGATGCACTGCAGTGAGTCCAGAGAGTGCAGTGGCACCACTGGGGATGCACTGCAGTGAGTCCAGAGAGTGCACTGGCACCACTGGGGATGCAGTGCAGTGAGTCCAGAGAGTGCACTGGCACCACTGGGGATGCAGTGCAGTGAGTCCAGAGAGTGCACTGGCACCACTGGGGATGCGGTGCTGGGAGTCCAGAGAGTGCTTTGGTACCAGTGGGGATGCAGTGCAGTTACTCCAGAGACTGTACTGGCACCACTGGGGATGCACTGCAGTGAGTCCAGAGAGTGCACTGGCACCACTGGGTATGCAGTGCAGTGAGTCCAGAGATTGCACTGGCACCACTGGGGATGCAGTGCTGTGACTCCAGAGAGCGCACTGGCACCACTGGGGATGCAGCGCAGTGAGTCCAGAGAGTGCACTGGCACCACTGGGGATGCACTGCAGTGAGCCCAGAGACTGCACTGGCACCACTGGGGATGCACTGCAGTGAGTCCAGAGAGTGCACTGGCACCACTGGGGAAGCAGTGCAGTGAGTCCAGAGAGTGCACTGGCACCACTGGGGTTGCACTGCAGTGAGTCCAGAGAGTGCACTGGCACCACTGGGGATGCACTGCAGTGAGTCCAGAGAGTGCACTGTCACCACTGGGGATGCAGTACAGTGAGTCCACAGAGTGCACTGGCACCACTGGGGATGCCGTGCAGTGAGTCCAGAGAGTGCACTGGCACCACTGGGGATGCAGTGCAGTGAATCCAGTGAGTGCACTGGCACCACTGGGGATGCAGTGCAGTGAGTCCAGAGAGTGCACTGGCACTACTGGGGATGCAGTGCAGTGAGTCCAGAGAGTGCACTGGCACCACTGGGGATGCACTGCAGTGAGTCCAGAGAGTGCACTGTCACTACTGGGGATGCAGTGCAGTGAGTCCAGAGAGTGCACTGGCACCACTGGGGATGCAGTGCAGTGAGTCCTGAGAGTGCACTGGCACCACTGGGGATGCATTGCAGTGAGTCCAGAGATTGCACTGGCACCACTGGGGATGCAGTACAGTGAGTCCACACAGTGCACTAGCACCACTGGGGATGCAGTGCAGTGAGTCCAGAGAGTGCACTGGCACCACTGGGGATGCAGTGCAGTGAGTCCAGAGAGTGCACTGGCACCACTGGTGATGCACTGCTGTGAGTCCAGAGAGTGCTCTTGCACCACAGGGGATGCAGTGCAGTGACTCAAGAGAGTGCACTGGCAGCACTGGGGATGCAGTGCAGTGAGTCCAGAGAGTGCACTGGCACCACTGGGGATGCAGTGCAGTGAGTACAGAGAGTGCAATGGCACCACTGGGGATGCACTGCAGTGAGTCCAGAGAGTGCACTGGCTCCACTGGGGATGCAGTGCAGTGAGTCCAGAGAGTGCACTGGCACCACTGGGGATGCACTGCAGTGAGTCCAGAGAGTGTACTGGCACCACTGGGGATGCACTGAAGTGAGTCCAGAGAGTGCACTGGCACCACTGAGAATGCACTTCAGTGAGTCCAGAGAGTGCACTGGCACCACTGGGGATGCACTGCAGTGAGTCCACAGAGTGCACGAGCACCACTGGGGATGCAGTGCAGTGAGTCCAGAGAGTGCGCTGGAACCACTGGGGATGCAGTGCAGTGAGTCCAGAGAGTGCACTGGCACCACTGGGGATGCGCTGCAGTGAGTCCAGTAAGTGCACTGGCACCACTGGGGATGCAGTGCAGTGAGTCCAGAGAGTGCACTGGCACCACTGGGGAAGCAGTGCAGTGAGTCCAGAGAGTGCAGTGGCACCACTAGGGATGCAGTGCAGTGAGTCCAGAGAGTGCACTGGCAGCACTGGGGATGCAGTGCAGTGAGTCCAGAGAGTGCACTGGCACCACTGGGGATGCAGTTCAGTGAGTCCAGAGAGTGCACTGGCACCACTGGGGATGCAGTGCAGTGAGTCCAGAGAGTGCACTGGCACCCCTGAGAATGCACTTCAGTGAGTCCAGAGAGTGCACTGGCAGCACTGGGGATGCACTGCAGTGAGTCCAGAGACTGCACTGGCACCACTGGGGATGCAGTGCAGTGAGTCCAGAGAGTGCACTGGCACCACTGGGGAAGCAGTGCAGTGAGTCCAGAGAGTGCACTGGCACCAATGGGGATGCACTGCAGTGAGTCCAGAGAGTGCATTGTCACTACTGGGGATGCAGTGCAGTGAGTCCAGAGAGTGCACTGGCACCACTGAGAATGCACTTCAGTGAGTCCAGAGAGTGCACTGGCACCACTGGGGATGCACTGCAGTGAGTCCAGAGATTGCACTGGCACCACTGGGGATGCAGTACAGTGAGTCCACACAGTGCACTAGCACCACTGGGGATGCAGTGCAGTGAGTCCAGAGAGTGCACTGGCACCACTGGGGATGCAGTGCAGTGAGTCCAGAGAGTGCACTGGCACCACTGGGGATGCAGTGCAGTGAGTCCAGAGAGTGCACTGGCACCACTGGGGATGCAGTGCAGTGAGTCCAGAGAGTGCTCTTGCACCACAGGGGATGCAGTGCAGTGACTCAAGAGAGTGCACTGGCAGCACTGGGGATGCAGTGCAGTGAGTCCAGAGAGTGCACTGGCACCACTGGGGATGCAGTGCAGTGAGTCCAGAGAGTGCAATGGCACCACTGGGGATGCACTGCAGTGAGTCCAGAGAGTGCACTGGCTCCACTGGGGA